>NW_027507784.1:153233320-153650820 GCF_037356315.1 Lithobates pipiens | reverse complement strand
TGTAAGCAGAATCGCTGTGCTCCTCCTCTGGGTTCTCTCATCATATGGCACTGAAGATAGAGGAGGGGGGATTCAGCGGGATACACAGAGCAAGTATGCAGGACAAGGGGGGGAGGATGAGGAGACAGAAAATCAGGAGGGGCCGGCGGGGAGGAGCGCATCACGAGAGGTCTGACTAAATACAATCTCTTAGCAGCAGGGACCTGATCTACCCGTCAGCTAGCTGTGATTGACAGGTAGATCGAAGCGGAAGCTGTCATGGGGCCCCCTACTGGCAATGCCTGAATGGTCAGGTGTGTGGCACTTACTATTGCGAGCTGTGTCGGTGGCTGCTGGTGTAGCACCTGCCACACAGCTACTTCAAATACAAATACAAAGTCTTGCTGGACATGGCTGCTAATGGGAACTGAGTTCCTGTTGTGGAAAAAAGTACAGGAACTCCGTTCCCGTGAGTTCCCGCAGAACTTGAGCCCTGGATATATATATATATATATATATATATATATCCACTGCATTCCAGTCTATATCTGACTGCAGGCCATTCCTGGTGTACTTTTTCTAGTAAACTTCAGGTGGTGTTTTGCTAATAAAATGTTACAGCATGTTTGGAAGGCCATCAAGGAGACATACTTCATTTAAAGTCCCACTTGCCCCCCTTTTCTTTTTATACCAGGCTCGGAGTAGTTTGCCTGCCAATGCAGCTGCCAAACAGCCTATTCCTTCGGCTCAATGTCATCAGTCACTCCTTCCCTAGCCCTGCCATCAAGCATGGAGGAGTCCCCCGAACTGTTCGACCACAGTGTCGGGTACGTGCTGCAGGAGAATGCACAGCGTTTCGAAGTCTCTGATGATGGTACCCAGGTTGAGGAAGGCAGTAATGTGAGCCCAGAGAGAGGGTGCCCAAGAAGGACAAGAAACCGGCAGTCATGTTCCCCCAGCTGCAGCATACTGCCAGGTTTGCTCCAGTGAGGAGGAGGGAGGGGATGATGAGGTCACTGACTCTAGGGTGCGTTATGGAAGAGAGGAGGAGGAGGCGGCACATCTCCAACGAGGCAGGATGCCCTCCAGGGGCCAGCTTAAGGGCAGCCACCCGACTGCATCACACTGCAGAGCTCCGCATGGGCAGGGTGTTGTTGCTGACTCCCCGTGTATTTTTAAAACTTCTTTGGTGTGGGCTTTTTTTGATACGTGTGCAGCAGATCGTACCGTTGCTGTTTGCAACATATGTCTGAAGCGTATCAAGCATGGCCAAAACAGCAGCCGCTTGGGCACCACATGCTTGGCCAGACATATGTCGACCTCCCATGCAGTCCGTTGGCAACAGTACTTAAAAGACCCACACCAATGAACAAGGCAGACCCCTCCTTGCTCCTCATCAGCTGGGATCTCGAACCCCACATACCTTCAGTCCTCTCAGAAACCTGCACTGAAAGGAATGAAGGAGTAGAATTAGATGTGCCAAGTACTTGCAGGCAATATATTATTGCTACACCAACATCTGATTGTAGCGGGCAAATTTCCCTACCCCAGTTGCTAAACCGTCAAAAGAAATTCAGTCCCTGCCATCCACATGCTCAGCGGCTGGATGCTAGCTGCTAAATTACTAGCACTCCAACTGCTACCTTTTCAGCTGGTAGACTCTGCCCCCTTTTGTGAATTTGTGGAATGTGCGGTACCCAAATGGCAGGTTCTCAAATGCCATTTCTTTACGAAAGGCCATTCCGGCTCTCTACCGGCATGTGAAAAGCAATGTCTTGGCCTCATTGGACAGGGAAGTCAGCGGTAAGGTGCATATTACCGCTGACTCATGGTCCAGCAGGCATGGACAGGGATGTTACCTTTCTTTCACGGTGCACTGGGTAACTCTGCTGGCAGCTGAGAAGGATGCAAGACAGGGTGCAGTATTGTTGGAGCTTGTTCCGCCACCACGCCTCCAAAATGCTAGTAGTGGTGAATCTCCCACACCTGTCTCCTCCACCCCCTCCTATTCTTTCTCTATGGCCTCTTCCTCTGCAGATTTGTCCTTGGAACCAGCGGTGCTCCGTAGGCGTTCAAGGGGCTATGCAAGCACAAAAGATGCCATGTGGTGTTTGAGTTGGTATGCTTAGGGGACAGGAGCCACACTGGGGCAGATTCTGTCAGCTCTGCAAGGGCAGATTCAGAGGTGGTTGACGCCACACCAGCCTCAGCCAGGAATGGATGGTGGTTTGCGACAATGGCATCAACCTCCTCCCCGCCCTCTGACAGGGACACTTGACCCATGTTCCCTGTTTGGCTCACATCCTTAATTTGGTGGTGCATTTCAGCCAGTCATATAATGCCAGTGCTTGGCTGCCTGACCTTCAAAAGGAATGCAACCTGCCAAGAACCGCCTCATTTGTGACATACCCACCAGGTGGAACTCAACATTGGCAATGTTGCAGCGGATGCACACGCAGCAGAGGGCCATCAATGAGTACCTGTATGAGTATGGCACCAGGACAGAGTCAAGGGAGCATGGCTTTTTTCGCCACGCCAGTGGCTACTGATCAAGGATGCATGCACTGTCCTGTCACCATTTGAGGAGGCCATGAGGACGGTGAGCAGTGACAGTGCATACATCAGTGATACTGTCCCTCTTGTATTCCTGTTGGAGCACACACTTCATGAAATAATGGACAGGGCACTTGAGGCAGGACAGAGGGAGGAAGAGGCAGACTTCCTTACCGATCAAGGAACCCTTTATCCAGACAGTATTCCTGCAGGCCCGCTGATCACACAGGAAGAAGAGGAGGAGGAGGATTGTGTCAGCATGGAGATGGAGTCTAGCACTCAGCATCAGCAGCAGTCTTCAAGGGATCATTTTCAGTCCCCAGAAACCCAGGGACTTGTACGTAGCTGGTAGGAGGTGTCATCCTTAGTGACCCAGAGGAATCCGTATCGAATGCCTCAGCAAACCTTCGCTGCATGGCCTTCCTGATCCTGCAAAGCCTGCGAAAGGACCCATGCATTTGTGGTATCAAGGAGAGGGATTATTACTGGCTGGCAACCCTTCTTGATCCACGTTACAAGGATAAGGTTGCGGAGCTTATCCAGCCTTCACAGAGGGAGCAGAGGATGACACATCTTCGGGAGGCCTTGCAGAAAGGTTTGTGCAATGCGTTTCCAGAGCCTGGGAGGTTACAATTTCCTGGTCTTCCTGGACAACGTGTTGCTGAGGCTTCGGTCAGTCACAGAAGTTGTGGTGGAGAAGGGGGGCCATCTGACTGATGCGTTAAGACAATTCTTTAGTCCACGGCCCCAAGGTCTGATCGGTTCCAGAAACCATCGCCATCATCTGGTTTACATGGAGCAGGAATACCTAAGGGCAAGATCAGACTTGGAGACGTTTCCAAAATCCACTGGGTTACTAGGTCTTGAGGATGGATCACTGGCCAGACCTTTGCACAATATGCAATTGAGCTACTGGCCTGTCCTGCATCCAGCATTCTTTCTGAAAACACATTCAGTGCTGCTGGAGGCTTTGTAACCGATCACAGAGTGCGCCTGTCCACAGACTCAGTTGATCGGCTCACCTTCATAAAAATGAACAATAACTTAGCCTTTAAAATTCGCACTTTTGATTTTTCACATTCGGGTTCCATAGACTTTAACGGTGTTCAAATATCTGTGCAAACTTTCAGGCCATTCTCATGTTCTGTTGCAAACCAAACCAGGGGGTGTTCGGCTCATCCCTAGAGACCAATTACGGTCTCTAAATTTAAGACCTTCCTGGGCCTATCCCTGCTATGAGCATTTCATGACTTGGATTTCGCCGGATGTAAACAGCACCATTGGGAGATTGGGAAAGCATTTTATCACACCGATCTTGATGTGGTCAGATGCTCTGAGGGCAAAGGAGAGAGCTAGGGTCTAATAGACCCAATTTTTTCAAAAAAGAGTACCTGTCGCTACCTATTGCTATCATAGGGGATATTTATACACAAAAAAATGATAAAACAATAAATGAAGGGAACAGTTTAAAACGAAAATAAAAAAGCAAAATAAATAATGAAAAAAAAAAGCACCCCTGAACCCCCCTGCTCTTGCGCAAAGGTGAACGCAAAAATATATAATGTTTGGGGGTTCAAAGTAATTTTCTTGAAAAAAAATTATTTTTTCATAAATGTCAAAAAGTGTCAGAAAGGGCTTTGTCTTCAAGTGGTTAGAAGAGTTGGTGATGTGTGACACAAGCTTCTAAATGCTGTGTATAAAATGCCAGGACAGTTCAAATGACCCCATTTGGAAAGTAGACACCCCAAGCTATTTCCTCAGAGGCATGTAGAGTCCATGGAATATTTTATATTTTGACACAAGTTGCGGGAAAAAGACACATGCACAAAGTTGTCACTAAATAATATATTGCTCAAACATTCCATGGGTATATGTGAAATTACACTGCAAAATGCATTCTGTTACTTCTCCTGAGTACAGGGATACCACATGTGTGGGACTTTTTGGGAGCCTAGCCGCGTATGGGACCCTGAAAACCAAGCACCGCCTTCAGGCTTTCTAATGCCCCGTACACACGAGAGGGATTAAGTCTGACAGACCTCCAAAGGAGTTCCGCCGGAGTTCCGACGGAGTTCTGGCGGACTTTTCGACCGAACGGACTTGACCACACACCATCACACCAAACTCCGACGGAGTCGAACGTGATGACGTACGACTGGATTCGACGTAGGAAGTTCATAGCCAGTAGCCAATAGCTGCCCTAGCGTCGGTTTTAGTCCGTCGGAGTAGCACGCACACGAGCGAATTTTTCGAAGGGGACCGGGTCCGGCGGAGTTCCGTCGGGAAAATTTGAAGCATGCTTCATTTCTAAAGTCCGTCAGACTTTTGCGAAGCTAAAGTCCGTTGCAGCCCACACACGATCGGATAGTCTGACGGACTCGGTCTGACGGATTTTGGATGTTGAAAAGTCCGCTCGTGTGTACGGGGCTTAAGGGTGTACATTTTTGATTTGACTCCTCACTGCCTATCACAGTTTTAGAGGCCATGGAATGTCCAGAAGGCACAACCCCCCCCCCCCCCAAATGACCCCATTTTGGAAAGTAGACACCCCAAGCTATTTGCTGAGAGGTATGGTGAGTATTTTGCATACCTAGCTTTTTGTCACAAAGTTTTGAATATTGAAAAAAAAAATTATTTTCTTTCTTCATTTTCAAAACCAAATGAGAGATGCAAAATACTCACCGTGCCTCTCAGCAAATAACTTGGGGTGTCTACTTTGCAAAATGGAGTAATTTGGGGGATTTTGTGCTAATGAGCAGTGAGCTCATTAGCAGAATGAGCATAATGAGCAGTGGAGTTTATGGGCTTTTTTCTGAACGCCAGAAATTCGCGTTCAAAGTGCCGTTTTTCACCGCCAAAAAAACGACAAACGCAGATAAACGCTCATAAATGCTTATAAACGCTCATAAACACGCATTGATTAGTGTTCGGCATTCTATTTTTTCAATGCATTGTGAGAGTTTGGAATGCACTGTGGGATTTTTGGAGTGTCCTCTATGTATTTTTATTGAAAACGCCCATAAACGCTAGTACAAAACACTGTTAAAACCGCGTTTTTCAACCAGCGTTTTCTGCCAGCAATCTGGCATCCAGAAAAAGCTTTTTTGAGCTTCAGTGTGCATGGAGCCTTATATACATCTAATATAGGAACAGGTGATACAGATCATTAAATTGCAGACCTCTTTTTAGCCACATGTTCATTAAACATTGATAAGAAAGAGAAAGACATAGACATATACATTTTAAATCTATCTATCTAGTTAGGATCGACCAGGTTACTGAGGTCATACAGGAACAGATAACCAATGGTTGTCTTTGCTCTGTATGAACCATATACTGTCAATTGATTTGGTCTTTTTTGTCTCGTCCTATACTGCTCCTTTTTCTATCTTTATACCTTCATAGCTTCCCCATGTCTGTGATTAATGTTTTTATTGTGGGGTTAGCTATAATAATATATATGTATTTACATATATATCTACACAGGTCTAATGGAGTATAGTAGACATACATTTATCTTTAACCATTGGGATATAAATAGGTTATAATGTTTTTAAATTTGCTTCCTCTTTTTTATATACACATTTTTATATATATACACTTTTTTATACATATTCCACATGTACTGTAAACACTGGGGGTTATTTACAAAAGGGAAATCCACTTTGCACTGAAAGTGCACTTGGAAATGCAGTCGCTCTAAATCTAAGGGGTAGATCTGAAAGATCTGAAATTTCGAGGAAGCTCTGCTGATTTTATCTATTTTATCTATCTTCATGTGCAAGCTAAAATGCTGTTTTTTTTATTTTCCTTGCATGTCCCCCTCGGATCTACAGCGACTTTACTTCCAAGTGCACTTTCAGTGCATTTTCAAGTGCACTTGCAGTGCAAAGTGGATTTTCCTTTAGTAAATAACCCCCACTGCTTCCTGTTTTCTCATAGCACATGAATTGTCTATATTGGTATATTTTCATTACTACTATTACTTTTATTTTTAAACTGATATTTAAATGTGTGCAAGTTTATATGTGGCTAAAAAGAGGTCTGCGATTTAATAATCTGTATCACCTGTTTCTATATTAGATCGGTGTATATAAGGAAAACAATGCTGACTTATCTTTGTAATGAATAAGAGTAAAATAAGATCATCATGCCCTGATAAGAGATAGCACAAGCTCCTCAAACATTTATACATACATAAAATCCTCTGCTGATTGTTTTTTAATAGTAAAAGCAATCATTTATATTCTTGTTACATAATCTGGTTGTAAAAAGAAACTGAATTCAATGCAGGCCCAATGCAACAAGTAACAACATTGTTTTCAATGAAGCTCAATTCACATCAATGCACTGCATTGGTAAATGTTAGACAAAAGTAGAGTACGCTATGTTGCAATGCCGCACAATGTGCTTCAACAGATATTAAAGAATAGTATTTAGGTCGTTCCATAAAAAAAGCATAACCATGTATGTTGATGCAAGTTCTTTTAAAGGGCATCAACCTGAAGGTTTGAATGCAGAATCACCATTTGGTTTTACTAAATGACAGCTATCTACTACCATCTAGTGTTTAAACCTAAAAATGCATAGGGTTATCTGATTTTATTTCTCTTATCATGTTTAGAATACAACTAGCATTGTGTTGTCCACAATCTATGATGCATCTATGAGGCATTATTCATAAGGACACTAAGGTGCATAAAGTCTATTTTGATGCAGCGGCTGCACAGACATGGAAAGGTTTGCCAGTGCAGATGGGTGGCCCCAAACATACACCGTCTGCGTTCGGGGCCGTGAACTTGCACTTCTGTCCCATTAAGATAAGCCACTACCTCTTGATAAAATTTAATAGAGACTGTCTGCACAAGCACCTGGAGTCTAAACATGCTGTTAAAAACAATCAATTCACAGTGTATAGGCCTTAGCGTCTAGGAGAATGCAGCTGACCACAATGTATATATATATATATATATATATATATATATATATATTGTATTATATATTTACAGTAAAACCTTGGAATGTAATGAATAATTTGTTCCAGAAACATGCTTGTAATCCAAAGCACTCTTATATCAAAGCATATTTCCTCATAAGAAATAATGTAAACTCATATGATTCGTTCCAAAACCATTATTTATAAGTCCTTCAGTTTATAGTCCATATAAAAAGATTATAGCAATGTGACCAGGTTGTAGTAACCATGAAATGTCCATCCACAAATGGCAGCCTCCACAAGAGGATTAGAAGAAAAATCCAGCAGGAGCTACAGAGTATAAAAGAGAAGACAGGCACCTCTAATGCCCCATACACACGGTCGGACACTCCGACCACAAAATCCATTGGATTTTTTTCCAACGGATTTTGCCCGAAACTTGTGTTGCATACACACGGTTGCACAAAGTTTTTGGAAAATCTGATTGTTCGGAACGAGTTGATGTACAAAACCTACGACGGGACGTAGAGGCCAGTAGCCAATAGCTTTCGTCTACAAATTTTTTCTGAGCATGCACTTTGTGCGTTGCATTTTGTTGTCGGAAAATTTTAGATCCAGCTCTCAAACATTTTCAGACAAAAATTCTGATGGAAAAAGTCAGATAGAGCCCACACATGATCGGATTTTCTGACAACATAATCCGATATGACTTTTTCCGTCTGAATTTCCTGACCGTGTGTATGGGGCATTAGTAGCATTAGTGTAGCAATATGGTTACATTTATACAAATTGACTCAAGAGGAAGGCGGCACTGGATAAATTGCTGGAATTTGGAATTTGTGAAGCCGCAGATCCCCAAGGCAGACATCAACTATTTGAAGTTCAGGAGCACATATAATAGAGAATGCAAGAAGGTCGAGGATTCCCAGAGATCAGGAGCAGCAGCAGATGACATTTATGTCCCCAGGCTGTAGTACTACGACAGACTGCGATTTCTGTCAGACCAGACTGAAATCAGGCCATCACTCTCAACCCTTCCTTCCACTCTTCCTTCCATCCCAGCTGATGATTCTGACATCTAACCTGGACTTTCCACCCAGGAAGAAGATGTGGAGGAGCCCAGCTTGAGTCAGGTATAGCATTGTTCAACATATTTCTCAAAATTTTGTGTGATTGATGAACAATAATTTAAAACTATGTCCCTTTTTCATACACACTAAATCCTCAGCTAGGAGGAGGCTGTAGAAAGTGGCAGCCAGGAGGTGGCAGGGGAAAGTGGTAGCCCGGAGGTGGCAGGGGTAAGTGGCAGCCCGGGCCCAGTAGCCTGACAGAATCCCAGGTCCCTCCAACAAAAAAGGCCCAGGAAGGGGAGGAGCATGGAGGAGTCAGCACTTGGTTTAATTCGGCAGGCTTCTGCGGCCCTCAGAACCACCCCACTCTCCTTGAGGCCTATGTCTGCATGGCTGCCAACAAAATGCAGGAAATGGAGGCGGGCCAATGCCTCTTTTGTGAGGAAGTGATATATATGGCCTTAAATAAGGGGTTGAGGGGCAAACTCACAAGCAAACCCCACTTGTGTGAGTTGGACCATCCTCCTCCACCTCCTGACATAACTCTAACACCAGAACAACACCCTGGAAGCAATTGTGGAAGCAAGCATGGAAGCAAGTGTGTAAGGATGACAAGAGAGTGATGGACTGGGTTCGGTCTGGTCTGGCAAAAGACGCAGGCTGTTGTAAACCCATAGCCTGGGGACATATATGTCACCTGCTGCTGTTACTGATCTCACGGAGTCCTGGACCGGATTATGCTCCCTATTAAATGGATTCCACAGGCTCCCAATTTTGCCTGTCAAATAGTTGATGTGTGCCCTGGGGTACAAAGGCTTCGCTTTTTTCACCAGTTTATCCAGCGTTGCCTTCCTCTTTATTTTGTTATGACTCCTAATACATGTATATATTTTTTCTTAAAGCGGGATTGCACTGTGGAAAAAAATATTAAAAGCCAGCAGCTACAAATACTGCAGCTGCTGACTTTTAATAAATGGACACTCACCTGTCTATGCCCAGAAGTGGGTGTAAATACCTGTCTTTGACAGGTATCTGCACCCCCTCCCCCCTGAAAGGTGCCAATTGTGATTGATTGGGAGGGTTCCGATCAGCGGAAGTTCCACTTTAGGGTGGAACCCCGCTTTAAATCATTGGCTATGTGTTATAATTAAAAAAGGACAGTTTGTTTGCGAGTAAGCAGGTTTCAAAAATACAGTGTCAAATTAACGAGGGACACCAATACAAACCAATCTCTTTGAGGTTAAAAAATACAAGATAATAATGGTGTTGCGGTAACTTGACACACAACATGAGAAAAAATATTATGGAGATCACTAGAAAAAAAAAAACGGGAGAGCTTGACTTAAAAAAAAATGAGATCACTATAACATGCAAAAATTATAAACATTATTCTGGAGATCTGGCGAAAAAATTAAAATATTATTCATGAGATCACAATAAATAAATCAGTTTGTCAGAACTCTGTGTGAATATCAGCAACAAAACAACTTCATAATTCTAGCATTATAAAGAAGAAGAGACTGCGCTGCATTGAAAGATTTCAAGATTTGCAGCGTGACAAATGTGCAATCTCCATTACGAACGCTAGTTTTACCTAGTTTGACAGAGTGCTTCTGTCTCGTACTTGATTCAGAGCATGAGTTTTGTGCGTCGGAATTGTGTACACACACTCGGACTTTACGACAATAATTTCACAACGATTTTGTTGTCAGAAAATTTGAGAACCAGCTCTCACATTTTTGTTGTCGGAAATTCCGACAAAAAATGTCAGATGGAGCCTACACACGGTCGGAATTTCTGACAACAAGCTCCCATAGAAAAATTGTTGTCAGAATGACCGATCGTTTGTACGTGGCATTAGGTTGTCTTCACAACATATAGTTATTAGTAAATTGTGTTTCTCTGCATATTTGCTGATGAAATGTTGCATATGTGTTCTTATGTCTCCTCTGCTATATACTCTGAGCACTCTTTTGGGGAAGCCTGTGTTTAAAGGATACGTTCACCTCCCTGAACATGTTACATGTTACACCTGTCCTTAGGGTGTAACATGTTCAGCATCCTCCCCCTGCACTCCATATACCCCCCCCCCCCCTTCTCCACTATCAATTTGGCGTCATTCATTCACAAAGTTCAGTGAATGAATGAACTCAAATCCCATCTGCCAAAGTGGCAAATGACTTGTAGTTCTCAATAAAAAGCAAGGGCACTGGTGATCGTCCTTGTAGTTCATTGATTCTTAACCACTTGGCACCCACGCTATAGCTGAAAGACAGTTACAGCATGGCCTTAAAATGCTGGGAGGGTGTACATGGACATCCTTCTATTCTCATGCTGAGGCCTGCGGCCAGCAAACTCTGTGATCACAAAGTCCTTGGTACTCGGCTGATCACTGTTTGAGATATAGGGACAATCAATTCCACCTCTTTACCACGTGATCAGCTGTTAGCCAATAATGGCTGATTGTGGAAGTAAACAGCATTTTTTTTGCCCTCACGCTGTCAGCATGAAGAAAAGAAGAAAGCTGTTAACTGGCTTCTTTTAGAGGGACATACGGCCCCTTAGTACCCTCCAGTGCTGCTAATTAGTACCCTCCAGTGCTGCTAATTAGTGCCCTCCAGTGCTGCTAATCAGTGCCCACCAGTGCCATCTATCACTGCCCATCAATACTGCTAATCAGTGCCGCCTATCAGTGCCCATCAGTGCCACCTATCAGTGCCACCTCTCTGTGCTGCCTTTCAGTGCCACCTATCAGTGCCCATCGGTGCCACCCATCAGTGCTGCCTCATCAGCGCCCATCAGTGCAGCCTATCAGTACCCATCAGTGCCACCTCCTCAGTACCCATCAGTGAAGGAGAAAAATTTCTTGTTTGCAAAATGTTATAGCAAAATATGAAAAAAAAAAAAAATTTCAAATTTTTTTTTTTTTTTTAATTAGTTTTTTATTGAAAGAAAAGTTTACCATACAAGCAACAAAACATACAATGAGGTGCAACGAGTATGCAAACAAGTAATTCCTACATAATAGTACTGCGTCAGGTTTACAATAGGAATTGTCAAGGAAAAAAACAACAACAGTAACATAGTTACTGGGTAAAAGGTAAGATCATCAGAAGATATGTGAGCGTACCTCAAAGGGAAGAGGGGGTTGAAGAAAGAGCAGGAAGAGAAGAAAAGAAAATGCAGAGAGAAGAGAAGATCATATAAGAGCTGTGAATACATTGTTACAGTACGGTTCAAACTTGGACATTGTTTCAGACACAGAAAAGTGCTCACATCAAATAACCGGTTAAGTTTCAGGGAACAGAATGTGACATTACCATGCACATTTCCGGGGACTACGGCTTAGTGTTATTTGCCATCCAAGCCGTCCATAATTTCCAGTGATAATCAAAAGTGCGAACATGGCCTTGCCTACATGCTAGTATACGTTCAAATGACGAGTTATTGTATATTGTACCATGTTAATCACTTCAAGTACGCTAGGGGCCAGGTTTGTTTTCCATCTTCTAGTGATGAGCAATTTAGCTGCCAGGAGGATGTGGGTAACTATTCTGCGGCAATCAGGTGGAAACTGTTCTATGCCAATGTTGAGAATGGCCAGGGCCGCCGTAGGAGGAGTAAGAATACTGGTTATGTCTGAGATGACACGGAACAACTTGTTCCAAAAGCTCATCAGGTGTTTACAAGTCCAGAAAATGTGCATGATCTTCCCCACTCCCCCCGCATTCCCTCCAGCACAGTGGGGACTGCAACGGGAAGAACTTAGACATACTATTTGGAGTAAGATACCACCTCAAAGTAATTTTGTGTGATAATTCTCAATGATTGGCACACTTAGAGGCCTGGTACACAGAATTAAGGGCCGCAACCCATTGGGCATTGGTAAATGAGGACCATAGCTCTGACTCCCATTTCATATGTGGTGCAGCTTTTTGGAAGATAAGTTTATTTTGTAGGAAGTTATAAAATAGTGAGGTTCCCTTGGACTTGGGGTTTGCTATACTCGTGAGATATTGCCAACATGGGGCATGCACTAACAATTCTGGCCAGCTCAAAGAGGTCATGAAATGTAGAATGCGAATGTATGTATAGCGTTCCGTGTTAGGTAAGCCAAAGTCAGCCTGAAGTGATTCAAATGCTTTGGGGGAGCTGTCCTGGAGCAACTGTCCCTGGACTGAAATACCCCGATCTTTCAATTTTTGAAGAGATAGGTTGGGGATTATCAGCTCTAGGGCCTCTATTGGTATTGGTATGGAGGTCTTCTGTGATAGAGGAGAGTTAGTCAATATGAATCGCTTCCAGGCTTCCAGAGAGGCCTGTATAGTGAGAAACGATCTATTCAATATGCCAGGCTTCCATGTGTCCACTATTAGTAGGTTCACTAGAGCCAGAGTAGAGACAGTGGAAAGCTCAATTTTGGTCCATCTATTATTTATGTCTGGTTGTAACCAACATCTTAGTTGTGCCAACTGTGAGGCCACCCAATAGTCTCTCAGACTGACCATGCCCATGCCACCTGCAAATTTATGTTTCAAAAGCTGGGTGTGGGAACTTCTGGGTTTCATGCCTTTCCATATCCGCACCCTCATCAACCTAGTAAGCGTTATGAAATGTGCACGTTTATGTAGAATAGGCAATGTCCTAAATAGGTACAGAATTTGGGGCAATGCAAACATTTTAAAAGCGCAAGGCGGCCCATCCAAGATAGTTCATACTTAGTAAAGTTTTGAGCTTCTCTGGTCAGTTTATTGATTAGGGAGGAGTAGTTGATGTCTACTAATTGTTTAACATCAGCGCTGAGTTTTTTTCCTAGGTAAGGGATCTCTCCTGCGCTCCATGTGTAGGCATAAGATGCCTGTAAACGCTTGCAGAGATGTGGGTCATCTCCTAGGTTGAGAATAAGCGACTTAGTACAGTTCACTTTGTAGTAAGAGACTTCACTAAAGGTACTGAGAAGCTGATGTGTAGCTGCTAAGGAAGTCTCTGGTTCTGTCAGAAAGATGATTATGTCGTCTGCAAATAAATTTATGACATGGGAGTCAGAGCCCAGGTTGAAGCCCGTAATCATGGGGGAAGTCCTTTCCGCCTCCGCCAGGGGTTCTATCAACAGGTTGAAAATACTGGTCCGGGTTAACAAGGGTAGGTAATATGTGCGATAACCTATGAGCAATAATTTTCGCATACAGTTTGACATCTGTATTCAGCAAGGATATGGGCCTGTAGTTAGCTGGGCAGGCCGAGTCTTTATCAGGTTTGGGAATGGTTACGATACGAGCTTGTAACATCTCTGATGGAAAGGCGGCAGAGGCTGCCACCGCCGCGAACACCGGAGAGAGATTCGCACTGAATGTCTCATGAAACTATTTGTAGTAGTCATTAGATAGACCATCGTGTCCTGGAGATTTTCCTAGAGGTAATGACCTAATAGCTCTACAAGTTTCTAAAGAGGAGATTGGTGCATTTAGGTCATGTAACTGATCAGTAGGGATGAGCTTCGAGTTCGAGTCGAACTCATGTTCGACTTGTTCGCCTGTTCAGCGAACAGTGAACAATTTGGGCTGTTCGCAGCAAATTCGAAAAGCCGGAACACCCTATACAAGTCTATGGGAGAAATCTAAAGTGCTCATTTTAAAGGGTAATATGCAAGTTACTGTCCTAAAAAGTGTTTGGGGACCTGGGTCCTGCCCCAAGGGACATGGATCAATGCAAAAAAAAGTTTTAAAAATGGCCGTTTTTTCAGGAGCAGTGATTTTAATAATGATTAAAGTGAAACAATAAAAGTGTAGTATTCCTTTAAATTTCGTATCTGGGGGTATCTATAGTATGCCTGTGAAGGGGCGCATGTTTCTGGTGCTTAGAACTGTCCCTGCACAAAGTGTCATTTGTGCAGGAAAAAAAGTCTTTTAAAATCACTCGTCTCTCCCAGCACCTCGTCAAGCAGCCGGAGCCTCTGCTTCCTCATGCGTGAACATATTTGAATAAGAATGCCCCTAATAAAGGCCTTATGGGCACACCATGTCACAAACGGGTCAGATATAAATTGTGAGTTAAGCTGGAAGTACTCTTGAAGTTGTTTCTCAATAGTCGCCACCTGTTGTGGGGAGCTAAACACTTGCGGATTAAGTCTCCAAATGTATTCAGGGTTAGGTGTGTATTCCTCCAGGATAGATATTGAGACAGGCGCATGGTCCAACCACATTATGTCATGTATACTGGAGGAAGACACCGCCTGTAATAAGACCCTATCCACCAATATCATATCCAACCGTGAATACGAGTTATGTCACGCCGAGTGAAAGGTAAAATCTCTCCCCTCAGCATGCTAGCAGCGCCATACATCGTAGACATCCTCTAAATGAAATAAAGGTTGGAGCACTCTGAGCGGATGTGAATGCTTAGCGGACATATCCATATCTGGGCTAGCCGTCAGGTTGAAGTCTCCACAGATGATCAATGCACCTTTCTTACATTCAGCAACTTTGGATAACAGTTTTTTAGCAAAGCTATACTGGCGCCTATTTGGCGCATAAGCGTTGACTACCGTATAAAGTCTGCCATTAAAGTGGTTGTAAACCCTTACAAACCACTTTGACCTACAGGTAAGCCTAGATTAAGGCTTACCTGTAGGTCCAAGCAATATCTTCTAAACCTATATGGTTTATGAGATATTTGGCCAAAAAACGGGCACCGCTGTCTACGGCGCGCAGGCGCACTGTGCGCGGCATTCTCAGCGACGGAGCTGCCGCGCGTGTCGGCTCCCGTGCGCATGCGCAGGAGTGACGTCATCGTGGCTTCGCCGAATGACAGCGGCAGAGCTGCGAGACCCCACCAACAAGATGGATGCGGCGGACTACAGGGGACAGCGGCGACTTCGCTGGCTCCTGTGTCAGGTAAGTGACACATAATGGGCTACTATGCGATGCATAGTAGTCCATTATGCTTTGCCTTTGCAGGGAATGAAAGAGGAAGTAAACTCATCAGGGTTTACTTCCTCTTTAACATCGCAAATGAGGATCAGAAACCTACCATCTGGATCTTGTATGGAGCTGTAGAGTTTGAAGGCTACTGAGTTTTTAACCGCTATGAGGACTCCTTTCCGCTTGCGAGATGCTGAAGCGGTAAATACATGGGGAAATTTCTTGTGTGTGAACACCGGAGAAGCCGAAGATTCGAAATGCGTTCCCTGGATGCATATTAACCACTTCAGCCCCGGACCAGTTTGCTGGTCAAAGACCAGACCACTGTTTGCGATTCGGCACTGTGTCACTTTAACTGACAATTGCGCGGTCATGCGACGTAGCTCCCAAACAAAATTGACGCCCTTTTTTTCCCACAAATAGAGATTTCTTTTGGTGGTATTTGATCACCCCTGCATTTTAATTTTTGCACTATAAACAAAAATAGAGCGACAATTTTGAAAAAAATGCATTATTTTTTACTTTTTGTTATAATAAATATCCCCCAAAAATATATAAAAAAACATTTTTTTCCCTCAGTTTAGGCCGATACGTTTTCTTCTACATATATTTGGTAAAAAAAACGCAATAAGCGATTATTGATTGGTTTGCGCAAATGTTATAGCGATTACAAAATAGGGGATAGTTTTATGGCATTTTTATTAATATTTTTTTTTTACTAGTAATGGCGGCGATCAGTGATTTTTATTGTGACTGTGACATTATGGCGGACACATCGGACATTTTTGACACATTTTTGGGACCATTGTCATTTATACAGTAATCACTGCTATATAAAGCAGTGATTCCTGTGTAAATGACACTGGCAGTGAAGGGGTTAACCAGTGGGTGGCAGTGTAGGGGTTAAGTGTTCCTAGGGGTGTGTTACTAACTGTGGGGGGCTGGGCTTTAATTTAGTGAACACTGATCTCTGCTTCAATCACATGGAGCAGAGATCAGCGTCACTAGTTGCTAGGCAGAACGGGGAAATTCTGTTTACAACGGCATTTCCTCGTTCAGCTGCCCCGTGAGACGATCGCGGGTATGCCCACGGCGATCAAGTCCGCAGGACCAGCGACCAGACTCACGGGGGTCCTAATCAGCACACGAGTGCGCTCGCTATGGCAGGGCGGCATTAAAGATTGGACGTACCTGTACGCCAATATGCCTGCCCGTGCCATTCTGCCGACGTACAACGGTGTGCGCTGGTCGGGAACCGGTTAAGTCGCTCCCCAACTTGAGGGCTTCTTTCCAAAGGGAAGCACGTTTAGCAGGGTGGTTGAGACCTCTGACATTAACCTCCCTAGCGGTAATCCCGAGTCTGGCTCCGGTTGGGATTTCAGTACCATAAGCGGTAACCCCGAGCCAGACTCGGGATTGCATGGCTGTATACAGGGAGGACACACGGAGAAGTTACTTACCTTGTCCCCTGGATCCAGCGATGTCCTCCGCGCTGTGTGATCGAGCTGTCCTCCGTTCGATTCACACAGTGCCCAAATGCCGCCGAGCTCCGTTCCCTACGATGTTATGGCGCACGGGAGCGGTAATCCCGAGTCTGGCTACGGTTGGGATTTCAGTACCATAAGCTGTAACCCCGAGCCAGACTTGGGATCGCATCGCTGTATACAGGGAGGACATAGGGAGAAGTTACTTACCTTGTCCCCTGGATCCAGCGATGTCCTCCACGCTGTGTGATCGAGCTGTCCTCCGCTCGATTCACACAGCGCCCGAATGCCGCCGAGCTCCGTTCCCTGCGACGTTACGGCGCACGGGGGCGGAGATCGGCACCAAATTCAAAAAAGTAAAAACACACAAAACACGCACAGTACTGTAATCTTACAGATTACAGTACTGTATAAAAAAATTGCACACCCCCTTTGTCCCTAGTGGTCTGTGCAGTGCCCTGCATGCACTTTTATATTATAAATACTGTTTTTTCTGCCTGGAATTTGGAGATTGCCCATAGCAACCAAAAAGTGTCCCTTTATGTCAAAAGTGATTTTAGAACTAGAAAACAGCGATAATAAATTATAATCACTTGCAGAATTGAGCGATAGCGATTTGTGGGGAAATTCGTCATCAAACACTAAATCTAATGACAGCGACAATTCTGCAAATGAGCCAATTTCAGTGTTTTTGGATTTGATTACATTATTGAATATTTTTTATTATTATTTATTATATTATAAACTTTATCATACCCGGGATGTCTGCTAGACTCTGGTTTGAACAGATTTAAGAGAGTTATTCCTAAGAATTACAGGACTACAATATAAAACGCCAAATTTCCATGCAAAATAATTGTACCGCTTTCAGCACCTAAAACCAGAACTAATCATACCACCAGGGAGGTTAAAGGATGTTACAATAAGAGGCATAAAGAAAGGAGGAGTACCTTATGGTTGTTGCATTTCAAACTTAGAGAGACGCAGTTCGGTAGATTCTGAGGCCTATTCACGATGTAGGTGCTGTTGTTCCTTTCCATGTCTGGAGAAGTGTTGGATGTACTGGGTAGAAGAAAACCGTACATCTGGCTCAACAAGTTGTAGAGGAGGGAAAGAGAAAAAAAAGAGAGACAAAAAAAAACAAGTCAAAACTTTGTGGTAAAAAGAGGGAAGCGACCCCAAGGGGGCCTGATTGCAGATGCGCTGCACAAGATCCCAGAGGGGGCTTCACGTGGAGAAGCTCCAATGAGCCGGGGAGCATTGCGAAAAAAATTATTCACAGTGGTGATCCAGAGTCGGCGTCACTCCAATGAATTTGGGGTTTCCTCTTATGGGAGAGGCCATGCGATTTAGAATGTTGTTGTCGGGGAGTTGGTAGCTGTTCAGGGAGAATGTCCCACTGTCGGAGGAGTGCAAGCCCTTCTTCCAGGGTGGTGACTACTGATGTAGTGTTATTTCTAGAAATGACCAGACAGGTAGGGTAACCCCAACGATACGTAATGTCATGGTTTCTGCAGGGCTTTCGTAATTGAGATGAGTGACTTCCTCTTTTGTAGGGTGTACTGAGAGAGGTCAGCAAACAGTTGGAGACGGGAAAATCGCTCAGGTAGTTGCTATTTTTTATGGAAGCACGCCATAAGCTGCTCCTTTATATGAAAGAAATGGACTCTCATTATTACGTCCCTAGGGACATCATCATGAATAAAGGAAGGCTTAGGCAGTCTATGAATCCTGTCAATAACTAGCTCCGTGTCGGAAACATTAGGGATAGCTGTGCGAATCAAGTCGCAGGCATATTGGTTTAGTTGGCTCACTGGGACTGACTCAGGGACACCTCTGATCTTTAGGTTGTTACACCTAGAACGGTCCTCGAGGTCTGCGATTTTAGCAGTAAGCAACTCTATTTGGTCATCTCGTTCATTGTGGGCGTCAATGAGCATATTATGCGAGGAGGCAAATTCACCCATTTTACTCTCAATATGATCAACCCTGTTTCCTAGGTCAGTCACATCTGCTTGAACCTTAGCCACACGTTGTAGAATGTCAGTGTTAAGAGAGGCTCGGAGGGAAGAAAGCATGTCTTTCAATACAGTTTCTGAGACAGGCTGGTTTGAAGCAGGGAAGGTATGGAATTTGTCAGGCAGGTCGGCAGGGGTTAATACAGAGCTGCGTCCAGGGCTTACCTCTGTGTGCGTGGAGTCTTCTGACAGCCTGGGTTTGCTCTTGGCTGGGCTCTGTAACAGCGGTGTTGAGGGGTCTAGAGTCCCAGGCTGTGTGCATGGGGACTTCCCCACAGATCCAGAGCTGGGATGCATTGGGGACGATGCGCTGGAGTTACCCGGCGAGGAGCATCTTGGCCGTGTGTATGGCGGCGGGGGGGAGGAAGAAATGAGGGAGCTTCCCCGCTCTGGCCGTGTCTCGCTTCCCCCTTCCCATCCCGGACCATTCCCTGCTACAGGCGGATGCAGGAGATGCCGTTTGTGCAACGATCCACCGCCTCTGTCCGTGCTTATCCCCGGCTATGTGGAGGAGCTACAGGCTCAAGCCTCCATTCAGCCGTGTGGTAGCCACACCCCCCAAAAATTTTATTTTTTTGTTTAGAAAAAAATAAAAAACCCAGTGGCTCTTTTTGTGTGAAAAAATTATAAACATTTCATATGGGCACACAGTGTTGCATGACTGCACGATTGTCATTCAAAGTGTGACAGTGCTGAAAGCTGAAAATTGGCCTGGGCAGGAAGGGATAAGTGCCCAGTAAGCAAGTGGTTAATGGACTTCAATAACTGTCTGCCCATAAAGGAGGTACACACAGACAGCTACACTGAGAGTCTGCAAGAGTGGCTATATTGGTACTGATATGATATACAGTATAAATAACACGCACTCTGTCACAAGAGACAGATGGGAAGAAAATGAGACTCAACAACATGGGCCAGAAAGGGTCTTTATCCTGCTCTGTGAATATTTTAATGAGAAAAGATGCCCCTGCTAAAAAAGAATGTGGAATCCGGAGAGAAATATAATGGAGATTTTTCTCTTTGTTAACACTTGTGTATTTTTTCAACCAAACTATGTGCAGTAACTATTGTGGCAGGGTGACCAAGTACCACCGTTTAATCACTTGATGCCTGCCCACCGTCAAATGGAGGGACGGTGCGGCTCTCGTTCTGGGTGGACATCATATGACGGCGCACCCGAAGGGCTGCTCCCACGCACCCAGCACAGTGATCACGGTTGCGCCATGTTGCTAGGACATGGGGCGACCCCGATCTCTGTAAAGAGCCGCTTGTGCGGCTCTTTAACCATGTGGTCGGCTATGTTCAATCCCAGCCGGTCACATGTAAACAAGGAAGTGCCGGTAATCGGCACTCATCGCCTCACACTGACAGAGTGTGTGGCGAGGAGAGCCGATCAGCAGCATCTCCTCACAGGGGACAGTAAGAGATGTAATCAGGGCACTAATAATCAGTGCCCTGATCACATTAGAGTTCCAGAAATACCACTAATCAGTGCCCACCAGTGCTGGCAATCAGTGCCCACCAGTGCCAGCAACCAGTGCCCATTAGTGATGCCAGTCAGTGCTGGCTCTCAGTGACCATCAGTGCTACCTATCAGTGCTGCGCATTAATGCAGCCCATCAATGACCATCAGTTCCACCCATCAGTGATGCCCATCGGTGCCGCCTATCCATGCCGCCTATGAGTGCCAGCTATTAGTGCTTGTCAGTGTCACCTATCAGTCCTCACTGGTGCCACCCATCAGTGCCACCTATCAGTGCCACCTATCAGTGCCCATAAGTGCAGAATAGTAATGCCTCCTTATCAGTGCCCATAAGTGCTGCCTCATCAGTGCCCATAAGTGCTGCCTCATCAGTGCCAGTGGCCATAGGTTCCACCCCATCAGTGACACCTCATCAGTGCATATCAGTGAAGGAGAAAAATTACTTATTTACAAAATGTACTTATTTACAAAACTTTTTTTTCAAAATTTTCTGTCTTTTTTTGCTTTTGAAAAATAAAAATCCCAGCAATAATTAACCACTTGCCAACTGCCCCATGTACATTTACGTTGGCAGAGTGGCACAGCTGGGCAAATGGGCGTACAGGTACGTCCCTTTGAATTTGTCGCCCCTGTGGTCGCATGCGTGCTGCCGGTGGTGTGCGCGTGACCCTGCCGGGAGCTCTGTGAGTAGGATTGCGGGTTCCGCAGACTCAATGTCCACTGGGATACCCGCGATCATCTCACAGAGCTGAAGAACGGGAAGATGCTAATGTAAGCAAGCATCTCCCTGTTCTGCCTCGTGACACTATCACTGATCATAGCTTCATGTGATCAGGAGCTATGATCAGTGATGTGCCACACGTAGCCATGGCCCCTAACAGTTAGAATCACTATCTAGGTAACACTTAACCCAGAAAAATGGCTACAGTGCAGCGCTCAATTGCCGGGAGGGCGTCCCTGGACGTCCTCCTGTTTACTTGTTCCCCACGTGCCGCCACGGGCTCGCATCAGCAAAAATATGTGCTAGCTATGACACAGCCAATCACAGATCGTGCTAAATGGCCAATCACAGCAGCCATTTAGCACTCGATCGGCATGTCCAATGAGAGATGATCTCAAATGTAAACATATGCTTATACTTTGAATCGCATCATTGTTATTTATGTTATTTATTTCATTTGTATCACTGCAGCTTGGCTGTACCTGTTTAATCTGCGGCCGGTGGGTTGATGTGTGTCTGACGCCCGGGAGTTGCGATGCGCACTGTGGTCCCTCCCTCTTCCCCTCTCTCCCCACCTATTGGGTGTGGGGGATTGGGCGGGTATCCCCACCGAGCATCGGTCACACGCGCATCTGGCTTATCATCGCGGTTGACACGTGGGGAGTTACTCCGCATTCTCCCTGGATGCCTTTCCTTTTTGTGCCGCATTTGTGTGACGCTGAAGGGGGACAGTCTGGTTTTGATGGGTCCACATTCCTTTTCCCCTTCCATCATCCTCTTACCACTGTGTCAGTATAATGGTTGAACTTGGAGATTCCTGTCCTTTTCCATATGGCTTTCTACCCAATTTGGATAATTTAAGGTAAATACTTGGTAATTACTTCTCCACTAAGATCATGGGCACTGTCTGGCTTTAGATTATTTCTTTGACTTAGAGTGCCATGGATATATACCATTCTCTACTATGTACACCCTAGAAGTCCCAGTTACATATGGGGGATGGAGTGTGTTTCCCTGATTTCCGGCTGCCTCTCCCTCTCAGCTTCCCGGCAGGGCTCATTGTTTGACCCCCGGCATGTGGTCTTATACGGTTCCAGCTACGGCTTCATGTGAGTACAATTTGCCATGGCCATTTATGATTTTTTTATTTTTGGTCCTTCCCCATAAGGATATATTAATCAGATTATATTTATATTTATATTTTTTCTATAGAACATGGATGCATTTGGCTCCTGACAAATGGATGGAAGTCCATGAAAGGCGTAGAGCCTACCTCGTTGCATCCATGACACATTTATTGTTTTTAGATGACTCTATTTTGTATTTTTTAATCTGCAATGATGCACTCTGGTATATGGAGGATTAGGATGTATTGCTCCTACTTTATCTGTTCATGCCATTTTATCATATGTTGTTCAGTATAGATCTGAAGCGATAATTGTTTACAATGTTATGTGTGCTGTAATGTTTTCTATGTAATGTTTTCTATGCTATGATGATCATTAGTATAAATAAACATACATATGTTTGGACTTTTGTGAATTTGATTGGTTCCACCATGCACGCCTCATCTAAAGTCCCGACCTCCCCTCCTTTAATACACGTACTAGGGATGGGGCCGTGAACCTTTCCTCACATTTCATTTAAAGTCCCAAGCTTGCCTTTCCCCCATTTTTTCATCTAAAATGTAAACATATGAGACCATCTCTCATTGCCGGCTCTCCCTCCTCAAACAGAGACCGCGTGTGAGGAGGGAGAGTGACCTGTGCTGCAGCGTGAGTGAACACTATATAAAACACAGTGCCCACAGAACCTATCAGTGCCACCTGTTCCCAGTGCCACCTATCGGTGCCATCTGTCCCCAGTGCCACCTGTCGGTGCCATCTGTCCCCAGTGCCACCTGTCAGTGCCATCTGTCATCAGTGCCACCTGTCAGTGTCACGTGTCATCAGTGCCACGTATCAGTGCCATCTGTCATCAGTGCCACATCAGTGCCACGTGTCATCAGTGCCACATATTAGTGCCATCTGTCATCAGTACCACGTATTAGTGCCACCTGTCATCAGTGCCACATCAGGTGTGATTGATTCTTTATGATTTTCACCACAGCTTGTAGACTCTCTAACTTTCACAAAGACCAAATAAAATCCACTAATTTGGGTTATTTTTTACCAAAGATATGTAGCAGTATTTATGAAGAAAAATTTATAATTTGCAAAATTTTATCACAGAAACTAAGAAAATTTAGTTTTTTTTCAAAATTTTCGGACTTTTTTCATTTATAGCGCAAAAAAAGAAAAAACACAGAGGTCTTTAAATACCACCAAAAGAAATCTCTATTTGTATGAAAAAAAGGACAAAAAATCATTTGGGTACAGTTTTACGTGACTGAGTGATTGTCATTCAAAGTGTGAGAGCACCAAAAGCTGAAAATTGGTCTGGGCAGGAGGGGGGGGGGGGTGGGTTTAAGTGCCCAGTAGGCAAGTAGTTAAAGTAAAAAAAAAACCTTCTACCTTTAGAATCACTTTAAGTATACTCTAAAGCCAGTGTTAAAGATCTGTATTGATGTCCTTCCCTTTTTCTTTTTTTTATTACACTGTTTCCCCTTTTTTTTTCATCTGCTGTATAATTAAAGCAATTTTACTTTTGGATAGAGTGGAGAGGAATTTGAACACCTGTCAGGTTTTAATTGCTATCCGTACCCCTGTTAAGGAGAGCCCCCTACTCAATTTGTCAAGTTTACTATTATTACTGAGAGTGATCGTGAAAAATCCCCAAATGTTGGCTTGTCACCAGAATATGCATAGAGGGTAAATCTTCCAATTGGGACACTAGTTTTGGTGACCCTGGAGACAACCAGGAATTCCCTCACTTCCTGTCTTAACTATGGGGCAGAAAGTGAAGAGAAATCTTCCTAATGGGACATAGATGGCAAATAAAAAAAACTCCCTTGTTCTATTCAAAATTAAAACAAGATTTGTCTTTAGTACATTCACTTTACCTTTCACTCCACTTCACTTTAAATAATCAGGCTTGTTTAGGGAGCCTTGTTTTTCCATTATCCTGTTGATCCTAAAATTTTAATAAAATTCAAATTGAGAAGTAATATTGTGTTTAAATAATATATTTATTTCAGTATTTATTGTGATGTTAATAGTTATCCAGGATGGGTCTGAATGAGCCAACTTTGCCATTCACAGCACCCCAGTCACCGAATCTCCTGTACTCTCCAGGTCTTAAGAGATACTGTCTTCCTTTGTAGTTGGGCTCCTCATAGAAGATCCAGTTCCCCTGAAGGATGTTGCAAGAGTGGATGTTATTGTACTGGAATTGTTCTTGGACATTGGAACAATCGCTGGAGAATTCCTTCATCTGACCTTTAAAATCCTCTTTCTCAAAGATCTTTATTTGCTGGGAACCTTTATGCTGTAAAGAGGGCAGAAATATTGATCATCAGAAAAAAAAAACTGTTGTAGTGATTTCCATGATACTCCTCTTACTACTGCTTACTCTTGCATGTCCCTTCAGCTCTTTTTACAGCTGGGTCAAAACGAAGTATAGACATACAAAAAAATTAGAAACTTGGAAGTTTAAAGGAGAAGTACAGCCAAAGCTTGTTTGGCTGTACTTCTCCTATGGATCACAGGAGTGCGATCGTTCTGCACTCCTGTGACCCCTTTTCAGCAGAAGGCGGGCTGAAGCCTGCTGTCGGCTGATAACACAGAGCTGGCCCAGGCTCAGGAAAGATTGTGACAATATGGTAAGGATCCACCCACATGCCTGGACTGTTAACCCGGCTCAGCCTCTCAGCCAGCCAATGAGAGCCCAAGCCAGCCACTCCCACCCCTCCACAGCCCAATATATCAGTGAGCGTGATAGTCATCAGCTCTTTGCTCATGGAGCTCTGAAATCAGCAGTGTTTGATCGCTCAGTTCTCAACCTTAGAGCTAGCGGGGGACAGATGCATCATCGGGACTGATGCTGCATCCTCCTAGGTAAGTATTACCTAGGAGGATTATTATTATTATTAATACTAGGTAAGTATTAGTACAAAAAAAATTCCATGTTTCAATTTTAACTTTATTGGTGGATAAGTTAAGGGCATTCTTCTTTCCTCCTCAAATGGTGCTTGTGGAGAAGCTGGAAGAAATTTGTTCCATCATGGCTTTAAAGTATCTCATTGGAATTACTAAACTGAAAGTCAAGTGTGCGTAAGAAAATACCTATATTTAAAGGCACTTTCACACTCACAGTGCCCGGGCGTCGGCGGTAAAGCGCTGATATTTTTAATAGCGCTTTACCATTGTTTTAGCGGCGCTTTTCGGATGCTAGCAGGGAACTTTTAACCCCCAGTAGCGACCGAAAAAGGGTTAAAAGTGCCAGCAAAGCATTGTTGCAGCGGTGCTTTGCCGGCAATTCGGCGGCACTGCCTATTGATTTCAATGGGCAAGGGCGCTTTAGGAGCGGTGTATACACTGCTCCTAAAGCGCCTCAAAGAAGCTGCTAGCAGGACTTTTTTTGACGTCCTGCCAGCGCACCGCTCCAGTGTGAAAGTCCTCAAGCTCTCACATTAGAGTGACAGGAGAGGTGCTTTACAGTTAGTTTTTATTTATTTTTAGTTAGTTAGCTGTAAAGCGCCTCAATGTGAAAGGGGTCTAAATGTTCCTCTATCATCATTTCTGATATGCTCCAAATTCTTTTACACACAACTTTGACCATGTATTTATAGCTTGTTTAAAGTGGTTATAAAATCAACAGATTTGTTTTAACCGTAATGCATTCCCTGCATTAAGGTAAAAAGTCTTCCAATACCAATGCCCCCCAGCCCATCCCTACCCTCCCATCAACATCTACCTGAGTCCTCTCTCGATCCAGCAATGTGCCTGGCTGCAGATCTTCTCTCCCCCTTTCTTGTTCTCATAGGCTACACTGGGAGCAGAGGGAGCCATGGGCTCCTGCTGCTGTCAGCCACATCCTGTGAGGAGGGAGTGGTGGAGGGGGGGGGGCAGGGTTGAGCTGCACTGTGTTGTGCACAACCCGGCTCATGATCAAGCCTGTGCATGTGAATCCTTGGCAAGCAGATGGGAGCACACAGAGAAGAGAAGGAGCCAAGAGTGCTGGCTAGGGTCCCCATAAGAGGAGGTTTGGGGCCACTCCTTGCAAAACCATTGCACCAGCTGTGCATTATGTGACTAGAGATAGGCTGCATTCTTTTTAATCTTTTAGACAACAGAGGTATTTACTGTGGTTATCTTTGACAAACGCAATGCTTGATCGGTATCTTATGGTAGATATATAAACACAGATGCTATCAAGTAGGGGATGCCTGTAGCTTATCTCCTGTCATCCTAGGGTTATTTTGGCATGGTGTTGACGATTATATGCCAATCAGTGCTTGTGCTAGGGAGATGAAGACAATTGGATGGATTGAGTTGTTTCCCAAAAGGAAATTGGGCAAGGCTGACAGCACTCAGTCCACAAAAATGTTATGTGTATTAAGAGCTTAATGCATTTCTGGGAGAGAAATATTTCTGTATTTACAGGGTCTTCAAAGGGAAAAACAGACAAATGTGCATGCATTACAGAAATGAGCTACACATGTATTTATTTTTCTTCCAGTTTTGGTATTACCATTTGTGGAGAATTAAAAATTAAGGCAATCCGCTGCTTGTACTACTTACTGGCTGAATCATGCGACATGATCTGACGCAGTTATTGAATCCCATCCATCTCTGGTACTCAGGATACTCTCCCATCTTCAGGTAATACTGATACCCCATGTAGTTGGGGCACTCATAGATCATCCAGCATCCATTCTCCACACGGATGGAATTACATTGGCCTACATGTTGATGCAGATCAGAAGAGTCTGAGCTACATTCATAGGAGCGCCCTTGGAAGTCTTTGTCCTCGAAAAAGATTATCTTCCAGAAAACAAACAATACATGTATTTATTATATGCACAGTATAATTTATATGTATTCTAGAATTACTGATGCTTACCACATATCCACCATAAGCAGCCTTTAGATTACTGGATTTTCTTCCCTTGCAGCATTGGGAAAAGTCACTCGATCCCCCCATCAACACATTCAGTGTTGATGGGGGAATGCCTCCCACTATGCTATTGTATTCTGCCAGCAGGGGGGAGTGGGGAGCCTTCCACGGAGGCAGAATACAATGATTACTGCTAGCAGCTATAGCCACTGTCAGTAATCGCTTGAAGAAAAATCAGACAGGTTGGTTGTACCCAAGTCGATTAACTTGGGTACAATCAGTCTGCCCATATGTGGATCAAAATTCACCCAGTCCCTGCTGAAATTGCCAAATTTTGATTCCTGTATGTCCAGCTTTATTGCAACTTCTCACAGCATATATCTTTATATTCATTTGTCTAAGGCCACGTACACACGCGGGGACTGTTCGCTCAACTTTGTTCGTCAAACAGTTTCAGCGGACAGTCCGCTCAAAATTAGCATGGACGGACTTGCCCACACACGACGAACGAACAGTCCGCTGAAACCGTGCGCGATGACGTGAACGGCACGTACGACGGGACTAGAAAACGACGTCCTATACACTGCAATGCAACCTTCGGCGTATAAATTCTTTCTGAGCATGCGCGGAACTTAGTTTGACGAACAAGCCTACACACGCGGGGACTGTCCGCTCAAACCAAGTTTCAGCGGACAGTTTTTCGGGATTTCCGAAAAACTTTGTTCGTCAAACTGTCCGCTGAAACTGTCCGCTGAAGCCCACACACGAGCGGACTGTCCACTGAAACACTGTTCAGCGGACAAAGTTGAGCGAACAGTCCCCGCGTGTGTACGCGGCCTTAGACTTAATCTCCAAGCAGCAGAAACACAAAGACCCACACGCACCTGAAGTCATATTCTCATTCAGCTCTAATTCAGATTGGCACAAAATTGTTTTGTGAATACAGACTGCATATCCCTGGTCACAGGTGATACTTGAGTTATTCATATGATGAAATATGATGAATAATATATCACATTATTCTGCATTTGCACAGTGGAAACCAGAAACAATAGGAAAATCAAAAATAGGTTTCACTGCTTACACTCCAGGACCTATTGTTCTTTTAGCCAAATACAGCCATAAGGGCTGGTAATTCAAAATCTTCATAAAGAGTTATAGGTATTGAGGGATTTTCCAGCACTGGTATAAAATTGCTTGGAATCAATAAAATTTTTATCCTTTACTGAGACATACAACAAAATGCTTATATTCTTCCTGATGTTTGGAAATGCTAGTTATATGTCAGGAAATAAATATTGCCCTACCAACTGTCACAGGCAGGGACATGCAGTTAGGTCAGTGGCTGGTGATGCACTGGCTAGTATCAGCGCCAAATACACACAGGTTACATACGCTGCGAACGTTAGAGTGAGAGCAATGATTCTAGCACCAGACCTCCTCTATAACTCTAAACATGTAACCTGTAAAAATGTTTTAAAGCGTTGTCTTTGGAGATTCTTTAGTGCTGAAGTTTGGTGTCATTCAAGTGTGCGCAAATTTAAAGAGTGACATGTTGGGTATCTATTTACTCGGCGTAACATCATCTTTCACATTATATAAAATTGCGCTAACTTTAGTATTTAAAAAAAAAATATATTCATGAAACAGTTTCTTAAAAAAAAAAAAATACATTTAAAAAATTACTGCGCAAATACTGTGTCACATAAAAAGTTGCAATGACTGCCATTTTATTCCCCAGGGTGTCTGCTAAAACAATATAAACAGACCTCAGTTGGAAGTATTTGTCTTTTAGACACATGCCCCCTTCTATGACACTGCAGTGAGAGGCGTACCTCCAATGCAACATTTTTATTGGACAGCTGGGGCCAATAGTACTTTACCATTGGTCCAAGACTCCAAGCTGTCGATTGAGCTCAGTGCCTCTGACAAGAAGCGAGGAGAGGCACTGTGAGCACATCCTCTCAGTCTTATGCAAACAGAGTGTGCCAGCTTGTATTTACACTAGCCACTCTGTATGTAGCTTCTGACAGGTTGCACAAGGAACCCCGTATGTCTGGAATCATAGGTAATAAGAGCCCCAATGTTTGAAGACCAGTGGTGGGGTAGGAATTTAGATACCTACCCCCCAAATTTGGGGTCTCTGTGACCCCAGGTCGCCGAGCTACGACCCTTGAAGTCGATCATTTTTTTTATGTTCATCGCAGGAGAGGCTCTGCCTCACTGCTTCTGCTGACTGCACGTCCCTGGTCACAGGTGATACTTTAGTTATTCATATGATCAAATCATGCAAATATTCCTTTGCTTAAAGTGCACCTTTACCCAGACTATGGGCATAAAAAATATTTACATATTCTTAACAAACAGTAAAAGATCAACAATTCTTACTGGCCTCTCTAGCTGCAGGTACTGGGAAGGAAGGAATTTATCCTCAAATATCACAGCTAAAACTCTGAAGTCACATTTCAGCTTCTTGAAAGGCAAAATATGATCCTTTCACATGCCCATTAACATTCCTAGGTAGTGGTAACCTATGCATATACTCAAGACACTTCATTTAATACAAGTTGTAGGCTATTTACCATATTGCATAATATCTAGGGCAACACTGTGAAAGAAATACACAGCATTAGTTAAAAAAAAAAAAGTACCACAAAAAGTTTACTGTCTATTATAATCCAACATAAATCGGCACCTTTTTTTCCCTGACATAACATAGCCCACCCTCCCTGAATGCATACTTACCTTGATTTCATAGTGGTGTTTGTTTACATCCAGTCATTTTTCTGTCCAATCCTTTGCAACAGTTTACCATAGAAATCCATGGGGTACTCGCTCAAATATCTCAAAGCCTCCACAAAAGTCTATTAAGAGCTACTGGCCAGATGCAGCCAAGAAACATGGGACTTGTGGTGTGTATCAGATCAAGCTACCTATGCATTTGGGGTGAGGGTGTGCTAGGTTAAAGTAGTTCTAAAGTCTGGACCTTTTTTCCCCCAATGCATTCCCTGTTTTAAGGTAAAAAATGTACCAGCGTTTGTATCGTCCTCTCAACTGCCTCCTCTTTTTGGCATACCACCATGAGAAATAGCTTCCAATGGTGGCATTTCAAGAAAGGGATCAGCCAAGAGTGCATAGAGAAGGTAATAAAAAAACATTGCATAGAGCAGGTAATAATAATGTTTGCTATTTTAATAAAAAAATTGCCTTTGCAAATGCTTTAAATCAGAAAGGAGGCAAAAAGGATAAAACCACTTTGTTTTATAGTCCACTTAACATTTCTTTCCAAAACGTATGTTTCATTCATTTCTAAGCATTCATTTAAAAATAATTGGTGCTTGTTTCTTTCATAGCTGGAATGGTTTTAATTTTAGTTTTGAGTTTTTATATTTTTTTGTGAGTTGAAACCATTGTATTCAGAGCATTGCTATGAGAAATAGCATACTACTATAACAGTAAAAACTACAATGCACATATTATTACCCAACCATGCACAAATATGTTAATTTTTGGGGTTCCTGGCTCTCAAATTAACTAAGGCAACATATTTTGGTGCAATAATACAAATTGTTTAAACATTTGTCACTAAGTTTTAAATCTCAAATTAATTAATGCATACTGGAGCTGCTAATTTTGGCCTGGATATTCAAGCATCAATGGCTTCTGAATGGGTAACAAACAGGTTAAAGGTAGAATTATGATTTAAATATTATGATATATACATTAAAGCTTTTTTGAATTTTGTTAGTTGTACATTGTTGATAAGATAATGGTTTTAAGTAGTTTACTGAAATATTTATGCATAAAGAAGTTATTGAAAATATTTTTTATTTGAAGTTATATATTTTATAGCATTTTATTTCCTTTTTGTTTTTTGAAATATCTTTTATAGTAAACAAGTGAGTATTCTATATAATAGAGCAGAAGGTTATTTCTGTACAACTGTTATTAAATAATGATAATAACAATAATAATAATCATAATAAAAACAACAAATACTAAATAAAAAATAAACTAGCTTAGTTTTACCTTTCCCATCCTGAAACCAACTGAACAATGAATACTGCAGGAGCCACTGAAAAAATAATTTCATGCCCTTTAAATACTCTGGAAAATCCACACCCTGTCTATTTTATTATCTTATTACAATGTTTTTTTTATTTTATTTGGAACCACAGACTAATGAGTATAGACATGCTTTGTTCTTTTTTGCATCATTCTTTAATCACACTGTTGAAGTACTTTGTAATTTGCTGAATTTGCCTTCCTGTTATTGAAAGCGATTAATCCATCCACTGGAATGAAAACTCATCAGCACATTTCCTGGGTATACAGAGATTGCATGTGATAGAAGGTGGAAATAGAGCAAATAGTAGGCAATTTTAAAACAGCAACCTGTTATAATAACAAAGTATATTTTAAATCTGCTATCTAAACTATGGACAAAATAATTACCTAAGGTTAGTTTTGAATATTAGTGGTGACATTATTCTTTGGGTTATTATGCTGATCTATCATAAAACTGGTGAAGTTAAGACACTTCGAGGATAGTTTACTAAAGAATATGTTTTCTTACCAAAGAAAAATGTTCACTCAGTCTTTTGTAAAGAATAAGCCATTCATGTTTTTTTCAAGACCCAATCTTATTTATAGACTTGCCCTTGTAATCTAAAGCAAAATAGTGTTATTTATAATTCCCTTAAATAGAACTGGGCAATCAAAGTGTACACAGCCTTTAGGCATATTTCCACGTTTGAAACCAAACTGGAATAACACCTGCTTTAACCACTTGACAACTGGGCACTCCCTTCCCAACCAGACCAATTTTCAGCTTTCAGCGCTCTCACACTTGGATGACAATTACTCAGTCATGTAACACTGTACCCATATTAAATGCTTTTCCTTTTTTTCACACAAATAGAGCTTTCTTTTGGTGGCATTTAATCACTGCTGTTTTATTTTTTGTGCTATAAATGAAAAAAGACTGAAAATTCTGTAAAAAATAATAATAATTTTTCTTTGTTTCTGTTATAAAATTTTGCTAATTAAGAATTTTTCTTCATCAATTTGGGCCAAATTTTTTTACTGCTACATATCATTGATGAAGTGTTGAAATGTTGCAAAGGCCATAGGGCATAACCAAGAACTCAAAATGCCCATATCTGGTAAAGGCACGTTCCACTGATCTCCTTGACGAATGCTGACAAGGTTATATGTGCGCCTTAAGTCTAGGTTTGTAAAGATTTTGGAAGAAAGGAGCCTTTCCAATATTTCAGAGATCAAGGAGAATGGATAAATGGTTTTTAATAGTGATTTTACTCAAATCCCTGTAATCGATGCCCCTGATGCAAGGTGGAGTCTTTCTTTTTAACAAAGAAAAGTGCTGCTTCTGTAGGAGATGTTAAGTGTCTGATAAAGCCCTTCTCTAAATTCATATCAAGCCAATCCCTGAGCACCTTTAATTCAGGTTCTGACAGATTGAATAGGCGGCCAAAGGGCATTTCTTTCCTTGGAAGCAGCTCAATGGGATAATCATATAAGCATTGAGGCGTTAATTTATCGACATTCTTATCACAGACATCCTGGAACTCATGCTATTGTGGAGGCAACTTATCATATGACTGGGTAGTTACCACATCGCCTTTGATTCCTTGATCAGTGGAGAACTTGTTTTACAATGTTCCTTGCAATGGGGGGATGCAAAATGTATAGTCCATGCTCCCCAGTTGATGGAGAGATTGTAAATAGAAAACCAAGGAATGCCCAGGATTACAGTAAATTTGGGTGAGGTAATCAGCTGGAAGCTGATCGTCTCAAAATGGTCAGCCTCAGACCTGTAGACTTGTACAAGGCTGGCATGGGCTGTAAGACCATTAGCAAGAAGCTTGGTGGGAGGGAGACTGTTGGAGCGATTATTCCCAAATGGAAGAAATATAAAAAAAATATCAATCGCCTTCGGTCTGGAGCTCCATGCAAAATTTTGCCTCATGGGGTGAGGATGATCATGAGAAAAGTATTGAATCAGCCCAAAACTACATGGGAGGAGCTTGTGAATGATCTCTAGGCAGTTGGGACCACAGTCACCAAACAAACACAATATGCCACTTTGGACTGAAATCCCGCAGCGCCCTCTGATAGGATATTGATCTTCCTTGAATATCGATTTTTTGCAAGCATTGTTCATTTACATATATCTGCAATGCTTTATGGAACCAAAACTGGGAGACTTTGTTAAGCTTAAATATTAATGCTACATTCTGTACTGTAACAGTTTACATAGAAAAAAGAGAAGTTGCTACTAGCTTAGGCTTAAAGTGAATATACTGAGTGAAGTGAACAGCCTCAGATGATACACAGGGATGAAACAAATCTCCCTACATAGGTTTTACTTGCATATCTGCTGTCTTCATCTTGCTATATATTTTTAGAATTCTTACATCGGGTTAGACATGTGCAGAGTGAAATATTTTGTTTTCGTACAAAAAATAAATCTATTTAGTTACTCCCGAAATTAATTTTTATTTATTTTGTTTTTCGTTCAAAAATTGCATTCGTCCGAAAATCCACATGAATTATGTACGAATCTGTCTTTGAAGGCTTATGGTGTCTGTCGAATGTATAAAGAAGATTCGACGGAGCTGCTAAACTCCATATAGCCTATAGGCGGAGCATTTGACTTCGGAAATGTACGATTGCAGCATTGTACAGTTTCGATGCTCCATCGAATATTATTATAAACATGTGTGTTTTTCGTTGCTTTGTCGAATCTCCATCGTTCATCTTGAATGCATGGTCTAAGTCTCACAGTGTCAGGTGTCAGATAGTGAGTGACTAATAATAACGAATATGGCGGCAACCCATTGTGAGAGCGACATGGAGGCATTGGAGGACGCTCCTGGGCCATCTACAAGTGTTTCTGTATATATATATTATATACTCGTTCAAACAGAATCTGGTGGACTGGTGATAGCGATCACTGATCAGACTGGTAACAAGATTCTATCATAACAACTAGGGATGAGCCGAACACCCCCTGGTTCGGTTCGCACCAGAACTTTCGAACGGACCCCACGTTCGTTACGAACGTTAGAACCCCATTGAAGTCTATGGGACTCGAACGTTCGAAATGAAAAGTGCTAATTTTAACGGCTAATATGCAAGATACTGTCCTAAAAAGGGTTTGGGGACCTGGCTCCTGCCCCAGGGGACATGGGTCAATGCCTAAAATGTTTTTAAAAATGGCCGTTTTGGCGGGAGCACTGATTTTAATGACGATTAAAGTGAAAAAAAAAAGTGAAACATTCCTTTAAATATGGTGCCTGGGGGGTGTCTGTAGTATGCCTGTGAAGTGCCACGTGTTTCCCGTGTTTAGAACAGTCCCTGCACAAAATGACATTAAACGGAAATAACACCATTTAAAACTGCTTGCGGTTTTAATGTTATATCTGGTTCCTGCAATATGGTTGAAAATCATTGAGAAAAATGGCATGGGTAGCCCTCCCTGCCCATTACCAGCCTATTTGGGTCTTGTACGCATATTAAGGGGAACCCTGTACCCATATTAAAAAAGGAAATGCGTGTGGCCCCCAGGCCCTATATACTCAGAACAGCAGTATACAGGCGGTGCAAACAAGACAGGGACTGTGTAGGTTTGTTGTGTTAAGTTGAATCTGTTTGTAATTTTCAACTGGTACATTTTTAAAGTGTATCTCCAGTCAAAAAAACCTATTTTTAAGCTTTTTGGAAAACATAGGGAAGGGTTAACACCCCTGTATAATTTGTTTTGTTGTCCATCTTTTTTCATCTCACTTGCTGTTGTCTCCTTGCGTTTGCAAGTAGGAGATGTTTGTAAGTTGGATGTTTGAAAGTAGGGGCCTGCCCTATATGCTCTGCAGAAATGGCGGAACAAGGTGTTGGTTTTGCCACAACATTGTAAGCCCTCAAAGTGACTCTTGGTGGGCGCTGGAGCGCCCTGCTGTGAACGATTATATCAAGAATTGTAATTACATGCCATTGTTGAACAGTGGTAGAAAAATTGACCTTTGGTGGTTGTGGTGCTGGTGCCACAACACTATAAGTCCTCACCGTTAGGCCGCGTACACACGGGCGGACTGTTCGCCCAACCTTGTCCGCTGAACAGTGTTTGGGCGGACAGTCCGCTCGTGTGTGGGCTTTCAGCGGACAGTTTCAGCGGACAGTTGGACGGACAAAGTCTTTCGGAAATTCCGAAAAACTGTCCGCTGAAACTGTGTTTGAGCGAACAGTCCGCCCGTGTGTGGGCCTGTCCGCTGTACTTTCGAAATGAGCGGACTGTTCCCGCTCGGAAAGTCCGCCCATTTCGAGCGCGTGTACAGGTAGGCGGGGCCCGCGAAGGAGACGTCGCGGGCTCCGCCGCCTGGAATGGGCTTAAAGGGGAACCCCAACGCCGAAAAAAATCGGCGTGGGGGTTCCCCCAAAGTCCACACCAGACCCTTGTCCGAGCACGCTACCCGGCCGGCCAGGAAAGGGGGGCGAGCGAGCGCGCCCCCCCTCCTGAGCCGTACCAGGCCGCGTGCCCTCAACATGGGGGGTTGCCTTGGGGAAGGGGGGGCCGCGCGGCCCCCACACCCCAAAGCACCTTGTCCCCATGTTGATGAGGCCAAGGGCCTCTTCCCGACAACCCTGGCCGTTGGTTGTCGGGGTCTGCGGGCGGGGGGCTTATCGGAATCCGGGAGCCCCCTTTAAGAAGGGGGCCCCCGGATACCGGCCCCCCACCCTATGTGAATGAGTATGGGGTACAATGTACCCCTACCCATTCACCTGTGAAATAAAGTACAAAAAAAAACACAACACAGGGGAAAAAATATTTTATTGCACAGCTCCGGGGGTCTTCCGTCTTCGGGGGTCTTCTCGCCGGACTCCTCCGCTATGTGTGTGTAGCTCTTTTACTAGCGGAGGAGTCCGGCTTTCTTCCTCCCCGCCGCCGGCCTCTTCTCCCGACTTCGGGGGTCTTGTCCCCCTCTTCGGTTCTTCTGCCGGGCCACCGCGCCTTCTTGTAGCTCTTTTACAGGCGGTGGCCCGGTCTTCTGTCGCCGCTGCCTTCCGTTCTTCTGTCACCGCCTTTGGTTCTTCTGCCGGGCCACCGCGCCTTCTTGTAGCTCTTTTACAGGCGGTGGCCCGGTCTTCTGTCGCCGCTGTCGCTGTCGCCGCCTTCCGTTCTTGTTCTTCTTCTTGTTCTTCTTCTTCTTCTCCAGGCGATGTTGACACGTCGCTCCCTCCGGCCGGAATGCCAGGGACACGCTCCGCTGCCACTTATATAGTGACAATGGGGCGGTGTCACATGGTATATGTCACATGGGTTGGTCACATGGTGACCCCGCCCCCTTACGATGTCATAGTCCCCATGTGACATCAACCCATGTGACCAACCCATGTGACATATACCATGTGACCCCGCCCCATTGTCACTATATAAGTGACCGCACAGCGCGGCTCTGGCATTCCGGCCGGAGGGAGCGACGTGTCAACATCGCCTGGAGAAGAAGAAGAAGAACAAGAAGAAGAACAAGAACGGAAGGCGGCGACAGCGACAGCGGCGACAGAAGACCGGGCCACCGCCTGTAAAAGAGCTACAAGAAGGCGCGGTGGCCCGGCAGAAGAACCGAAGGCGGCGACAGAAGAACGGAAGGCAGCGGCGACAGAAGACCGGGCCACCGCCTGTAAAAGAGCTACAAGAAGGTGCGGTGGCCCGGCAGAAGAACCGAAGAGGGGGACAAGACCCCCGAAGTCGGGAGAAGAGGCCGGCGGCGGGGAGGAAGAAAGCCGGACTCCTCCGCTAGTAAAAGAGCTACACACACATAGCGGAGGAGTCCGGCGAGAAGACCCCCGAAGACGGAAGACCCCCGGAGCTGTGCAATAAAATATTTTTTCCCCTGTGTTGTGTTTTTTTTTGTACTTTATTTCACAGGTGAATGGGTAGGGGTACATTGTACCCCATACTCATTCACATAGGGTGGGGGGCCGGTATCCGGGGGCCCCCTTCTTAAAGGGGGCTCCCGGATTCCGATAAGCCCCCCGCCCGCAGACCCCGACAACCAACGGCCAGGGTTGTCGGGAAGAGGCCCTTGTCCTCATCAACATGGGGACAAGGTGCTTTGGGGTGGGGGGGCCGCGCGGCCCCCCCTTCCCCAAGGCAACCCCCCATGTTGAGGGCACGCGGCCTGGTACGGCTCAGGAGGGGGGGCGCGCTCGCTCGCCCCCCTTTCCTGGCCGGCCGGGTAGCGTGCTCGGACAAGGGTCTGGTGTGGACTTTGGGGGAACCCCCACGCCGATTTTTTTCGGCGTTGGGGTTCCCCTTTAAGCCCATTCCAGGCGGCGGAGCCCGCGACGTCTCCTTCGCGGGCCCCGCCTACCTGTACACGCGCTCGAAATGAGCGGATTTGCCTCCGCCTTACGTGGGCGAGTCCGTTCATTTCAAAAGTTGAGCGGACTGTTTGGCAAACAGTTCGTTGAAACAGTCCGCTCGTGTGTGGGCAAGTCCGCTCATGCAAATTTTGAGCGGACTGTTTGCCGAAACTGTTTGACGAACAAGGTTGGGCAAACAGTCCGCGCGTGTGTACGCGGCCTTACTCTGGGTGGGCACAGGAAGGGGCCCTCCTGTGAAATATTATACCAAGAATTGTAATTACATGTCCCTGTTAAACAGGGGCAGAAAAATTGGGCCTTAGGCACTGGTGCTGGTGCCACCACACTGCAACCTCTGCCATATACTCTAGTTTTATTGCAGGAATTAGCCCTGCTGCAAAGCATTGCATCAAAAATTGTACTTAAACGCCCCTGTTAAACAGGGGCAGAAAAATTGGGCATTAGGCACTGGTGCTGGTGCCACCACACTGCAACCTCTGCCATATACTCTAGTTTTATTGCAGGAATTAGCCCTGCTGCAAAGCATTGCATCAAAAATTGTCCTTAAACGCCCCTGTTAAACAGGGGCAGAAAAATTGGGCCTTAGGCACTGGTGCTGGTGCCACCACACTGCAACCTCTGCCATATACTCTAGTTTTATTGCAGGAATTAGCCCTGCTGCAAAGCATTGCATCAAAAATTGTACTTAAACGCCCCTGTTAAACAGGGGCAGAAAAATTGGGCTGATGGCATCAACCAGAACCAGAAATGTTCTTCCAACATATCAGCGGAGGAGGAAGAGGATAGACAATCAACATAACAGGACAGTCACTCAGCATCAGCATAGGCAGTCTTGAAGGGATGTGGTATTTGAAAAAAAATTATTCGGTTACATCAGCTTCAGGTGCTTGGTAGCTGTGGGTGATCCAAGACTGATTAATCTTGATGAAGGTCAGTCGATCAACTGATTCGGTGGACAGGCGCACCCTGTGATCGGTAACAAAGCCACCAGCAGCACTGAAGGTGCGTTCCGAAAGAACGCTGGATGCAGGACAGGCCAGTAGCTCAATTGCATACTGTGCAAGCTCTGGCCAGTGATCCATCCTCAAGACCCAGTAAGCCAGAGGATTTTCGGTGGGAAAGGTGTCCAAGTCTGACCTTGCCCCTAGGTATTCCTGCACCATGTAAATCAGACGCTGGCGATGGGTGCTGGAACCGATCATACCTTGGGGCTGCGGACTAAAAAATTGTCTGAAAGCATCAGTCAGGCAGCCACCTTCTCCACCGCTCCTTCTGACCGATGCCTCAGCAACACGTTGTCCAGAACCAGGAGTTTGTAACCTCCCAGTCTCTGGGAACGCGTTGCATAGACCTTTCTGCAAGGCCTCCCGGAGATGTCTCATCCTCTGCTCCCTCTGCGATGGCAAGATAAGGTCGGCAACCTTACCCTTGTACCGTGGATCAAGGAGAGTGGCCAGCCAGTAATGGTCCCTCTCCTTGATCCGAAGAATACGAGGATCCTTCCGCAGGCTTTGCAGGATCAGGGAGGCCATGCAGCATAGGTTAGCTGAGGCATTCGGTCCGGAGTCCTCTGGGTCACTAAGGGCAACATGATCCACAGCTACCTCCTCCCAGCCACGTACAAGTCCACGTGTTTCTTGGGACTGTAAATCATCCCTACAAGACTGCTGCTGCTGCTGCTGCTGATGCTGAGTGCCAGCCTCCACCTCCATGCTGACACAATCATCCTCCTCCTCCTCTTCCTCCTCCTCATCCTCTTCCTGTGTGATGGGTGGCACAGCAGGAACACTGTCTGGATAAAGGGGGCCTTGAGAGGCAAGGAAGTCCTCCTCTTCCTGCCTCTGTTCTGCCTCAAGTGCCCTGTCCATTATTCCACGCAGCGTATGCTCCAAGAGGTAGACAAGAGGTACAGTGTCACTGATGCATGCACTGTCACTGCTCACCATCCTTGTGGCCTCCTCAAACGGTGACAGGACAGTGCATGCATCCCTGATCATGCCCCACTGGCGTGGTGAGAAAAAACCAAGCTCCCCTGACCCTGTCCTGGTGCCGTAGTCGCACAGGTACTCATTGATGGCCCTCTGCTGCGTGTGCAGCCGCTGCAGCATGGCCAATGTTGAGTTCCATCTGGTGGGCATGTCACATATAAGGCGGTTCTTGGGCAGGTTCAACTCCTTTTGGAGCTCAGCCAGCCAAGCACAGGCATTAAATGATCGGCGGAAATGCACACAGACTTTCCTGGCCTGCTTCAGGACATCCTGTAAGCCGGGGTACCTGCCCAAGAACCGCTGCACCACCAGGTTAAGGACGTGAGCTACACAGGGCACATGGGTCAGTTGTCCCTGTCGGAGGGCGGAGAGGAGGTTGGTGCCATTGTCGCAAACCACCATTCCTGGCTTAAGCTGGCATGGCGTCAACCACCTCTCGGCCTGCCCCTGCAGAGCTGACAAAACATCCGCCCCAGTGTGGCTCCTTTCCCCCAAACAAACCAGCGCAAGCACGGCATGGCATCGTTTTGCCTGCGTACTTGCGTAGCCCCTGGAACGCCTACGGAGCACCGCTGGTTCTGAGGACAGAGCACTGGAAGAGGCCATGGAGGAAGAAGAAGAGGAGGGGTGGAGGAGAGAGGTGTGTCACAACCAATAGTAGCATTTTGGAGGCGTGGTGGCGGAACAACCTCCAACACTACTGCACCTTGTCCTGCATCCTTCCCAGCAGGCAGAAGAGTGACCCAATGGGCCGTGAAAGACAGGTAACGTCCCTGTCCATGCCCGCTGGACCATGAGTCAGCGGTAATATGCAACTTACCGCTGACCGCCCTGTCCAGCGAGGCAAGGACATTGCCTTCCACATGCTGGTAGAGAGCCGGAATCGCCTTCCGTGAGAAAAAGTGGCGTTTGGGGACCTGCCACTGAGGAACCGCACATTGTACAAACTCACGGAAGGGGGCCGAGTCTACCAACTGAAAAGGCAGCAGTTGAAGTGCTAGCAATTTAGCCAAGCTAGCATTCAACCGCTGGGCATGTGGATGGCTGGGAGTAAACTTCTTCCGCCGGTCCAGCAGCTGGGGCAGGGACAATTGCCTGCTATAATCAGACGTGGGTGTACCGCTAGCAGAGTTCCCGGAAGCACTTGGCTGTGACACACCTAATTCTACACCTTCATTCCTCTCAGAGCAGGTTTCAGAGAGGACTGAAGGTCTAGTGGGGTTGGAGATGCCCGCTGATGAGGAGCAAGGAGAGGTCCGCTTTGTTCTTTGGTGTGGGTCTTTGAGGTACGCTTGCCAACGAGCTGCATGGCAGGTCAACATATGTCTGGTCAAGCATGTGGTGCCCAAGCGGCCGATGTTTTGGCCACGTGAGACACGCTTGAGACATATGTTGCAAATAGCAGCGGTGCGATCTGATGCACTCGTCTCAAAAAAGCCCCACACCAAAGAACTTTTAGAATAACGCGCAGAGGCAGCGCTCTGCACAGGCGGAGCTCTGCGGTGTGATTCAGTCGGTGTGCTGCCCCTAAGCTGGCCCCCGGAGGGCATCCTGCCTCGTTGGACATGTGCCTCCTCCTCCTCCTCCTCCTCCTCCCCCCTCCTTCCAGGCACCCACGTGGAGTCAGTGCCCTCATCATCCCCTCCCTCTTCATCGCTGTAGCAAACCTGGCAGTATGCTGCAGCTTGTGGAACATGACTGCCAGATTGCTGTCCTTCTTGAGCATCCCCTCTCTCTGCGCTCACGCTACTGCCTTCCTCTAGCTGAGTGTCATCATCAGAGCCCACAAAACACTGGGCATCCTCCTGGAGCATGTACCCAACACTGTGCTCAAAGAGTTCAGGAGACTCCTCAGGAGGACGTGGTGGGCCTAGGGAAGGAGTCACTGATGATGACATTGAGAGGAGGGAAGACGATGCGTTGGCAGCTGCTTTGCTACTACCCTGAGACTGGGTGAGAGAGGATGAGGAGGATGAAGAGGGCTTGGTCATCCACTCTACCAAGTCGTTGGCATGTTGCGGTTCAACATGTCCAGCTGCCGAAAAGAAGGACAAGCATGTCCCATGGCCACGTGCTGATGACAATGCACCGCGTCCACGACCAGCACTGTTGTCTCTAGACACAGAGCCTGCTTGCCCTCTTTTATCGGCTCGCGCCTGTCTGCCTCTCCTTGCTGGCCTTCCAGACATGGTAATGGCCTGAAGGGAGTTGGGTAAAACAGCAGTTGGGTAGTTTATATTGTGCTGGAGGCACACAACACCCACTAACTCCTGCAGATGCCTTTTTTATAGAACACCAGAGATAAAGGGGTATATACAGATGTATACTGTGCTGTGCTGGAGGCACACACAACTTCCAATAACTCCTGCAGATAGCAAGTGGGCTCAAATAGAGAACAGCTATGTAGGTGGATATAGCGGTATGTACTGGGTACAGAGCACGCAGACAGCACTCACTATCTCCTAACACTACTGACTGCAAGCTCTATTATTAAAGATAGATCACTAGCTATATAGGTGAGGTGAATATAGCGGTGTATACTGCGGTCAGGGCACGCAGACAATAACCAGAGAACACCAGAGATAAAGGGGTATATACAGATGTATACTGTGCTGTGCTGGAGGCACACACAACTTCCAATAACTCCTGCAGATGACAAGTGGGCTCAAATAGAGAACAGCTATGTAGGTGGATATAGCGGTATGTACTGGGTACAGAGCACGCAGACAGCACGCACTATCTCCTAACACTACTGACTGCAAGCTCTATTATTAAAGATAGATCACTAGCTATATAGGTGAGGTGAATATCGCGGTGTATACTGCGGTCAGGGCACGCAGACAATAACCAGAAAACAGCAGAGATAAAGGGGTATATACAGATGTATACTGTGCTGTGCTGGAGGCACACACAACTTCCAATAACTCCTGCAGATGACAAGTGGGCTCAAATAGAGAACAGCTATGTAGGTGGATATAGCGGTATGTACTGGGTACAGAGCACGCAGACAGCACGCACTATCTCCTAACACTACTGACTGCAAGCTCTATTATTAAAGATAGATCACTAGCTATATAGGTGAGGTGAATATAGCGGTGTATACTGCGGTCAGGGCAAGCAGACGATAACCACTACACAACAGCAAGATAGAAAATCGGCCGAAAACAATCGGTGTGTACTGTGTTGAAGGTACACAGAACACCCACTGCTTCAGACGCCAACACACTACACGAGGCCGCCGCAATGGCGGCCTTATATAGTGTGGGGCGTGCACTACACAGCCTGAGCTATGATTGGCCACAGGCATCCTGCCTGTGGCCAATCATGGCTCTCCTCGCTGCTGGCGCTGCGATTGGCCAAGCATGCGGGGTCACAGTGCATGCTGGGCCAATCATGAGCCAGCAATGCACTGCGCCATCGCAGTGCATTGTGGGCCGTGAGCGCCACGCGAATTTGACGCGAACGGACCAAAGTGTTCGGATTTCGCCGAATGGACGAACAGCCAATGTTCGAGTCGAACGTACGTTCGACTCGAACACGAAGCTCATCCCTAATAACAACACTAGCAGCAACACTAGTATCACTATAAGGTTCTCACACTAACACAATAGCAGCAGATTATTAGGAAAAAGCTAAGTTGAACTGTAGCTTGCTTCACTATTGTTCTGCTGCTGTGCTTATGCTTAATAATAATTTGGGTTCTCTGACAAGTGATAATTCAAACGGACCAGCTAAGATTGACTGTCTTCTGAAATTATTCAGTGTGTGTGTCTCTCTCTGCTAGCAATCGTAAGTGAAAGTAAGTTGGCTGTACGTGTGTACTGCTCCTCCTCTTTGGTTACAATCAGCCAATAACATTCATCATCATCATTATTTTTATTTTACTTCCCCCACCCAATTATTTTCTCTCAGTTGAATCTTTTCTCTATATAATCTTGGACTAATAGAGGTAAGGTTAGGCACATTCGACCACAGGTTCAATAGACACAGATTGTTATTGTCAGAGTCACGTCGAATCTCCTATTCTATATCGAACTGTTGTAACAGCGAAAATGAAAATAAAGCATTTATTTATGTCGGATCTTTCGTTTTTTTTTTCGGATTCTGCACTTCCGTTATCGTTTGTCAAAACGAAAACGAAAATACCTGAAATTCGGACGAAAATGCATTCGGACGAAAATGAATGCACATGTGTACATCGGGTTAGAATTTTCACTTCCTCATTCAGCACTGTTAGATAAGGTTGGATTACACTGGGGGCAGCTGATTGGAGGAAAGGCACACACCCCCACTTCACATTGATAGTAGAACGAAAATGCTTTCAGAGCTGTCTTGTGACAAGTCAAGCTTTGTGCTAATCTATTTATAGCAACCTACCACAATAAAAAACCAAATTCTCCCGTCTCGGAGAGCTTATCAGAAGTTATCGGAGCAACGAAACAGCATAAACACACAGGACACAGTGCTTTGGAGAGAGATAAGAAAACACTACAGATATACAGTATTTCACAAAAGTGAGTACACCCTTCACATTTTTGTAAATATTTTATTATATCTTTTCATGTGACAACACTAATGCTACATTGTAAAGTACTGAGTGTACAGTTTGTATAACAGTGTAAATTTGCTGTCTCCTCAAAATAACTCAACACACAGCCATTATTTGTCTAAACCGCTGGAAACAAAAGTGAGTACACCCCTAGATGAAAATGTCCAAATTGGGCCCAAAGTGTCAATAATTTGTGTGGCCACCATTATTTTCCAGCACTGCCTTAACACTCTTGGGTATGGAGTTCACAGAGCTTCATAGGCTGCCACTGGAGTCCTCTTCCACTCCTCCATGACGATATCATAGAGATGGTTGATTTTAGAGACCTTGCACTCTTCCACCTACAGTTTGAGGATGCCCCACAGATGCTCAATTGGGTTTAGGTCTGGAGAAATGCTTGGTTTGTCCATCACCTTTATCCATAGCTTCTTTTGCAAGGTAGTGGTCATCTTGGAGGTGTGTTTGGGGTTGTTATCATGTTGGAATACTGCCCTACGTCCCAGTCTCCGAAGGGAGGGGATCATGTTCTGCTTCAGTATGTCACAGTACATGTTGGGATTCATGTTTTCCTCAATGAACTGTAGCTCCCCAGTGCCGGCAGCACTCATGCAGCCCCAGACCATGACACTCCCACACCATGCTTGACTGTAGGCAAGATACGCTTGTCTTTGTACTCCTCACCTGATTGCCCCCACACACATTTGACACCATCTGAACCAAATACGTTTATCTTGGTCTCATCAGACCACAGCACATAGTTCCGGTAATCCATGTCCTTAGTCTGATTGTCTTCAGCAAACTATTTGTGGGCTTTCTTGTGCATCATCTTTAGAAAAGGCTTCCTTCTGGGACGACAGCCATGCAGACCAATTTGATATAGTGTACGGCGTATGGTCGGAGCACTGACAGGCTGATCCCCCCACCCCTTCAACCTCTGCAGCAAAACGTCTATTTCCCAAAGATGACCTCCAGATATGACGCTGAGAATGTCCACTCAACTTATTTGGTCGACCATGGCGAGGCCTGTTCTGAGAGAAACCTGCCCTGTTAAACTGCTGTATGGTCTTGGCCACCGTGCTGCAGCTCAGTTTAGGGTCTTGGCAGTCTTCTTATAACCTCGACCATCTTTATGTAGAGCAACAATTATTTTTTTCAGATCCTCAAAGAGTTCTTTGCCATGAGGTGCCATGTTGAACTTCCAGTGACCAGTATGAGAGAGTGAGAGTGATAACACCAAATTTAACACACCTGCTCCCCATTCACACCTGAGACCTTGACACAGGGAGGGAAAATGGCTAATTGGGCCCAATTTTGACATTTTCACGTAGGAGTGTACTTACTTTTGTTGTCAGCGGTTTAGACATTAATGACTGTGTGTTGAGTTATTTTGAGGGGACTGTAAATTTACACTGTTATACAAGCTGAACACTCATTACTTAACATTGCAGCAAAGTGTAATTTCTTCAGTGTTGTCACATGAAACGATATAATAAAATATTTACAAAAATGTGAGGGGTGTACTCACTTTTGTGAGATACTGTATATTGCTTCCTGTGCATATCTAGGTGTGGTGGAATGGAGGAATGCTGACAAATAAGGCAATGTAATTAGACAGTAATAAAGGTCATAGCTAGTAATAGAGTTATAGGAAGACAGAGTCTTTCACCTGCAGGGTCCCCCTCCTCAAGAGGGCACATGTACAGGCCCAGCTGAAGTTTGTCAATGAACATCTAAATGATTCAGAGAAGGATTGGGAGAAAGTGCTGAGGTCAGTTGAGACCAAAATTGAGCTGTTTGGCATAAACTGGACTCGTCGTGTTTGAAGGAAGAAAAACGCTGAATATGACCCTAAGAACACCATGGAGGTGGAAACATTATGCTTTGGGGATTTTCTCTACTAAATGTACAGGCCGACTTTGCCGCATTGAGGGGCTAAAGGACGGGACCATGTATTGTAAAATCTTGGATGAGAACCTTCTTCCCTCAGCCAGAACACTGAAGATGGGTCATAAAATGGTCTTTCATCATGACAATGACCCAAACACACCACCAAGGCAACAAAGGAGTGGCTCAAGAAGAAGCACAATAAGGTCATGGAGTGGCCTAGCCAGTCACCAGACCTTAATCCTATAGAAGATTTATGGAGGGAGCTGAAACTTCGAGTTTCCAAACGACAGTTAAAAAAGCTTAAGGATTTAGAGAATATTTGTAAAGAAGACTGGAACAAAATACCTCCTGAGAAGAGTGCAAACCAACTACAAGAAACATTTTACCTCTGTGCTTGCCAACAAAGGTTTCTCCAGCAAGTGGAAACAGAAATAAAGTGTGCTTTTGAACAATAATAACAAACTTGCAGCTGCACCACTAAAGCGAGATATTGTCACAAAATATGAAGTGTTATATAAATGTGTTGCACTAAATAAATATCAAAATCAACAAAGTGAGTCCAAGAGTCACCAATGTGACATAGGATGAGTGTAAAAAATTCTTGACTGTTGTGTCACCAACCGCCTCCACCTCGTGGTGGTCAACTCATGAGGCGGAGGCGGTTGGTGACAAAATAGTCAAGCATTTTTTACACACATCATATGTCACATTGGTGACTCTTGGACTCACTTTGTTGATGTTTTGTATTTATTTAGAGCAACACATTTATCCAGCAAGTACTAAGTCATGTTTTGCTTGGGGATCAAATATTATGCTCACTGCACTGCAATTCAATTTATAACATTTCTATCACATGTTTTTTTTCTGCATTTTTGGTTGATATTCTGTTTCTATCATCACAGATACACCTATGTTAAAAATGATAGACCCTTCATTTCTTTGTAAGTGTGCAAACTTCTAAAATCTGCGGGGGACCAAATAATTATTTTACCCACTGTACTCTAGGTATGTGTTTGGTAGAAATTGGATAGCATCAGGACAGTACCCAAGTGCTTGAAAATGCAGCAAATCGAAAGAGACAAGGCAGGTTTGAAATTGAAAAGAAAATTCGAGCATATTATCAAAGAGACAATAGCCATATTATTGTTCAGTAGCTGAACTGTGTGTTAGCAGCTTGGTTAGGTTGCATTATAATATGAAGCGAGGTGACAGGTTTTATCTTGCAAATAAATTAGAGTGTATTTGAGAGACAATAGCCAAAATATTGTACAGTGGCTATACAATGGATCAAAAATTATGCAAAAATTCAGATTTTAATATGTGTGTGAAAATGAAAAAAAAATTGCCTTTAAAGTGGAAATTTTTATACCTATTTAGGTATAGCAGCCTAATGTACAAAACCTACCCATGTGGTAGGTGAAAATAGGAGATGGGGATACTGATAGACATGTGCGATTAGTTTCGTACGAATCTAAAATTCGTATGAATTTCCCTAAATTCGTACGTTTGGAAGGATCCGAAATACGAATTGCCATGCGTCCGAATTTTGTACGAAATACGAATTTTTGTTTACGAATTTCGGATCAGTCGTCATCAACGACTCATTATGCTTATTATGAGGGGCTCCCATCATCCCTGTGCTATTCTGACTTCCTCCTGGGACTGTACCCCTGCTGTGCTCATTATGAGGGGCTTCCACCATTCCTGTGCTGTGCTGACATACCGAGCACAGCAGAGGATAAAAACCAAACTTCCATCAGCATCGACTGTCATATTGAGGTATATATATTTTTGCCTTTAAATTCATCGTAAAGAACGTTCGTCCAAGTTAACGAACCTAACGACAATTTGTATTTCATACGAATTGAAATTGAATTTCGGACACGAATTACGAAGTACGAATTAATTCTAATACGAACCGTAACAGAATGAAACAAAAAAAAATTATTGACAGCGCCCATGTCTAGATACTGATATAAAGGTCTTTGTTTTGGCTATTTGTGTTATGGTGTAACAATGCTCTGCCCCGTCTCCCTCATTCTTCTGGCTATACATCACCTTTTCGCATGATCTCCCAAACTAAACTATAAACGTTTGGGCTAATGCTCATTGCTCGGGAATAAGTCACTCTTGTCACCATTTAAAAGAGGACCTTCCATTTAAGGTCCACTCTATTTAATGCCCCCCCCCCTACCCCCAGTCAAATAATCGGCAAAGGCAGATACTTAATCTGTATAACAGGATAATCTGCCATGCGTAAAAAAGTGCTGGCGAATTAGTGGTACAAAATTTCACTGAACTGTGGCTTGCCACAAGAAATTATGCCAGAGGTGCCCAAGAAACAATTCTATAGCTCCATCTCTGCTCTCTGGAAACAAATTTCCATGGTTGTAAATACATGCTATTTGTTTATCTTAGTACCAGAGGCAGTATTATTCTCATTTGGTCCAAGCAGACCAGTGAACCCGTAACCTTGTTTATGGGGACAGTAGGGATGAGCTTAAGATTTGGTCTGAACACATCTGTGGCTGTTGTTTTTTTTAATGTCAGACTGTAAGCCTATTTGACAGGAGACAAACATCCTATATAGTAGTGTTATTTCTAAAGCTACTATTTATGACAGCTTTTTATCTGACAGTGGTTACCTGGTCCCATGTATTTGCTGGCTGGGAATCCCTGCCTATGTAAAAATAGGGGGGGGGGGAGGGGTCCACATACCTGTGGGGCGTTGCAGCACACATACACCACTGGTCCAGAATAGATTGATTCACATCAGGCTGCACGTCCAGTTTGCAGATTGATATGAGCGTGGGTATCCAGAACAACCATAATATTACCTCTACTAAATGTTGCGCTTCCTACTGCAGCTGGAGGTTTGTTTGTTTGAACACCCATTCATTAGGGTGTTTGCTCAAGATCCTCCATATACTCTACTCAGTGCAGATGTCTCTCTCATATTATTTCCCCTGCTAGACAAATTTTTTTAGCCTATAGTGTTAGGCTGTTTTCTCTTTTGGTGATGTTACCACTTGTGGTCAGATGTTCTTATGGCTATTTTTCTTTAAGGATTAAATGTTAGGGAATGTTACGTTTGTCCAGGGGAAAGTCAACAAAGAAACTACCACACACGTTACAAATATTACTATTTGTTACGCTTGCATGTGTTATGTTTTGTGTGCAAAAAAAAGTATATTTATTGGAACAGTTAATTAAAAAAAAAATCTTTTGTCCTAAGGTTAGTCTGAAAGACTATCACTTGTGGCACAGTTAAGGCATATTTTGTGGGTACAAGGATTGTAGCATATGTAAGCAGGCTATACAACAAGGGGGCTCTGTTTCTATTTAATAATTCTCCTATAAACCACTCCCACTTTTAGACATGCAAACAGTTTGCAGCAGGATTGATCTCATTAAAATGCCCCAGGGCTTTTATAATCCTAGCAACGTCACTGGATGTGTGTCCATTTCCAGTGGTGTTTCTGCATAGTTCTGACATCTTGGTCTCTGCTGTGACTGTCTCAGAAAGGAGATCTATCCACCCAATGTCCAGGCACTCAGGCACAGGGACTTGACTCTTAAGTCATGGATTGAAACCAGTAAGCAGGGACCGTCTGAATTTTGATGTATATATGAGCAAGCTGGTTGCACACACGTTGATCTACCGACTTGTGTACAACCAGCTTGTTGGACATTTTATAGCCAGCTGTAGCTGGTGGGGCTGATGAGTATATTCTGATGGCAGCAAAATCTCCCCACTGTCAGAATACAAAGGCACATTGAGTGTGTAGATGGGGAAATCTAGTAATTTTCTTTCTTTCAACCAGCGGGTTAAATGAAAAAGAAAGTATGGCCAACCTTACACAGGTATGTTTTACACAGAGAGATTCAGTAGGACAAATTAAAAATGATGACATGGGTGCTAATGCTGTAGCTAGACTGAGTCAGCCGAATGAAGGAGATATATAAGGGGTGCTGACTTAGGTTCTTCTTCCCATAATACCTGCTAGTGTTTATAATAGTGCCTAGTCAAGCAGCTTAAAAATGTATGCCATGACTTGTGAGAAAAGTCTCAGAAGATACATGAGCAGTTATTATGCAGGAGTTATTATGGCGAGAAGAACACATCAGACTGTTAAAGAGTGCTACATTTTTCATGGGTTGAGGAATGGGGGGATATATAATTTGGGGGAGGCAAGAGGAATTTTGGGTAATATATTCTCCCGTTGCCCACACTTATGTTTGGACACTTGTTGCCTTTCTATTATAAAATTCAAAAATTTGTTGCTGGTGTATTGTATACAACTGCTTATTGGTAAACAATATATTGTCAGGATTGCCATTTTTTGCCTATATATTGTTGTCACTACTGTTTAGAGAGCCACGTTACAAGAATGTAGGCCCCTGTAGGGCTGTCTTTATCAAGGCATGCCACTGTTATACCCATGCTTTGCAGTAGTTCGCTACATTTTTCATGCCACTGTTATACCCATGTTTTGTAGTAGTTCACTAAATTTTTCATGGATTGAGGAATGGGGGGATTTTTACTTCGGGGGAGGCGAGAGGAATTTTGGGTAATATATTCTCCCATTGCCCACATTCTCATGTTTGAACACTTGTTGCCTTTCTATTGTAAAATTCGACCATTTGTTGCTGGTGTATTGTATACAACTGCCTATTGGCAAACAATATATTGTCAGGATTGCCATTCTTTGCCTATATATTGTTGTCACCACTATTTAGAGAGCCACATTACAAGAATGTAGGCCCCTGTATGGGCTGTCTTTATCAAAGCATGGCACTGTTATACCCATGTTTTGCAGTAGTTTGCTACTATTACACCCTTGAACTTTACTTTATAACACACCACTATTATTACCGTGTTTTGCCTTGGCACACTGTATGTGTTTTTGGTAAACCCCTGTGTGTTAAATTATTTAGCATTCTGTTATTAGTCTCATGCTTTGCTGCAGAGCACTAAGTCTCTGTATTTTTCTGTCCATTATTAATTTTTTATTATTGAAAAAACGTTGATGCATAGGGGGTGTGTGGAAGGGGGATGAGGGTATCTAAGAAGGACTTCAGCTTTTCAGATCTTTACCTAGATAGATATAAGAATCACTCATTTTTGGGTACCTGCCACCTTTTAAATGCAAACTTGTTAAATAGATATATGATAGATTTATAATGTTTGAATGAAAATAATGAATACTCAGAATTAAACATGAATGAAAATGAATGTATTAGGAATACAGTTATTAATTTAAGCACATGAAAGAATTTCACCATTTTTGATTTTAGTACAAATCAGAGATGCGCCTAAATGAGCCAACTCTGGCATTCATGGCTCCCCAATCAGTAAATCTCCTATATTCTCCACTTTTCAGGAAATACTGACGTCCTCTGTAATTGGGCTGTTCAAAGAAGATCCAATGTCCTTCAAGAACATTGCAAGAGTGGATGTCATGGTAATTGAATTCTTCATTCACATGAGGGCAATCTTCAGTGAATTCCATCATCTGACCTCTGAAGTCTTCTCTTTCATAGATTCTGAGTTTGAAGGAGCCACAGTGCTATTGTAAAAAAACAAAAGTTTAGATCACACTTTTTTTAAAGTCCATAAAACAGCTATCAAATTGCTATCAAATCTCCCTGTAGATTACGCCCCTTTCCGAAAGTCCCCCGCTGCCTGCTGGGAAACACACAGATCCCAGAGGCAGCGGGTCCATCCTCATTGCGCAGCGCGACTCGCGCATTCGCAGTAGGGAACCGGGAAATGAAGCCGAAAGGCTCTACTTCCTGATTCACATACCCAAGATGGCAGCGGCAGCACCCGAGAGACGATCGAGAGATCGGCTTCGGGTGCCGACATCGCGGGCGCGCTGGACAGGTAAGTGTCACTATTTTAAAAGTCAGCAGCTGCAGTATTTGTAGCTGCTGGCTTTAAAAAAAAAAAAAAACGCGCACTCCCGGCGGACTCCCGCTTTAAACTGCAATGGCCATAACAGGGGTAAAGCTGTAATTTGCAACAAGAAAGCAAAATATTAAAATATCGGCTTTTTCATCCATCTTATGTTGGTCTATTGACAGTGCATTCTTACAATTTTTTTTTTACATCCCTGCAGGGATTACAGGAAGGAGAGCTGTAGTTAATGTCACACAATACTCATTTCTGCAATGTTCAATAGTGAGGCCATATCCTTATATTCTCTATAAGGGCCAGTTCACACCATAGAAACGCATTCCACATGCATTCCAAATGCTTTTCTGCATGTGCATGTTTTTGACATGTTTTTGATGCACTCCAGTGCATTTTTGGTCCAGTCCAGTGCATTTTCCCCCCTCTTTTTTCTTAACCTTAAATAAGAACATGTGCATTCCAGTGCATTTTTGATGCATTTTACAGCGTTCCAGTACAGTCCAGTGCAGGAAAAATTCAGCATGTTCTACTTCTTTTTCTGGAACTGGAATGCACTAGAACTGCAAGCACTGGTGTTAACTATACCATTGAAAACCTTATAACCTACTTTCCATGCATTTTTGATGCAGAAAATAACTCACTGGCTGCCCTAAGGCCCCTTTCACACTGGGGAGTTTTACAGGTGTTTTTGCACTACAAATAGCACATGAAAAGCACGTGTAAACTGTCTCTTCTGCAGCCCCAGTGTGAAAGCCTGAGTGCTTTCACACTGGCGCAGTGGGCTTGCAGGACAGGAGAAAAAGTCCTACAAGCAGTATACACCACAGTATACACCACTCCTCCACCACCTCTGGCCATTGAAATGAATGGCCACCGCTGCCAAAGTTCCTGCAAAGCAATTCGGCAGTGGCGCTTTTCGGGCGCTATTAACCTTTCCTCGGCCACTATGGGGAGTTAAAATCGTCCTGCTAATGGCCAAATAGCCACTATAATGAGTCGTTAAAACTAGCAGCGTTTTACCGCTAATGCCCCCCCGCGCACCAGCGTGAAAGGGGACTAATAATTGTCCCAATGAATGTGTTTGCTATAATCATAATTTCTTTTACCTGGGGAATTAAATGGCAGGATCTGACAGAATCGCTTAGACCAGACCAGTGCTGACAGTTAGGATATTCTCCCCTCTTTACAAAGTACTGCTGCCCAGTGTAGTTGGGACGTTCATAAATCATCCAATTTCCATTCTCGACACGGATGGAGTTGCAGCGACTGAAGTATGAGTTCAGCTCTGAGCTGTCAGTGCTGCACTCATGGGAGCGGCCCTGGAAGTTCCTGTCCTCGAAGAAGATGATCTGGAAACAGATTCACATATTGTTTTTTCATCAATTGAGAACATTCAATAAAAAGTAAAACCTGGCTTTCAGTTTAGGAGGAGAAACCACAATTTGCTTCAGAGATGCAGAGTCCACGACATTAGATAAAACTGATATCCTCTTAAAGGATACAACCTCTTAACCTGGCAACTGAGGTTGTACACGTTAAATGTTACCTGTATTGTGTGGGCTTTGCAAAATAAAATAAATAGTATGAAAGGTTTGGCCATTCACTGACTTTTGGGTTCATCTCTACTAAGTGGTGATCCTAGCATGCAATGTTTATCATTGTATTTTTTAAAGGCTGTATTCCAGGAAAGTTATCAAGAAAATGTTTAATGCCCTAGAATTAATATATTTTTTTTTAAAAGCAACAGCTGTTAAGCACGAGAATATCTTAATATCAACCACTTATAATCCTCTTCATAGCAGCACTGAGACCGAAGAAATTAGGGTAAGTAGCCAAACAGGCTTTCAGACTTTTGCAAAACCTGTACATCAGAACTCAAATTGGGGGAAGCAAGGTTGATGCTCAACGTCAGTCTCTGCTGTATGCACATGTGCTGGCAAGGAATATGCTGGCTTAAAGATTGAGAGAGGAGACTGATGACCTTAATAGTATACTTCTTCTCCTTATTGCCCAGTTACAGCCTTGTTTAGGGAGGCAAATAGCCAACCTGGCAGTGCTGTCAGGCAGGGCTCCATGCATCACAGAACTGAATGGATAAAAGGACAAATCACTGGAGTCAAGCTTTAAAGTGTACATATAAACAAAACTTCTCTTTTTAAGTTTTGACTAGAGTAGGGAATGGACTAACCCCTTACCAACTTATGTTTTGTTGTCTGTGCCCTGTTGGGAAGATTTCCCTTCCTATCAAAAAAGGTTAGAGGAAATCTCTACAAAGTGAAAGGAATTCCCCTCTTGGGTAATTATCACCATACCAGGTCCCCCTATTGTGAGATGTATCTTCACTTTTTCTTCTGATGCCAATTCTAAAATTTCAGGTTTCCCACCACTTACTGTCCCAATGACAAAAGTCCTAGGACAAACAAAGAGGGAGAATATCCCCAGGTGGGACACAGCCAGTGGTGTTTTGGAGCATTACGCAAGCTTTTTCATAATGCATCAGCTGACACTACTCTTTTTGTATTATGTATTTATATACATTTTTTTGCATTTACTATGTTTGCTATAGCCTGGTGGTGACCAAGCTGTGCCCTTGGAGCTGGATGTGGCCCTTTGCTTGCTTTTATTTGGCCCTTGAGGCACTATTCATCCTGACACTAACAACGAGGACATAATTCTTGCCACTGACACAAACAATGGGGCACTATTCCTCCCAATGACACAGAAAAAGGGAGAACTATTCCTCCCACTCACACCAAAGATGGGGCATTATTCATCTCACATTGATTATTCCTACTGATACCAGGACATGTTTGACTCCCACTGGCCACAGTCTGGCTCACTAAAGTCTAATGGACAGTAAAATGGCCCCTTGCTTACACCCTTTGGAGACCCCTGCTGTAGCCTGTAAGAGTCCATTCCCATAGGGCAACTTTGGATCCGACTTGAAGTCATCCCAAGTTGCCTCAAGTCGCGCAACATGATAAAATCAATGTACATGAATGAGAGCCGTCTTAATGTACACTACTGAAGTTGCTCAGACTTCAGAAAAGGTTCCTGTACTACTTCAATCCGACTTCTAGGCAACTTGTACCCATTGATTTCAATGGAAGTTGCCTCCAAGTTGGATCCCCTGTCTTAACTGAAGCAACTTTCCAGGAAGTAAAAATTGTTTTCTAGGCAAACCCCTCCTTCCCACAGAGCTGATTATTATGTGATTGGCCACTGGCAAAGTCCCCTGTCCTGGAGGCAACTTCAAGTTGCCTTGTAAGTTGCCTCAAGTCGTGCTGTGATTCATACTCAAGTCATGTCCAAGTTGCCTCCCAAAGTCTCGCTGGAAGTCGTGTTGCCCCTGTGTGAATGGACTCTAAAGGGCTATCTAGATGATGTCTGGGACTGAGCATACATAACCTATATAACGTACAAGTTTTTAGTAGTACTATTGGCCAACTTAAAATTGATGGGGTATTTCTGATTAGTTGCTATAGGATACTGCACACCATGGCTTTACAATTGCATATCAATTTAGACACTATTATATTAGATAGATTTAAAAAAATACATTTAAATTACTAAAGCAAACCAGTAGAGTTAAAAAATAGCACAAGCAATCAAAATTATTTTTTGGAGAAAAGTATATATATATATATACATGCACACACTTTTACCTTTCCCATCGTGGATTATAATGCGGTGGTATGTAGAGAAATTAAAGCAATTTATAGTTGTTACTAACAGCATACTTTGCATAACAATTGTTTAATTAAATAGAATGTGGAACAAATTGTCAGAGTCAGCACTGTTCTCATCATAGGACTGAAACACAACAAAATCACCAACTCAGGGAACTTGTTTTCCTCTGCAATACTATCTAAACTGAATAGAACAAATGGTCAAAGAGCTTTTGTTTAACATTTAGTTTATAAATTTATACATTTTATAAATTACTTTTTTTATTTAGTTGTTTTAACAACTACCCAATTTTAACTCCCTGAGATACTGGGTCTTCTTTATCTTTAAATAAATATTAAAAGTTTTGTAGAGCTTGTACATTTCCCACTCCTATTTTATTTTTCCTTCTTTATTTTTAAATAAGGCAACAAGTAAAATAACAGAACCTTCTACCCACCAATGTGACCATGGGCTATGAACTGGTACTACAAACAATTGCAGAGTTCAGAGTCTTTAAAATTATTTATCGTTAAATTAGAATGGCTTTGGCTAAATGCTTACGTCATATGTACTGATGTTTTGCATCTTTTTTATTACATGCAATGTTTTTTGATTAATTGCTGTAGATTTTCAAAGCATATTTATTTTTCCCCAAAAAAAAGCACATTGTTTGTTTGTTTGTTTTTTCAGATTTCTCTTTTACATTGAGTTTCCACGTGGGGCCCCATCAAAGTGGGTAGAGGTGGGATGCGAAGCAATCCTCTGACTCAACTTGGCTACTTATCTGTATGTTTAATCTGAAATTCAACTATTCAGCTCTGCAAACTTAAAGTGGATGTAAATCTGATTCATGAAATTTGACCTAAGCACATATTGTATATCTGTTGTGTTTATTGTGTTATTTACTTATCTCTCTCCAAAATACTAAGTCCCGTGTCTTTCTGCTGCTTCGTTCTTCTGTTATCAGCATGATAACTTCTGACAAGTTCTCCGACACAGGAGATAAAAGCAGCTTGAAATTTGTGTCGGGTTGGGTGCGACAACTAGATTAGCAGAGAGCTGGTCTGTTCACAGCATGAAGGGGGTCATCTCACACACAGGGTATGCCAAGACTTCACTCCTAGTGCTAGAACAGGAAGTAAAAATTCTAACACGATGCACACTTTCTAAAGAATATAGCAAGACAGCAGATACACATGCCAAACTTATGTAAGGAGATTTGTTTCACCCCTGTGTATCATCTGAGGCTGTTCACTTCACTGGGTATATGTGAAGGTTTACATCTACTTTAAGATCCAGAAACACAGTTAAAGTAGACTTTATTAAAAATAGTGAAAGTTTTCTGTCTTAATAGAAATATCTAGAAGCTTAAAGTGGTTGTAAACCTCCAGCATGAAATATAAACAAAGCATATCCCTCTATAGGGGTTGATTTACTGAGCTCGGGTAGTGCAAAATCTGCTGCAGCTCTGCATAAAAAAACAAAAAAACAATCGACTTCCAGTTTTTCAAAGCCTAACTTAACAAGCTGAAGTTAGAAAATACCATACACAGCTGCACCGGATGTTGCACTCTTCAGTTTTAGTAAATCAACCCCACAGTGGGTGCTTGTCTAAATTAAGAGCACTACGTGTCATTTCTGTTGGATTCTTTGCTCTTCTGCTATCAGCATGAATCACTTCTGCCAAGTTTTTCTGACACCAAGAGAAAATAGGTGACAGGGGAGAGTCCTCCAGCTGATTGACAGCCTCAGCTCTGTTCACTGTGTGCTCTGTGAAAATGTGTCCCTTCCATCCAATCAGCTCTCAGAGCTCTCCTCACTGAGCCCTGCAAAGTGTAACTTCAGCTTTCCGTCCCCTTTTTCTGGTGGGCCAGGCAAGCTGTATAAATTCTGGACTTTGAATGGATGTAGAGTAGAGAATACAGCAGATAAACAGGTACAACCTATGTAGGAGGATTTGTTCAATCCCTGTGTATCACCTGAGGCCAAGTCATTTCACTGGGTATATGTAAGGGTTTACAACCACTTTAATTATGGCTAAGCAGTACCCTGAAAAAAAATCAACATTTTGTCATGATGTTGTGCCTAGGCTCTCCTATTTGTATACCCCATAGAAGCATATCTGTAGTATGAAGTTATCTAAGCCTTTACTGTCCATTTCGGCATTGGATAATTGCTATTCTCATTCTCAAGAATGTTGGTAATGTCACTTTTGTGATGCTGGAGATGAAGTTGTACCAGTGGACGTGCAGTGTAAGAATATTTTTGCTATTACTTAATGCGTTCTGTGGAATTGATTGCCCCCCTCTTCCCCTCTTACTGCTTCTTGATTACCACACCAGTAATCAGTTCATCGGGTCAGGTAACAAGGTTCTTCTACCAATATGCTGTATATGACCCTTTTTAAGTTTAGGTTCACACCTCTGCAGCTGCATTTGATGTGTTTTTTCAGGCACATTTTTCAGTGCATGTTGTGTTTTTAACCACTTGCTTACTGGCCACTTAAACACCCTTCCTGCCCAGACCAATTTTCAGCTTTCGGTGCTCTCACACTTTGAATGACAATTACTCAGTCATGCAACACTGTAAACAAATTAATTTTTTTGTCCTTTTTTCCCACAAATAGAGCTTTCTTTTGGTGGTATTTGATCACCTCTGGGGTTTTTATTTTTTGCGCTATAAATGAAAAAAGACCGAAAATTATGAAAAAAAAACCGCATATTTCTTTGTTTCTGTGACAAAATTATGCAAATTATTAATTTTTCTTCCTAAATTTTGGCCACAATTTATACTGCTACATATCTTTGGTAAAAATAACACAAATTAGTGGATATTATTTGGTCTTTGTGAAAGTTAGAGAGTCTACAAGTTGTGGTGCGAATCGCACAAAATAGATCAATTGATCTGATGTACTGGTGGCCTATCTCATTTCTTGCGACCCGAACAAGTCCGGAAAGTACAAATACCCCCCAAATGACCCCTTTTTGGAAAGTAGACATTCCAAGGTATTTAGTAAGAGGCATAGTGAGCTTTTTGATGTTGTCATTTTTTTCCCACAATTCTTTGCAAAATTAAGATTTTTTATTTTTTTATTTTTTTTCCACAAAATTGTCATTGTAATAGGTTATTTTTCTCACATGGCATGTGTATACCACAAATGACACCCCCAAAAAAAATTCTGCTACTCCTCCTGAGTATTACAATACCACGTGTGTGGGACTTTTTCACAGCCTGGCCACATAGAGAGGCCCAACATGCAGGGAGCGCCATCATGTGTTCTAGGAGCATAAATTACACATCTAACTTGTTGACTACCTATTACACTTTTGAAGGCCCTGGAGCACCAGGATAATGACACGTGACACTAATGACAGATGGCACTGATACGTGGCACTGATGACACTTATACATGGCACTGATGACATGTGGCACTGATGACAGATGGCACTAATATGTGGCACTGATGACAGATGGCACTTATACGTGGCACTGATGACACGTGGCAATAATATGTGGCACTGATGACAGATGGCACTAATACGTGGCACTAATGACAGATGGCACTAATACGTGGCACTAATACCTGGCACCGATGACAGATGGCACTAACACGTGGCACCGATGACGCGTGACACTGATGACAGATGGCACTGATAAGTGGCATTGATGACACGTGACACTGACAACAGACGGCACGTGACACTGACAGGTGGCACTGATGACAAATGGCACTGATACGTGGCACTGATGACAAATGGCACTGATACGTGGCACTGATGACAGATGGCACTAATATGTGGCACTGATGACAGATGGCACTATGTGGCACTGATGACAGATGGCACTTATACGTGCACTGATGACAGATGGCACTGGGGACAAATGGCACTGACAACAGGTGGCACTGGGGACAGATAGCACTAACAGGTGGCACTGGGGGCAGCTACCACTGGGAAGGATGGCACTGGGGAGGATGGCACTGGGGCGGATGGCACTAGGGAGGATGGCACTGGGGGCAGATGGCACTGGGGCGGATGGTACTAGGGTGGATGATACTGGGGCGGATGGCACTGGGGGAGGATGGCACTGGGGGAGGATGGCACTGGGGCGGATGGCACTTTTTTTTTTACTTTTTTTTTTTTACTTACGGCCGCTGCAGCCGTTCATCTGTCCCTTCTCACACGCTGTCTGTGTGAGGAGAGAGAGCGGCGCTGAGAGATGATCTCATATGTTTACATATGAGATCATCTCTCATTGGATAGGCCAATCGTGCTGTAAACAGCCGCTGTGATTGGGCGTTTACAGCGATCTGTGACTGGCTGTGTCCAAGGGACACGGCCAGCACAGAACTTCCCCGATGCGCACTCCCGGGAGCGCGCATTGCGGAAGTAAACAGGAGGTTGTCCAGGGACGGCATCCCGGGAGATAGCGTCCGCTCTGTAGCCGTCTTTCGGCTATTGGGCGGGCGCACAGCGGTTATACCAGCGTTTTTTAAGCGTTTTTGCATGCAGTTTTCATGCATTTTGCTTTTTACATTTTTTTTTTCATTTTCTCTTTAAACACACACTAAAACACATTGCATAAAGGCGGTTGCTAAGGAGGGAGGCGGGAAGCCGGCCCCGCGTCCTTAGCAACGGATGAGTCATCAGCTGTCAGCAGGGTTGAGAAAAGTTTAAAAATACAAGAGACAGTTTTTGACAATTCCTTTATTAGCTCTGAGATGCCATCTCTCTCGATGTCATCTCTCCCAGTGTCGTCTCTCCTGGTGCCGTCTCTCCCGGCACCCTCGCCTTTTTCTACCGCTATTTTCTCCCCAAGCTTTTATCTCCCATTGTCGTCGTTTTCTTTCACCTCCTCCTCACGTAGTCATTGATGTCTTCAACTTTTTCCTCTTCCTTCTTCTTCAATAACACCCTATCCTCAAAAGGGGAAGCTCTACTTGTTTGCCTCTTCCCCCCTCTGCTGCCACATTTGGCACCTTTATGAGTGCCCTCATTAAAAGTCAGCAGTTGCAGTATTTGTAGCTGATGATTTTTAATCTTTTTCTGAAGGAGCCTGGAGCTCCGCTTTAAAATGGCCTCTGCCAGATTAAAAATCTTCCCTGCCACCCTTTTCAGTAGCTTTGCTGACATCTGCGGCACATTCTGGTACCTCACCTGTCACTGGTTGTTTAGGATGTACAGCTGACAGCCTCCTAGCAACCAGTGACAATGACAGTGGGCGAAGCCTGTTGGAGGAAGCTGAGGGACTAGTTCCCCATAAGCTCCACTCTCTCCTTGTGACTGACAACAGGAAGATTTGATTGTTAATAGCAGGCTATCAATCACAAGGAGAGTGGACCTGATGGGGAACTGGTGTCTTTGAATCCCCATCAGGCTCAACTCTACCAGCTACAAAAATGTCCGCCCGTTGTTCGATAGATGCAGTGGCAGGAGTGAGATCAGCTGAGCATGGAGTGTTTGTATGGACACTCTGGCTCTAATGCTGTGTACACACGGCCGGATTTTCTGACGGAAAATGTTCGATGGGAGCTTTTTGATGGAAATTCTGACCGTGTGTAGACTCCATCGGACATTTTCCATCGGAATTTCCGACACACAAAATTTGAGATCTGGTTCTCAAATTTTCTGACAACAAAATCCGTTGTCCGGAAATTTTGATCATGTGTACACAATTCTGATGCAAAAGGTTCTACGCATGCTCGGAATCAAGCAGAAGGACCACACTGGCTATTGAACGTCAATTTTCTTGGCTCGTCATATGTCACCGCGTTCTTGACGATCGAAATTTCCGACAACATTGTGTGGCCGTGTGTATGCAAGACAAGTTTGAGCCAACATCTGTCGGACAAAAATCCCATGTTGTTGATTTTGTTGTTGGAATGCCCGATTGTGTGTACATGGCATTAGTGTGCACTCCAAATTCATATACCTATTTATATCAGGTACATGAATCTGTTGCCCACTTTGATATGTCATGTGGAGGCTCACTGGTATATTAACCAGTTCCCGACCGGCACACGCCCATGTACGTCGGCAGAATGGCATGGGCAGGCATATTGGCATACAGGTATGTCCATTTTTATATGCCGCCCTGCCATCGCGTGCGCGCCGCTGGCGGCGCGCTCGTGTGCTGGTTGGGACCCCCATGAGTCCGGTCGCTGGTCCCGCGGACTCGATTGCCACGGGGATACCCGCAATCGTCTCACGGGGAGGCTGAACGGGGAGATGCCGTTGTAAACAGCATCTCCCCATTCTGCCTAGCAACAAGTGATGCCGATCTCTGCTCCATGTGATTGGAGCAGAGATCAGTGTTCACTAACACAAAGCCCAGCCCCCCACAGTTAGTAACACGCCCCTAGGAACACTTAACCCCTACACTGCCACCCCCTGGTTAACCCCTTCACTGCCAATGTCATTTACACAGGAATCAATGCATTTGTATAGCACTGATTGCTCTATAAATGACAATGGTCCCAAAAATGTGTCAAAAATGTCTGATGTGTCTGCCATAATGTCGCAGTCACAATAAAAATCGCTGATCGCTGCCATTACTAGTAAAAAAAAAAAATATTAATAAAAATGCCATAAAACTATCCCCTATTTTGTAAACGCTATAACTTTTGCGCAAACCAATCAATAATTTTTTTTACCAAAAATATATATAAGAATACGTATCGGCCTAAATTAAGGGAAAAAAATGTTTTTTTATATATTTTTGGGGGATAGTTATTATAGCAAAAAGTAAAAAATAATGCGTTTTTTTTCTAAATTGACGCTCTATTTTTGTTTATAGCGCAAAAAATAAAAACCACAGGGGTGATCAAATACCACCAAAAGAAAGCTCTATTTGTGGGAAAAAAAGGACGTCAATTTTGTTTGGGAGCCACGTCGCATGACCGTGCAATTGTCAGTTAAAACTACGCAGTGCCGAATCGCAAAAAGTGGTCTTGTCTTAAGCCAGCAAAATGGTCCGGTCTGAAAGTGGTTAAAGAGCATCATAGACACTTGATGAATTCCCCTGAATGCAAATACTGTTCATTTTGTTGCTTTGTTAAAAGGTCATGCACATTGTTTTCATTCATTCGTTGTTATGTGCTGGTAGCCCATTTATATTGAATGGCCGGTTTTATTGCGTTCCCTACTTGTAAATGGGCCTTAAATGTTCTGTTGCAAACTGTAACGTACAAAAAAAAAAAAAAAAGCCTTCAGGTCAAACTTGAAAAGTGATAGCTGATTAGGTGATAATGATATAATAAGGTCCAATACTGTTTTGCTGCCGTTCTTTTCCTCGTTCTCAGCAGCAATCGGCATCTTGCTCTTCTCCACCACACAAAGTGACTCTGATGTTCTGCAGGAGGGACAGGGGGGATTCCTGGAGATAGTCACTTCATACTATCCAAATCAATTCTTTCCAAGATGTTGGTCACCAAGTTAATGTGGATAATGACAGAACTCTGGACAGCCTCACTCCAACGTTAAAACAAAGCTTTATTCAAATAAAATTTAGGACACAGCAAATGACATCACAGCGAAAGATGCTAACACTGACGCGTTTCGCACTAAGGCTAGTGCTTACTCATAGCTGGTCCAGCTATGTCCAGCTATTTGCTGTGTCCTAAATATTATTTGAATAAAGCATAGTTTTAGCATTGGAGTGCGGCTGTCCAGAGTTCTGTCATTATCCACATTATCTGCATGCTGTGGCTTGCACCCGGATCCCTTCACTTGGAGCAATTATCTCTGAGTTCCCAGGACCAGCCTTTGAGCAGTGGTGTATATCTCTCTTGGTCACCCAGTTAGTGTCCAGCTCTTTGCTCCGATTGGCTGCATGGGCTGCAATGTGAAGGTGTCTATCCTAGCCAATCTCTCCTATGCAGCTCTGAGGCCACACCACCCTTTTGTTACCAGGCAAGCTTGCTGTGTATGGGCAGCTCTGACAGTTGAGATACAATGTATCTCTTTCCCCCAATCACAGAGAAAAAACACGGGGGTGGGCTTCACAGTGACTGATCACTGTAATAGCCAATCAGAGGCTATCACAGCAATCAGGTGAACCAGAATCGGGAGTTCAGGGTCCCAATCCTTAGTATGGGGCTCGGGGCTCTCCGTGAGACCCTGGTCTCTGTGATGGGAGCGCGCCATGCGTAATGGCAGATACACAAATATGTAGCTCCACTGAAGAAAAGGCCAGTCCAGTGAGGCCGCATATTTGTGTTAGGTCGACCTGAAGGGGTAATATAATATAAAAGTATTCCTAGCAAGTAATTAAAAAGAAAGTCACAAGGTCACACATCAGAGGCAGAGCTTACGATGTCATCATGTCCGGAAGTCCGGTAGGAACCATTTTACATGTTTTTGCCTATGGGAATTTATCCTTAAGGGGTTACTTGATTTTATTCAGATTGGCATTTTATCTTGCACACTGGAGTTTAGTGCACCTGTTTTGTGAGTAGTTCTTTGTCTTGTGGTTTTAATACAATTCTGGGTGTTCATGTTCTATGCTATGAGAGTTCTTTTGCTCTTTCCTACCTTTTTATATGGGCTGAATCCTGAGCCTTAGGATGGATGGATGATCTCCCAGAAGCGGTTTTGAAGTATACTGCATAATTATAGTAGTTATAATAGACATGACAAAGTGATGATGGTAATTCGCTGTCCAATGAGGATCAGTGATGTAGAAATCTGATTTGCTGAACTAGGAACAATAATTTCTTGGAAACATTGGGCTCAATTCACCAAAGAATATCTCATGAGATAATTGAATCAGGTGGCCCCTTTTCTCCAATTATCTCAGTTAGGGCCGGCTCACACAGGGGGCGACACGAGGCGACACGACTTGCCGTGCCGCGACCTGACAAGTCGCCACCGTTCTGTACAATGGAACCGTTCTGAGAGGAGCGACTCGAGTCGCTCCGACTCAGAAAAAAGGTTCCTGTACTACTTTTGGGCGACCTCGGGGCGACTTGCATTGACTTCTATACAGAAGTCATTTGCAAGTCGCCGCTGAGGTCGCGGCAGGTCGCGGCGAGGCAAGTCGGTGTCGCCTCGCATCGCCCCCTGTGTGAACCGGCCCTTACTGAAAATGTCAATTCACCCTATGAGTTATTTAAATCACAAACCAAAAACATGAGGTAAATAACTTATGAAACAGCGTTTAAGTCAATTCGATAAAGAAAATAAATGCATGAGTTAATTAAAGAGAAAGTACAGCACTGTTTTATTTATTTTTTTATGACCTGCGAAAGTAAAGGCATAATGTGCTAGTATTGCATACTAGCACATTATGTGGAACTTACCCGCAAACAAAGCCCTAATCTTCATCGCTGGAGACCACATCCATCTTCTCCCATCTTCCTTCTGGTTCCACAGACTCCGACTGTGTGACTGGCCGGAGCCGCATGATGCATATGCGTGGGAGCCACAGGTCATGGCGCCGGGCTCTTAAGAAATGGCACGGGTAGCCGTTCCTTCAGAGTGCATGCGCCAATGACATCATCAGCTGCATGTACAGTAAATATCTCCTAAATGGCACCTGTTTAAGAAATAGTTACAGTACCTATAGGTAAGCCTTATTATAGGCTTACCTATAGGTACAAACATAGAAGTTTACTTCCTCTTTAAGTAGTGGTCCAGGCATGAGATATTTAACATCTTTAAGAGGTTAGGCATTTCGGGGGCGGGGTAGGGCTTGTGACCATGTGACCGCTGTAATTCTTACAATCAGGAGATTTCCATCCGCGCCTAGGGGTTAAGGAATGTAAACATATAATAGCCAGTTTGGAGTAGTCTCTACCTTTTTTGGATCAGTTTCTCAACAGTCAGTTTCTCAACAGTAATGGATATAAACCTAAATGTGGAAAACACAAAATCATCTGGGCTGATTATACTTATAGTATAACTAAAGGCAAAACTTGTTCTTTAGTTTTGGATACAGTGGAGATGGATTAGCACCCGTGTCAGGTTTTTGCTGTCTGTGCCCCCATTAGGGAGATTCACCCCCCTCTTTGTCCTGTTTACTGTTTACTGTTATCATTGAAATAAAATCACACATTTTTGGTTGTCCCCAGAAAAGTAATAGAGGCAAAATCTTCCAATGGTGACACTGATTCTGGTGACCTGGGGGTCCCCAAGGAATTATTTTAATTTGTAGGGATTTCCTCTCACTTCTTGTTTTGGCTATGGGACAGGAAGTTAAGGGAATTCTCCCCAATGACAGAGCTGTCTTTGTTTTATTGGTAGAAGAAGTGTAATTATATATTATGTGATTTTTAAAACAATTTTCATTCAATATTTGACATCTATAAAGATATTTTGCATTTACTTCATTTAATCTGGTTGTTTTTGATACACCATTTGTGTTCTGTGCCCCTTTGCCTGGCAGGGGCGGCGCCCAGGCGCCCCCTATGGACGGGCCACCCATGCCAGGTAAAGGGACACACGTGGTGTATCAAAAACAACCAAATTAAATGAAGTCCGACGCCGGACACAGTGCACCTATGGGAAGCGCCACGTCTATGCAATCATGAAATTGCAGACGCGGCGCTTCATTTTCAGGCGTTTAGCCTGCCTTGTGGCGCTTGCTGAAGCACCGACTAGCTTGCGCCCGGCGTTCGTAGTATATATTACTACGGCCGGGCGGTTTGATTGACATCTGAGTTGATGTCACTTGTTTTCTCTCTCCAATTGCGCCCAGGAGAGAGGAGCCAGGAAGTATGAGAGGAAGGACCTCTCCACAGGAGACATCGCTGGAGAGGACAACACACTGCAAGGTAAGTAAGGGGGTTTGATGTGAGGCTGCTGCAACTTGGTGGGACACATACTGCTGCAACTTGGTGACACATGGTGCTGCATGCAACTTGGTGACACATGTTGCTGCAACTTGGTGGGATGCATGGTGCTGCAATTTGGTGGGACACATGCTGCTGCAACTTGGTGTGACGCATGCTGCTGCAACTTGGTTGGACGCATGCTGCTGCAATTTGATGGTGACACATGCTGCTGAAATTTGATGGGGACACAAGCTGCTGCAATTTGGTGGTGACACATGCTGCTGCAATTGATGGTGACACAGGCTGTTGCAATTTGGTGGGACACAGGCTGCATTTGGTGGGACGCAGGCTGCAGGTAAGGAGGGACTTCCCTGGGGGCACCTGATGTAAGGACGGACTCCGCTGGGGACACCTGATGGCATCTGGGGGCAGGCGACGTGGCTAGTGACACGTTCAGGGCTCCCACTGATTCTGCATTATAGTGAGTTGAATGATTTCATTTTATATTACAATGTTATAATAGAAATAATGCGCTTCAATCATCCTGACACCATAACAACCATGGTTCCGGGATGATTGAAGTGCTAACACCAGATGTTTGAAATATCTTTATCTGCTGATTGTTAAACTTTCTAAAATACACATATTTCTATTGTTGTGTAGGATCTGGGCCTGCTGTCCCTCCACCCCTCTCTCCCTCTCCCTCCGTCCCTCGTTCATCTCAGACATTAACCCCACCACCTTAGAGCTACGCCCACTATTTAGCTGAACCACGCCCATTTTCACCAAGTGGGAGGGATCAAAAAGGAAGGGCGGGGTCTGGCACCCCCCATCCTAAAACTTCACCAGCCACCACTGTTGCCTAGTATTCTAGTCACCTTTTTTCTTTTGTATAGATACATATGCAACAGGGATTGCACTGATTTAGTGGGTTGCCATGTTTCTACGGATTAAACCATTCTGCTTTATTGGCACTAAAAACTGACAGAGGATTTAATCATTCTCTACTGTATCCTTCCCACTGGGTATCACATGAGATAAAATACCACATGGTTTCATGAGTAAAATACCTCACATTTTGATGAAATAACACAAGAACTGAGAGATGGAGTGTTATGCCGCATACAGACAATCAGACATTCTAACAACCAAACCGTGGATTTATTTCCGACGGATGTTGTCTCAAATTTGTCTTGCATACATATGGTCGCACAAATGTTGTCGGAAATTCCGATCACCAAGAACATGCTGACGTACAACACATATGACAGGACTAGAAAAAGGAAGTTAGATACCAAGTGCGCCACCCTTTGGGCTCCTTCTGCTAATCTCGTGTTAGTAGAAGTTTAGTGAGAGACAATTTGCGCTTTTCAGCCTCATGCTTTTCAGTTCGTTACTGCTCTTCAGTTTGTGCTTGTAGGTTCATATCTGTTTTTCAATGCGTGTAGTCAGTTCGTATTTGTTTTTCAGTGCATTCATGTCTGCTCGTTTCTGATTTTCAGCTTGCTCTTCTCAGGCTTTTCTGATTTTCAGTGCGTTCTGTTAGTTTGTTCTGACCAGCCGACCGTTTTGAAGCCATATTGCGGTTACGTACTCATAGAGTTCATGCTATGCAGGGGCTTGGTGTTGGGGTTATTAATTTGAATCAAGCCCCGTCCATGAACAGAGAGAGGAGGAGTTCATGAATGAAGAATTGGCTGCTCCAGCATGACCAGTTCTCGCACATGCCTTTGTTGCAGGAGATTCAGGAGAATAATCCTGATGATTTCAAAAATTTTCTCCGGATGACTGACCCTGTTTTTCACCATCTGTTGGCTTTGCTGTCCCCTTATATGACCAAGCAGGACCCCTGTGGCAAGCCATCAGTCCGGAACTGTCCAGGCTGGCTTAGCCCTTCCTTCTCTGGGCTGACTGCTCAGCTGTCAGCTAAGTGCCAGCTCTCTTCTCTCTCCACAGTTACCAGCTGTTCTTGATGATGCTCGTCTGACCTTTCTACTTAAAGCCTTCCAGCTCACTTGAGCTCTGCCTTCGCCTTGGCCACATTACTGAAACCATCTCCTGCGGTTTGTTTAAAGACTGGCTTGCTGACATCCCTTCTGGCCCCTTATCCTGCTTGCTGTGCTCTACTTGGATCCCTGACTTCTGGCCTGGCTGACTACCCGATCTGGTTACTGGACTCTGGCTATGCTTGACTACACATTTTCTATTTACCTTTTTTTTTTATTAATAAACAAGTGTGATTTAATTGTACTTCTGTCTCAGCCTGATTCATGGTTTCTGAAAGGAACAAAGGTTCGTCACCACCTTGCGGTACTTGGCAATGGGGAGAGTCTGCAGGACATCAAGTTCTCGACTGGCATCTCCCCCCAGGCTATGGGGATCTTTATTCCAGAGACTTGTTCTGCCATCATTCAGGTCCTGCAGAAGGACTATATTAAGGTAAGGTTTATAAACCTGGAAAACTACCTGGGCATTACAAAGGCCAAAAGGCATTACGAGGTACTCATAATGGCCTGTTCTGGTATTAAACGCAGTTTTCCACACGTCATCCTCCTTAATCTTCACAAGACTGTATGCCCCTCTCAAATCAAGCTTCGTGAAAACTGTTGCTCCCTTGAGGCGGTCGAATAACTCCATAATCAACAGAATCTGATAGGCATTCTTAATCGAGAAATGATTGAGACCCCTATGATCAATACAAGGTCTGAGTTCACCACTCTTCTTCTTCACAAAAAAGAAACCAGCACCAGCAGGAGATAGAATTTGTGGATTGAAACCTTGAGAAAGTGCGTCTGCAACATACTTTTCCATGGCCTTATCATCCAAGACTGACAAAGGGTAAACCCGGCCACAAGGGGGTGTAGCACCAGGTTGAAGGACAATTGTGCAATCATACAGCCAGAGTGGAGGCAAACTACTAGCTTGACCTTTGTCAAAGACATTGCTAAAATCATGGTACTTCTCCAGCAAGGAGAAGATTGAAGAGGTGCACAGGACCCTGGCTACCTTCTGAAAGCATGTTTCCCTGCATTATGGTGACCAGGAGAGAACCTTAGCATGGAGCCAATCAAAAAAGGGGTTGTGCCTCTGTAACCAAGGATAACCAATAACCAGTGGAAACTTAGGTGAGGAAATAACTTGGAATTGGATTATCTCATGGTAAAGAACCCCTACAGCCATGGACAATGGAAAAGTCTCATGAGTCGCATAAGCAGGCTGTAGAGCTCTCCCATCACGAGACTCAATGGCAAGTAGAGTGTCACGCAGCTGCAGCGAAATGGAATGCTTTGATACAAAGGCAGCATCAATGAACAGGCCTACAACCCCAGAGATGATTAGAGCCTGTATCTCGATGGACGACTCAGCCCAAGAAAGTGTGACAGAAACCAGGGGCTTATCCTTCTGGATAACCGGGGATGAAACAACACCACCTAAGGTCTGTCCATGACAGGACCTCAAGGTTCGGGCATTCCCTGGACGGGTAGGACAAGACTTTAAAAAGTGACCTGCCTGACCACCATAAAGGCACAATCTCTCCCTCCTCCTTAAGGTTCTCTCATCCGCAGAGAGACGTGTGATCCAGGGCAGAACAGCCGCCCTGCCAAAACATATTGAGTGAGGAATTATGTATAGTATAGGGTGAGGAATTCCGAGACAGTCAGGCATAAGGTGTGGACTGACTCACAGTCCTCTCTGCATTGGTAATGCTTATTTGGGACCCTGAATTTTGGAGGTTCAGAGTGATATTCGAGTGGAAAAGAACCACCGCCCCTGACTACGAGGACTCCAATCCCTACTAGGTTAAGCAGTCTCAAGGAAGCAGCACATAAGACAGGAAGTTCTGTGCTGGGTGTGGTGGAGTAGAAGTTTGGGAGAGAGACCTGTCTGAAGGTTGCAAGTGTGCTGGAAGCTGCCAAACAGCCGGAGTTTGCGGACTGTGCTAACCTTGGGGTAAATCCTGTATATAAACTTTGTTTCTTGTATTTGTGCTGAAGATAAGAGGACTTTTGTGTTATGTTTTCTAGAATTAAGTCAGCTCCGTGTTGCTGCGGAAAATGCTGTTTTGTTTGCTTTGAAAGAAGAATAAACCCCTTTAGGCTGGATTCACACCAGGGGCGTACTAAGTGGGGGGGGCGGGGGGCGTACCGCCCCGGGTGCCACACACTGGGGGGGTGTCAGGCCAGCGCCCCCCCCCCGCAACTGAAGTGTCAGACAGCGCCGTGCCTCGGGTTCGCAGCCCACACAGAGAGAGCCCGAGGCACTGGCAGTGGGCGGCATTGCAGGGGGGGGTGCGAGCAGCACCCGAGTAGAGTGACATCAGCTGGCTCAGTGACCCGGCACAATAATCCCCTTCTCTCTGTGGTCGCGTCGCGCGGCCGTTCTGATCAGTCTCGGGCAGCGGCTGTCACTCACAGCCGAGCAGAGTGAAGCCGCCTCCCCCTCCTCTATGCACAGCACTGTGTAGACAAGGAGGGGGAGGCGGCTTCACTCTGCTCGGCTGTGAGTGAAAGCCGCTGCCCGAGACTGATCAGAACGGCGCGACGTGAGTCACGTGACCACAGAGAGAAGGGGATTATTGCGCCGGGTCCCGGATCACTGAGCCGACAGGTGACACTTCACTCGGGTGCTGCCCACACCTCCCCCCTGCAATGCCGCTGCCTTGGGCTCGAGGCACACTATGGGTCCTTAGGGGAGGCTGTGCACTGTAGGGGGGTTCTTTACTGTGGTGGGTCCTGCAATGTAGGGGGGTCTGCACTGTAGGGGGGGTCCTGCACTGTAGGGGGTCCTGCACTGTAGAAGGGGTCCTGCACTGTAGGGGGGGTCCTGCACTGTGGGGGGGGGGTCCTGCACTGTAGGGAGGTCCTGCACTGTAGAAGGGGTCCTGCACTGTAGGGGGGTTCTGCACTGTAGGGGGGTCCTGCACTGTAGGGGGTCTGCACTGTAGGGGGTCTGCACTGTAGGGGGGGGGTCATGCACTGTAGGGGGTCCTGCACTGTAGGGGGTCCTGCACTGTAGGGGGTCCTGCACTGTAGAAGGGGTCCTGCACTGTAGGGGGGGTCCTGCACTGTAGGGGGGGTCCTGCACTGTAGGGAGGTCCTGCACTGTAGAAGGGGTCCTGCACTGTAGGGGGGTTCTGCACTGTAGGGGGTCCTGCACTGTAGGGGGTCTGCACTGTAGGGGGTCTGCACTGTAGGGGGGGTCCTGCACTGTAGGGGGTCTGCACTGTAGAAGGGGTCCTGCACTGTAGGGGGGTCCTGCAATGTAGGGGGGGTCCTGCACTGTAGGGGGGTCCTGCACTGTAGGGAGGTCCTGCACTGTAGAAGGGGTCCTGCACTGTAGGGGGGTCCTGCACTGTAGGGGGTCCTGCACTGTAGGGGGTCCTGCACTGTAGGGGGGTCCTGCACTGTAGAAGGGGTCCTGCACTGTAGGGGGGGTCTGTACTGTAGGGGAAGATTCGGTACTGTAGGGGGGTCTGTAGGGGGAGGGGTCTGTACTGTAGGAGGGTCTGCACTGTAGGGGGGGGGTCTGCGCTATAGGGTGGAGGGGTCTGTACTGTAGGAGGGTCTGCACTGTAGGGGAGGATTCTGTACTGTAGGGGGGTCTACACTGTAGATGGGGGTCTGTATGGTAGGGAGGGGGGTCTGCACTGTAGGGGATCTGTGTAACATGCAGAGGGTCCAGAGCTGTGAGGGGCTGTGTAATGTAAAGGGGTGCAGAGGTGCAGGGTGCTGTGTAATGTAAAGGGGTCCAGAGGTACAAGGGCTGTGTAATGTAAAGGGGTCCAGAGGTTCAGGGTGCTGTGTAATGTAACGAGATCCATAGGCACAAGGGCTGTGTAATGTAAAGGGGTCAGGAGGTTCAGGGTGCTATGTTATGTAAAGGGGTCCAGAGGTACAAGAGCTGTGTAATGTAAAGGGGTCCAGAGGTGTAGGCTGCTGTGTAATGTAAAGAGGTCCTTAGGTGCAAGGTCCTGTGTAATGTAAAGGGGTCCAGAGGTACAGGGTACTGTGTAATGTAAAGGGGTCTAGAGGTGCAGGGCGCTGTGTAATGTAAAGGGGTCAGGAGGTTCAGGGTGCTATGTTATGTAAAGGGGTCCAGAGGTACAAGAGCTGTGTAATGTAAAGGGGTCCAGAGGTGCAGGCTGCTGTGTAATGTAAAGGGGTCCAGAGGTGCAGGCTGATGTGTAATGTAAAGGGGTCCAGAGGTGTAGGCTGCTGTGTAATGTAAATAGGTCCTTAGGTGCAAGGTCCTGTGTAATGTAAAGGGGTCCAGAGGTGCAGGGTGCTGTGTAATTTAAAGGGGTCCAGAGGTGCAGTTGTGGAGAGGGGGGGTACACAGTAGTGACAAAAAGATATTGAAGGATGCAGAGGTATGCAGGGGACACGGTGGGTGTTTTTACATTTTATGGTGGGGGGGGGGTGGGGTGGGGGTGCCAGATATAGAATCCGCCCCGGGTGCCAAATTCTCTAGGTACACCCCTGATTCACATCTATGCATTTTTAGTGCTTTTTGCATTTTGCAGATTTGCACTACAGTCCATTTACCATGGTTTCCTATGGAACACGTTCTGTAGTGCAAATCTGCAAAATGCACAAAGCACTAAAAATGCATAAGTGTGAATCCAGCCTTAATGTTGAAGATAAACCGCTTTGCATGTGGTCCCAAGGAGCTATATACCCCTGAACTTTATATTATACAATCACTTCAAATGTATACCCTGTAAAAGAGGAAGATGGCAATTCAGAACAATTAACATCAAACTGTTGATAAGACAAAATTTGGCCCTGTTCTGGGAAAGTTGCAGCTTAATGTGTGCCAACATAATTGTGTGACATCACTCCCGATTCTTGCTGCTGCAGGAAAAACGACCAGGTGAGTTAAACCGGAAGAGTACAAAATGCAAACCAAGCAAACAGAGTGCTTAGGAGGAAGAGGTTAATAACTTGCCTATAATGCATCAAAAATGCTGCTAAACACACTAGTAACAGATATATTAGATGTAGCCAGAAGTATGCTCAATATAACAGTCAATCAAATGGCAGTCCCAATAACTTGAAGAAAAAACTGTCTTATATGGTTAAAGTGTATATAAGGACCATACCTCACACATCAGATGTCACCCCCCATTCTGGCACAATAAGATTCCCATAAGCCAATTTCATAGGCTTAGGAAAAATTGCACCAGATTAGAGAATTCTATAGAACAGAGTGCGTTTTTTATGAAAAATTCTGAGAAAAGGGGTACCCAGAGGCAATTATTAAATGTGCTTATGAGAGATTTCTGGTTAACCATACCATTACCATGGCTAAACGGGTATGTGAAGACTAATGTCAGATTTATCATAGGTTTTAATGGTAACTATTGCTTATGAGAGATATCTGGTTAACCATATGGATACACATTCAATATACACTATATTACCAAAAGTATTGGGACACCCGCTTTTACACGCTCATGAACTTTGATGGCATCTCAGTCTTAGTCCATAGGGTTCAAAATTGAGTTGGCCCATCCTTTGCACCTAAAACAGTTTCAACTCTTTTGGGAAGACTGCCTGTAATGAACAGTCAATCAGTCCGTCAAGGGGTTAAATGTTTGGATAATTTAGTCTTTTGTCATTATAATACAGAGTGGCCTGAGAGGGCCCGGTTATGGCCCATGTACCCTCTTCACTTTCGACATGAGACTAGCATGCCACAAAAAACAGATGTTCGTCATCCAAAAATGTAAGTGTGTGTATAAGCCTGAAGTCTAGGTTTCTTATATGGTTGTGTATGTTATGAGGACTGCACCCTATAGCTAATTAAATTGTGAGACGGTGGACTTATGATTGCTTAAACAAGGGGATCTTTATCCTTTTTGTATTTTTTCTGACTTTGTTTCCAGTTCTTTCTTTTATCTTATCTTTGTAAGCAATAATGAGACCATTGTGTGTGTTCAATTCATTTATTATTTGCAAGTTTCAGCCAAATAGATCAATAACTGTCTAGTATGCGTCTCAGAGACCCTACTTTGCCATTTAGAGCTCCCCAGTCAGTAAATCTGCGGTACTCTCCCGTTTTCAGAAAATACTGTCTGCCTTTGTATTTGGGCAGCTCATAGAAGATCCATGATCCTTCCAAGACATTACAGGAGTGGACTTCACGATTGTTAAACTTCTCGACAAGAGTTGGGCTATCTTCAGTAACTTCTAGCATTTCTCCACGGAGGTCTTCCCTTTCATAAAGCTGAATCTTGTGGGATCCCCTGTACTGTAAGAATAAAAGACAGATATTGTAATGTTACTGCTGCTTGCAGAATTTATTTTTTTGGTATACCGGTAATACGATGTCATGTAAAATAATGGTAATGGCTAATGTTACCATTTGTAGAATGGGAAAACTTTCATATTTAATGTAGAGTTTATTTTCATAAATATATGTAAGTGTAGATCCAAAAACAGTTTTTATGTTTAGCTTGTTGTTTTCTTTTAAGTTTGTGTTATTACTATTATAAATGATCAGTTATGGTAATGTTAACCACTTCAGTACCAGAAGGATTTGCCCCTTTCCAGACCAGGCCATTTTTTGCAAAACGGCACTGCGTCGATTTAACTGACAGTTGAGCGGTCGTGCGACGTTTTACCCAAGCAAAATTTATGTCTTTTTTTCCCCACAAATAGAACTTTCTTTTGGTGGTATTTGATCACCTCTGCGGTTTTTGTTTTTTGCGCTATAAACAAAAAAAGAGCGACAATTTTTATAAAAACACAATGTTTTGTACTTTTTGCTATAATACATATCCCCCCCCCAAAAAAATATATAAAAAAAAACGAATTTCTTCCTCAGTTTAGGCTGATATGTATTCTTCTACATATTTTTGGTAAAAATCGTAATAAAATCGTAATAAATATAAAATTTACAATCGTAATAAATATAAAATATACATTTTACCAGTAATGGCAGCAAGCTCTGTGATTTTTATCGGGACTGTGACATTGCGGCAGACAATTCGGACACTTTTGACACTTTTTTGGGATCATTAACATTTATGCAGTGATCAGAGTTAAGAAATAGCCACTGGTTACTGTATAAATGTCAATGGCAGGGAAGAGGTTAACACTAGGGGGGGGGCGATCAAGGTGTTAAATGTGTTCCTTCACTGTGTGTTCTAACTGTGGGGGGATGGGAGTGACTAGAGGCGAAGACAAATCATTGTTCCTACTTAGTAGGAACACACGATCTGTCTCCTCTCCCCGACAGAACCGGGATTTGTGTGTTTGCACACACACATCCCTGTTCTCATTCTTTCACGCACAATCGCTGGTGCCCGGTGTACATTGTGCACATGCACATCAGCTCTGGGGACACACTGCAGGCGTGTGCGTCTCCAGCGGCATGTGCGTGCCTTCAATAGCGTCTTAAAAACCAGACGTACACCTACAGCGATTTGCGCAGCCGTGCCAACCTACTGCAGTATAACTGTGGTGGCTGATCGGCTAGCACTTAAACACTACCACTGTTGTTAAAAATTTGCAACTTACAGATGAGATTAATCGGCAGGATCTGATGGAATCATTGAAACCAAGCCATTGCTGAAAGTCAGGATATTCTCCCTTCCTGAGGAAATACTGATGCCCAGTGTAGTTGGCACGTTCATAGAGCATCCAATTTCCATTCTCCACACGGATGGAGTTGCAGCGGCTGAAGAAGGAGTGAAGATCAGAACAATCAGAGCTGCACTCATAGGAGTTACCCTGAAAGTTCTTGTCCTCAAAGAAAATGATCTAGAAAGAAATAAAGTCATTTGTTACTTTCTGCACAGTTCTATTTTTTCCTTTTTGTTCGTTTGCATATGAAACATGCCTGTAATCTTGTATCATATAATCCCTATGCAAAGATTAAGATTAAGTAGAGCTGAAATGTGTTTTAGAGAGACAAGAACCAAAAGATGTACTTGCAAAATTTCCCTTTAGTACCAGCTCCCCCAATGTACCTTTTAAACTGACTTTTGAAGAAGGATTTAAAGTTTCAGCTTCGTTTTCCTTTATGAGCTTTCTTTTCCTGTTGTTTTTCCAAAGAAGAAGCTCTCTTGCAGATGTATCAGTTAACCTCCTTGGTGGTATTACCGAGTGTGGCTCGGGGTGAAATTTCAGTACAGTTAGCGGTAACCCCGAGCCACTGCGGGACTGCATAGCTGGATCCTGGAAGAGGGGACTTACCTTGTCCCCACGATGTACTTCCGCCCAATGCCCTGTGTTCCGGCTTCCCTTCCCTGTGAGCATCATGATGCAGGGGGGTGTAACTGGCAGCAGATTCAAAACACAACACACACAATACATTGTAATCTTATTGGATTACATTACTGTATTGAATTATTTGACCTCCGGTTGTCCCCCCCAGTGCTTTGTCTGGTGCCCTTGCCTGCAGTTTTACTGTTCTTTCTACCTGGAAACTGGAGAACAACCATGGCATCCAAAAAGTGTGCCTCTACATCAAAAGTGGTTTATGACCTGCTGGAAAAGAGTGATAGCGATAGAGAATCACTTGCAAAATTCGTCATCAGACACAGAAAGTGATTTTAGTGAGGATCCTACGACTGAGCTCAGTGATGTACGGCCTTGATGATCTATTGACTGCAGTACAGATCGCGCAGTGCCCCCAAGATTCCCAATTACTGGAGCACCTGGTATGAAAGTGGATGTTGAAGATGACAACCCCTTGGAATACCTATTTTTGACTGATGAGGGTATTGAAAAAATAGTTATGGAGACAAACCGGTACCAAGAGTAACAAGCTGCTACAGATCAGAGGTTTTCAAGGAGCAGAAAGTGGGAACCAGTGACCAAAGAGGACATTTGAAAATTTTTGGGCCTGATAATTCTTAAGGGAGTGGTGGGGAAACCCCTGCAGAAGTGGTATTGGGCAACCAATAAATTACTTGTCACTCCATTCTTTGGCACGGCCATGTCAAAGTACAAATTTTACCTGATAATGAAGTATTTGCACTTTAAAAACAGAAAAGAATTTGATAAAACTACCCATCCAGCACCAAAACTCAAGAACATTTGGGAAGTATATCAAATGATTCTGAAGAATTTCCAGTGGAGCTATGTGCCGGATAGAGACATCAGCACAGATGAAAGTCTAATGGCCTACAAGGGAAGGCTCGGTTGGATAGAATACATGGCATCAAAGAGAGCGCGATTTTGCGTAAAATCCTTCATGCTATGCGAAACGGCAACTGGTTACATTTGGAATTAGGTCCGATACACTGGGAAAGGATCCAAATTCAAACCAAATTACAGTAATTATAGAATGACAACATCTTCCGTTCTATCACTGATTGAGCCGTTGCTAAATCAGGGCTATTGTATAATTACAGACAACTTCTACACATCGCCTGAACTTTATCAGTTCCTTCTGCAGAACAATACAGATGCCTATGGAACCATTAGGGCTAACTGGCGTGACATGACGCCAATCTTTGGCAATAAGAAGCTCAAGGCAAAATGATGGCACTACGATGGCATGACTAAAAGGATGTGTGCCTAATGAGTACAATCCATAATACCACCACTGTCATGGTACGCACAAAAGGTGGGAAAGACATCATGAAGCCACAAGCAGTTATAGACTACAACATCATGGGAGGTGTTGACAGAGCCGACCAAGCAATGACATGCTATCCAGCAATGAGAAAATAACAAAAAAAGTATTACAAGGAGATCTTCAGGCATCTTCTTGAGCAATGCTTGTGGAATGCCTACCTTCTGTTAAAAAGATGTGACAAACCTCTGGTTCATGCTGACTTTATTTGGAAAGTTGCCAAACTGATCTTTCTGACCCACCAAACACCAATGGCTATGAATACAACTGGATGTCGTGCTGCTGGCGCTGTCAACCTGGAAGGCCAACTGGTCGTCACTTCATGGACTACATCCCACCAACTGAGAAAAAGTCAAAGGTCAGTGGTTTGTTGCTCAAAGCGTGATGAGAAAGAAAATTCAAAAGGAAACCAGGTTCCATTGTCTTGATTGTGATATCAGACTTTGTGCAGTCCCATGTTTCAAAATTGATCAAACCTGGGATGCTCACTGAAGCAATATGACTAGTAATATTGCACCCTTGTTTGGACACATTTTGGTGTTTTTGATTTGATTATATTATTGACTAAAATGTATTGAATAAAATGTATCATTATATTATTTGTTATTATTTATAGTTATTTATTATATTATTATTTTTTGATGTTGTGTTTCAAACTTTATCATACCCGGGATGTCTACTAGACTCTTGTTTGGACAGATTTAAAGCGGGGTTCCACCCTAAAGTGGAACTTCCGCTGATCGGAACCCTCCCCCCCTCCGGTGTCACAATTGGCACCTTTCAGGGGGGAGGGGGGTGCAGATACCTGTCAAAGACAGGTATTTACACCCACTTCTGGGCATAGACTCCCACGGGAGTCTATGCCTCTTCCTGTCCCTGCGCGCTGTCTGCTGGGACACACACGGGTCCCAGAGACAGCGCGGACAATTCCTATTGCGCTGCACGACTCGCGCATGCGCAGTAGGGAACCGGGAAGTGAAGCCGCAACGCTTCACTTCCTGATTCCCTCACCTAGAATGGTGGCAGCAGCAGCCGAGAGCCGAGCGATCGATCGGCCTCGGCTGCCGGCATCGCTGGACCCCGGGACAGGTGAGTATCCATTTATTAAAAGTCAGCAGCTGCAGTATTTGTAGCTGCTGGCTTTTAATATTTTTTTCCACAGTGCAGTCCCGCTTTAAGTGAGTTATTCCTAAGAATTACAGGCCTGCAATATAAAACGCCAAATTTCCATGCAAAACAATTACTGCTTTTAGCATAAAAATCTGATATAATCAGGGCTCAAGTCCTGCGGGAATGCATGGGAACGGAGTTCCTTTACTTTTTCGACAAAAGGAAATCAGTTCCCATTAGCAGCTGACACAGCTCGCAATAGTAAGTGCCGCACACCTGAACATTCAGGCATTGCCAATAGGGGGCCCCATGACAGCTTCCGCTTCGATCTACCTGTCAATCACAGCTAGCTGACGGGTAGATCAGGTCTAGGTCTAGCTGACAGGTAGATCAGCTATTCTGCTCACAGGACATGCAGGGAGAGAGGTGAGCTGAGGGAGGAACATCAGTTTGGGGTGGTAAGCTGAGCACAATACCTGGCAAAGTTTAATTCCAGGAGGGAAGTTTATGTGGAAATATGTGAAGGGTTGGAATAGCAGCGAGTGTGTGTTGGAGCCCAGCAGAGTTTGCAGCCCCCCCCCCAAGCTAACATACATCTTCTAAGCAGGAACACATCACTATCTCCCCAAGCATTCTGTCCAGATAAAGTGCAGTTAATTTATGACCTTTCCGTTTAACCCTGTGTTATCCAAACTCTGTTCAATGAAAAGTGTAAACTCACCACATAAACACTCTATATACAAAATAACATTCCCCAATAAAGATCAGAACATGATGTTCACATTTGCATGGAAGCACAATTGAATGAATGCTGATTATTCAGAGAATTACTGTATTTATGTTTATTGAGGATTGTGTTGTTTTTTTATATACTAACAGTTAAGCTTCATACACACAATACGAAAATTGGATGAAAAATACCACTTTTGAAGCATGCTATTGAAGTGCATATGAGCGTATCATTTTTTTTTTTTTTTTTTTGGTGGGGGGAGTGGATCTTGGGTGGGAGTTCCCACACTTTTTTCCCCAGGACTTGACCCCTGGACAAAATCATACCACCAGGGAGGTTAAGAGTGTTGAGACAAACCATTTACCACTGATAGGGGTGCTTACAATTATCAACTTTTTATTATTTATGTAAAACCTTTTAGGAAAAGCCAAAGGGAAAAAAACTGTTGCTATAACTGATTGTAAAGTGTTAGCTGGAGTTTTGCTTCAATTTGTTAGGTTGGCCAAACATTCTACAATCTTCTTATACAATTTTGCTTTAGATTGACAAAAAACATATAATAAAAGGTCAAACACTTTCAATTTGTATGCAATCAGGCATGCCCTTTCACTGCATGGTTGAAGGTAAATCTAAAGAAAATTGTACAAGAAAATTCTGCTACACACAGAAGGTTTTTTATCTTAATGTTTAGAATGCATTAAGAAAAAAAAAATTGCCTTTACAACTCCTTTAATACAGCTTTAAAATGGCTGTGAACTTCAGTTATTTAGGGTTGATTTACTAAAGTACTAAATTATCCCCAGAGCTTAGTGAATGAGGTGAAGCTCCGCTGATTTCCATCATCCAATCATGTGTAAGCAAAAATACAGTTTTCTGTTTTTTTTTGTCTTTTTCTTTGCACCAGATTGGGTATTCTTTACAAAGTTACATTTCACCACATTCACTAAGCTCTGGGGAAATTTCTATGCAATGCACAACTTACCTTGCAAAGTGAACTTTCTATTTGCCTTTAGTAAATCAACCCCTTTGAGCAAAGTAAGAAATAATGGGATGATGGACTTACAGTACTATTTTTTAAAAGGAAAATGATTTCACTTCTAGTTCACTACTATGTGTGTGTGTTTTTGTCAAGACTGCTAATTAATTACATTCATTGTCATTATACATCTATTCATTGTAGATACAATCAGCTTACCACCAACCCTTTAGGCTACCAGCATTTTTCCCAAATTATTCAGCAAAGTAGAAGATTTTCAGGAATTTGCAAAGAAAACATTGAGCACCATGCCCCAAAGCAACTGCAGACTTAGCTAACTGAACTGCAAATAAGCATCTTTTTTTTTATCAGCGAATTGGGTATCATGATATGCTGTAATACATGATTTGCTTTAAAAGAACATCTAAATGATCAGAGTATGCAAATAATCAAGTACTATACAAAACGGTACTCCAAGTAAGCCCTAAAATAATATCTGGTATGATACCGTAATTCAAATTTGTAGTACTAAATGTTTTAAGCAGAAGACAACATGTCTTATTATGCTCTATACATTAACAGGAGTAAGGTTTATTCATATTTTGAATACAAAGAGAAGAATTGATCACATGACCTTCATAAGAACCCTTGTTATTGCTTAAATTACCTTTCCCATTGTGTCTGCTCTATGTGGAAGACCTCAGCTGTTACTGGGGACTTGTCACCCTTTATATATCTTTTTACTCCAGCATCAGTGTAATGAACATAAACGCTGCATTTTTTATTTGCTTCAATTAATCCCCAGTTTTTGTTTCTGTGTTTTATTTTGATTGTGATTGAAAATTCTTTGTATTTTATCACTGCAGTTGCTTTTGTAAGCGCAGGGATTTTATTTATTGCTGTGACAAATGAAACCGCAGTGTGCTGGCATAGACGAGGAAGTTACTAGAGTTTGCTTTAAACATTTTGTTTTATACATCAGTCAGCTGCCACTGTTTTAAGGGAATAATATATTATCAAATACTTACACACCAGTATCATCTCTACATCATTAAGTTATTAAAGGTACAGTGCCTTGCGAAAGTATTCGGCCCCCTTGAACTTTTCAACCTTTTGCCACATTTCAGGCTTCAAACATAAAGATATAAAAATTTTATTTTTTGTGAAGAATCACCAACAAGTGGGACACAATTGTGAAGTGGAACGAAATCTATTGGATTTTTTAAACTTTTTTAACTAATAAAAAAATGAAAAGTGGGGCGTGCAAAATTCTTCGGCCCCCTTGCGTTAATACTTTATAGAGCCACCTTTTGCTGCGATTACAGCTGCAAGTCGCTTGGGGTATGTCTCTATCAGTTTTGCACATCGAGAGACTGAAATTCTTGCCCATTCTTCCTTGCAAAACAGCTCGAGCTCAGTGAGGTTGGATGGAGAGTGTTTGTGAACAGCAGTTTTCAGCTCTTTCCACAGATTCTCGATTGGATTCAGGTCTGGACTTTGACTTGGCCATTCTAACACCTGGATACGTTTATTTGTGAACCATTCCTTTGTAGATTTTGCTGTATGTTTGGGATCATTGTCTTGTTGGAAGATAAATCTCTGTCCCAGTTTCAGGTCTTTTGCAGACTTCAACAGGTTTTCATCCAGAATGGTCCTGTATTTGGCTGCATCCATCTTCCCCTCAATTTTAACCATCTTCCCTGTCCCTGCTGAAGAAAAGCAGGCCCAAACCATGATGCTGCCACCACCATGTTTGACAGTGGGGATGGTGTGTTGAGGGTGATGAGCTGTGTTGCTTTTACGCCAAACATATCGTTTTGCATTGTGGGCAAAAAGTTCGATTTTGGTTTCATCTGCCCAGAGCACCTTCTTCCACATGTTTGGTGTGTCTCCCAGATGGCTTGTGGCAAACTTTAGACGAGACTTTTTATCGATATCTTTTGAGAAATGGCTTTCTTCTTGCCACTCTTCCATAAAGGCCAGATTTGTGCAGTGTACGACTGATTGTTGTCCTATGGACAGACTCTCCCACCTCAGCTGTAGTTCTCTGCAGTTCATCCAGAGTGATCATGGGCCTCTTGGCTGCATCTCTGATCAGTCTTCTCCTTGTCTGAGCTGAAAGTTTAGAGGGACGGCCAGGTCTTGGTAGATTTGCAGTGGTCTGATACTCCTTCCATTTCAAAATGATCGCTTGCACAGTGCTCCTTGGGATGTTTAAAGCTTGGGAAATCTTTTTGTATCCAAATCCGGCTTTAAACTTCTCCACAACAGTGATAGAAGTATGGTCCAAACTGCCTAGTGACACCTACAATAATAGGCACCTCACCCCCCAAGAAGTTATTTAATACATACAAGGGTCAGGGGAGAAAGGGAAGAGTTGTTGCTGTTGTCATATCTAGCACCGCATAAAAATCACCCGTTCTCCCTCTTCCCTTTCTCCACAACAGTATTACGGACCTGCCTGGTGTGTTCCTTGGTCTTCATGATACTCTCTGCGCTTTCAACAGAACTCTGAGACTATCACAGAGCAGGTGCATTTATACAGAGACTTGATTACACACAGGTGGATTCTATTTATCACCATCAGTTATTTAGGACAACATTGGATCATTCAGAGATCCTCGCTGAACTTCTGGAGTGAGTTTGCTGCACTGAAAGCAAAGGGGCTGAATAATTTTGCACGCACCACTTTTCAGTTTTTTATTTCACACTTTGTGTCCCACTTGTTGGTGATTCTTCACAAAAAATTAAAATTTGAAATCTTTATGTTTGAAGCCTGAAATGTGGCAAAAGGCTGAAAAGTTCAAGGGGGCCGAAGACTTTCGCAAGTCACTATATATATTAACAAAAAAGTGCCCAAGTTGTGGAGATTGGAAAAATACTAAATAAGTGTAAAAGTGGACAGCATGTCCAGGAGAGAAATGTAGAGGATATAAACTAGCACAGTATGTGCATGAGAGACATGTGAAGGATATGATATAGGGCAATATGTATTAGATAAACATGCCGAGGGTATAGCATGGGGGAGAGTATGTACAGGATAGGATTTGCATAGGGTATGGCATATGTGTACAGGAGAAATGTTGATGGTATGACAGTGGGCAGATTGTATAGGAGAGGAGGCAGTATGAACTGGAAAAAAGTGCTGACAATATGAGGGTGGGTAGTATGTTCAGAAGAGGATCGTGGAGTGTATGGTGGCAGGCAGTATGTGCAATAGAAGATTGCAGAGGTTATCACATCAATCAGTATGTTCTAGAGGAGTGTAATGTATTATTTACCGAAGGTACACAAGGATCCTGAACACCCCCCTCCCCCCGGGACGGCCTATTGTTAGTGCCATCAATTTGGTTACGTTCCGGGTGGGGAAGTACATCGACCACTTTTTACAACCATTAGCATTCCAAACACCTTCATTTTTCCATGATTCTATGCAGGTCATTGACATCCTGGATACAGTGGAGTGGAAGGATTGTTATATCCTGACCGCTGCCAATGTTTCATGCCTATATACAATAATTTCACATCAGCATTGTTGGGAGGCAGTGCAACGTTATGTTGAGATGGATGACTTGCTGCTGTCCCAGAGAGGCTTTATTCTATCACTCCTTGACTTTGCCATGGGAAGAAACTATTTTTGGTTCACTGGATCTTATTACATACAAAATAGAAATGTGGCCATGGGCGTGAAATTTACGCAGAGTATGGCCAATCTCTTTATGGCTAAGTGGTAGGAGGATGTTGTCTATGTTGGGACTAGACCAGAGTTGATCCTCTGGAAAAGATACATGGACGACATCCTCCCCTTATGGGGTGGTTGTCAGAGAGGTTACCTGGCTGGACGGATGGTTGGCCACCCAGGCATGCCCTGGTGCGCGCCAATGCTCATTGGTGAGCGCTCCTGTGCGCGCGCGCTCCTGTGGGCAATCGTGTGCCAGCTGACCTTGATGTATGTGCTGGTGTGCAGACGCGCACATCCCTGTGGGCATCGGCTCGCATGTTTCTGTAGGGCACTGGTGCGCTTGTGAGGGTTTGCGTGCGCCTGTGCATGTTGGCACATACTCTTGCGCACCGTTTGGCGCCGACTGGCCTATTTAGTCTGGCTAAACCCATTGACCGGTGCTGCCTGACCAACAGCTTCCCGTGACCTTGTTCTTGAACCTGAATCTTGGCTTGCCCTTCGGACTTCTTGGATTTCTGCCTGCATCTGACCTTCGACCTGTTTTGACTTTGCTCCTGCCTGCTCCTTTGTACTTTACTGCCCGCACGTTGCTGAACCTGTCCTGTACCTGGACTTGCCTATCCCGCTCCTGCTCAGCACCTGTTGCCTGCGTTCCTGCCTGCCATCTTGCTGTTAGAAGATTCTCCACTTCCAGCATCAGGACCTACATTACCAGGCTCTCATACTCCTCCACACTCCTGTGCTTCCTGTCTTCTCTATCAGAGGCCCGCAAGTCAGATACGTAAGGGAGACCACCCTTTGCCCAAGTGGACTCACTGATCAGGTACGTAGGGGTCTGATAGTGGTGAACAGAGTGGTCTTGATGATTTTGTAGCCTTTCTGAACTCAAACGATAGGGGTATTTCTCTCCATCATGAATATAGCAAATCTGAGGCCCCTTTTATGGACCTTAAAATTGAAGTGCAGAATGGAGTCATTGTCACAGCAACCTTTTTTAAGGAGATGAACCAAAATGGTCTCATCTGCACTAAGAGTTGCCATCATGCTTCTGGACTTAGATTGGTTCCAGTCAGCCAGTTCCTAATTTTGAAGAGGAATTGCACGAGGTCTGAAGACTTCATGCAAGAGGCCTCCACTTAAGTTAAAATTCCTGGAGAAAGGGTATAATGAGGTAGAACTTGAGAAATCTATAGACCGTGCAACTAAGAGGAATAGAGACAAACTGCTGGTCCCTAGGGCAGTGATACCCAATGATAGCTATAAGTATGCCTTTTTTACCACTTTTTCCACACAGCAATATGCTATCAAAAACATTCAACCTAAGCACTGGAATGTTCTTAGGACGACCGAGTGCTTGGGCCTCTTCTTTCGGAAATACTGGCAATCGTTTTTAGGGGTGCTCCACCCCTTAGGCTCCAAGTAGCCCTGAACATTATATATCCGCCCAATAGAATCTCCTTCTTTCGGGGGGCGTGGCCAGCGCATGAGCTGAATGGAAGCTCTGTGAGAGAGCTCTGTGAAACAAACGGGCATATTAGCGACAATTCACAGCGAATATCGGTAAAAAAGATACGAACAGACGACGGAAGAGTTCCTGAATCCAAAGGTGATGTCAAAAAAGCGGAAAGACGAACGGAAAATGAAAAAACTAACGACATTCTCCTCTCAGTCAGCGGGAGGGAGAAAAAAAGATGGCACAGATCCTCTCACAGCTGCTGTACCAGCAACAGCCTCCTCAGGGAGAGCGCAATACACTGACAGGCCTGATGCTGCTCTAGAAGAATCACCTCAGAAAACACATCTGGAATCTCCTCATGAGGAAGATTACCTCAGCCCTACATGTCGCAGCCCGGCTAAAACTCGTATCAAACTGGATTTCACAGGCCAGGAGGTAAGCCATAAATTACCTCATATTAGTCAAGATAACACAGTCATAACTCCTATAGCTTCACCTATAGCCGCATTCCCCACTAATAACCAGCCTATTCTGGACACCCAATTAAAAGAAATGCTATTAACTTTACATACTTCGCTTCATACGGATATTTTACAACTCACAAATCAATTCTCCAAAGCAGTGAACTCCTTAGGTGAAAGAATACACACTATTGAGAACTCTATGGGAGACATGACCAATACTATTAATAATTTAATAGATGCTCATGAAGAAAATAAAGCTGAAAAAGAGTGGCTTAAATTTAAAATCGCAGATTTAGAAGACCGCTCAAGGAAGAACAATCTCAAAATCAGGGGTATCCCTGAAAATATACAGCAGTCTGATCTTAAAAAATATGCCACTGACTTATTCTCCAAGTTGCTGCCAGCTATACCAGCCTTAGAGCTCACAATTGATCGTATCCATCGGATTCCGAAACCGTCATTTCTCCCTCCACAGATACCACGTGATGTACTACTTAGAGTACACTTCTACCATGTTAAAGAACAAATCCTATATAAAGTGCGACATCTAGGACAACTTCCACAACCATATAATACAATCCAGATTTATGCTGACTTGTCTAAACATACTCTAGATATGAGAAGACAACTTTCCACGATTACAAAAGCCTTGCGTAATCATAAAATTTAATACCGTTGGAAACAACCATCTAAACTACTGATACAGAAGAATGACACCTACCATACAATCACTTCTGTGGAACAAGGCATTAAGTTACTTCACGCATGGGGTATTATCCCCGAACCAACTCCACCTATCGGAGCTAAGAAGAATCCGGAGAAACTTACGCCACAATGGCATTAGCTTTCATTGACTAGATCCGGTCAAAATACAATCCTATCTATAGGAAACCGATCTATCAGCTTGCCCGCCGTGCCGTGCGATACTAAATCTTTGGAACAGCTGACCTTTGAACTAATTCCCCATTCTAATGTTGCAGTATACATTGAAATGTTTACCACTGCAAGTTAAGTTTAATGTTTGGTTATATTTTTGTTTGTGCTTTTACTTTTTTTTCTTCACAGTATCCTATACACAACTCATAGCATTCAAAGGGACAGGTATGTTGTGAACCTACAAAATTTGAATCAAAACTTTTCAGTCACTAAATTTTTGGACATTCATAGTCATTTCAGACTACAGATTGTTCACATGGAAGTAGAATTTAAAGCTATTATCAGGCTAGTATGTACTTACTTTTTCCATCTTATTAATATCCTTTTATGAGTATAAAGTTAATATCTTTAAATACTAATGGTCTTAACCATCCAGCAAAAAGAGCGTCGATGTGGCAAATGGCTAACACCCAGCGATGTCAAATATTGTGTATACAAGAAACCCATTTCAAAGCAGGCGCTACTCCCACTTGCACCCATAAGAACTTTTCTCACATATTTACAGCATCAGGCCAACAGAAAAAAAGAGGAGTACTTATTGCCATACATCATTCAGTTAATTTTCAATTGCATGAATCTATTGTAGATACCAATGGACGATACCTCATATTAATATGTACCATTGATAATACACTTACTACATTGGTAAATGTGTATGCGCCTAATAAAAGGCAATCCCATTTTCTGAATGGCCTGATGAGAAAAATAGGTAAATGCCGAAAAGGTGCCTTAATAATTTGTGGAGACTTCAACACAATACATGAACAAGAACTAGACACTTCTAATCCCAAAACCAGAACCAACTGTGCACTTAAATTTTTTTTGAATAAAAGCGATCTCTATGATGTATGGAGATGTCATCATCCTGGAGATCGTGAATACACATATCATTCCCTGGTACATAATACCTATACTCGTATCGATTATATTTTTACAGATAAGTGGTTATTGCAGCGGGTGAGGGAGTCTGACATTGCACCCATCACTTGGACTGATCATGCCCCAATTAGTATGACTATTCTACCTAAACACTCTCAAACGACCCATTTTCTATGGAGAACAAATGCATATCTTATCAAAATGCCTACCTATGCTACAGCTATACAAAACCAGATAACTGAATTCTTTAAATATAATGTGGGATCGGTGTCAGACTCCGCCGCCCTATGGGGTGCTCATAAAGCATTTAGTAGGGGAATCCTAATGCAACTGAATGCTCAATTCAGGAAAAATAAAACTAAACTCATTGAGAAACTTACTGCTGACATTAAAACATTAGATTCCCAAAGCCAATCTCACCCATCACAACAACTGAAAACTAAACTACAAATATTACGACAGGAACTCAGAACGACTTTATTGGATACATTTGAAAAACATACTAGAAAACTTAAAGCTAAATATTACCATACTAGCAACAAAGCAGGAAAAAACATGGCACTTCGGATCAAAGGCAGATATTCCAAATCAAAGATTCCATATCTATACCACCCTATTACTAGAGAAAAATTGCAAGACCCCCAAGACATAGCGAATGCATTTAGCTGTTATTATAGCTCCCTTTACAATCTTAAAGATGATTCTCAAACTCCCACACCTACCCCAAAGATAATAAGTGATTTCTTAGATACTATTAGTCTCCCATCATTAACTACTGATCAAATCTCTGATCTTAACGTCCCATTTTCAGTGGAAGAAATTGCTAGAACTATAGACTCCCTGCCCAACAATAAATCTCCGGGCCCAGACGGAATGATAGGAGAATACTATAAATTACTTCGAGATATACTGGCTCCCCACTTATGCTCACTTTTTAACGAAGCGGCATCCAAATCAGAATTTCTGGCTGAGATGCTTCAGGCCTTGATCATAACACTGCCGAAACCAGGCAAAGATTCCAATGCTCCCCAAAATTTCAGACCGATTTCATTATTGAACATTGACATCAAAATATACGCCAAAGCAATAGCGAATCGACTGATGAACTACATACCAGACCTCATTCACAAAGATCAATCTGGCTTTACTAAAGGTCGACAATCTTCAGATGCAACAAGACGTCTGATTGATATTATACACTTCACTGAGAGACATCAAACGCCTTCTCTGCTCCTTTCTTTGGATGCAGAGAAGGCGTTTGATAGGGTCCATTGGGGCTATTTACAGTCAGTGCTTTTAAAATTCGGCTTTCATGGAAATATTTTATCGGCAATTTTTGCACTGTATAAGGGCCCCTCAGCGAGAGTATACACAAATGATATGATGTCTGGGCCCTTTGGCATCTCGAATGGAACACGACAAGGTTGCCCCTTATCTCCTTTAATATTTAATTTAGCCATCGAACCTCTAGCAGAACGTATACGATCTGACACAAAACTATCTGGTATAAAAATTGGGCAAATAGATAATAAAATAAGTCTGTTCGCAGATGACATAGTGCTTATAGTGTCTGATCCTATTTCATCTCTCCCGAATCTCCAAAATATACTAACGACATTTGGAGCAGCATCATATTATAAAATCAATGAAACTAAGTCCAATATTTTAGACCTAGGATTAGATAACACAACCAGGCAGTTATTGTCTAATAAATACCCCTACCACTGGAAAGACGAGGGGATTTCTTACTTAGGAATCACTCTCACTAACAAAACAAAACAGTTATTTAAAACAAACTTTTTACCATTTAAGAAACATTTTGAAACAGATCTGACAACACTTAGTAAATTTGAATTTACATGGGCTGGTCGCCTGGCAGCTTTCAAAATGATGACCTTACCAAAATTATTATATCAACTCAGGTCCCTTCCAATATGTATCCCTAAATACTACTTTAAATCCTTACAAAGCAGTTTGGGAAAATATCTATGGAATGGCAAAAAATCCCGTTGCGCATACCATATACTAATTAAACATAGAAATATAGGTGGTGCGACCGTACCTGATCTACAGGATTATTATGACGCAACTCTTTTGACCCAATTGCAAGAATGGTTCTTGCCTACTCCTAAAACTTTATGGGGACAAATTGAGAAAGACATCACACGACAGCCTAATATGCAATTCTGGTTACTTAGTAGGAAAATTAAGTCCACAATTACAGCTCAATACCCACCAACGGTGAAAGCGACGCTACACTCTTGGCAGAGAATCGTCACATACAAATGGGATAAAACTCCAATCACGGTGTTAAACCCTCCTCTAACAATTATACCAACATTAATTCCTGGCGTACAAATACACGACTGGAATTTGGGTCGGGATATCAAACTTGGTTCCTTCTTCCAACAGGGCTCATTAAAGTCTTTTTCTCAGTTAAGTAATGAATTACAGCTTCCGAATTCTGAGCGATCTACATATATTCAAATAGAAAAGTGTCTGCTACACAATCCACAACTCAGAGCTTCAATCCCGGTTAAAATATGGTCTTTCCTCAATAACCATGCCACCTCACAGAAAGGAGTAGCTACAATATACCCAATTCTAGGGGAAAAAAACATACCCAGCAAACTACCTTCCTTCCTTAAATGGGAACAAGATTTGGGGCAAGACTTTTCAATTAAACAATGGATGGCTTCCCTACGAAGCATATATAGGGCCACTGCATGTGTTACACTATGGGAACTGGCACAAAAAATTGTTCAAAGACAATACCTGACTCCACATATCCTAGCAAAATTCAAGGGGAACTCGTCACCTAATTGCTGGAGAAATTGTACCCAATTGGGGACCCTATTTCATATTATGTGGGACTGCCCAAGCTTACATAACTACTGGCAGGCAATCTCCCATTTACTCACTTCCGTAACAGGTATTGTCCTTCAACTTTCACCAGAACTAGCCATTCTGAATATGAATTTACATACGATTCCCAAACAATATCGTAAAGTAGTAACACATATACTTTTAGCTGCGAGACTATCAATAACTAGAAAATGGAAAACTGACTCTCTTCCTACTATGACAGAAGTTATAGAATTAACCCAACTCCACCACTCCTACGAATTGTTATTTCCTAATGACAAATCCCTATATATTAAGGAACAACAACTATGGGAACCTTGGAGTACATGGTACAAAAATTATACTTCCACAATTTAGATAATGCTGATTCTTTAATCATATAGAAGAAAGAACTCCTGTGCGTTTTAATATTTTTTTTTGGATGGCTTTAAAAATAATTTCATAACAAAGTGACAAATATATCACATGTTTGTTTATCTGAATTGAGCTGCGGAGTAAGAATAGATCTTTATTTTCCTTCATAAAAGATAACTACTGTGTTTGAATTTCCTTTAGGATGTTGGACTAGGTACTCCAAGACACAGATAGATCCCTGTGAGGGGTGTCTTGGGGTCCAGAAGTGGCCATTATCCATATCGCTATTTATAAATCTTACAATAATTATATTACGGACTTTATTATACAAATTCTAAGAGACTTACTCTTGTTCGAGTCCCTTTATGACTATGAATATTAGATACTTGGGAATACTACTTTATTCTTTATTGTGGATTATTTGTTTATATGCTATATTGTGCTGAGAAAACCCTGTCACTACATTATACTGTGTTATGTTACTTTTATTACTATATATTAATTTTTTTTGTTTTGTAACCCTTGTTCTAACTAACTCTGCTAAAAATCTCAATAAAAACATTTGAAAAGAATCTCCTTCTTTCACAATATGGGGGGTTTCCTCCCATGTAAGAAGTGTTCTATATGTCATATTAACATAGAGAGACGTTGTAAAATTGATTCCTATACATATAATTCTACTGGAGAATATTTTAACATCAAACTTTATTACATGCACTACTGAACATGTAGTATCTGTTATCAGGTGCCCATGTGGGTTGGAATATATAGGCTGGACTATACGACAACTTCAAGTGCGGCTAAAAGAACATGTTTACAAGATTAAAAATGGATATCCAAAACATATCATATCCCATCATTATGCTACCCACCACAATAGGAGCCTTAAAGGCATGGTATTTCTGGGCATAGACAAATTCACGAGTAACTGGAGGGGTAGCCATATGACCAGAGGGATGTCCAAATTGGAGACCCAATGGATCTAGAATTTAGAATCCTCATGGTATGAATGTTGAATGGGATATAAAGAGTATTTTTATTTTTATTTTCATACCTTTTGTTATATTAATTATGTTCTGTATATATTAATTTTTAGATATTTTTATCCTTTTTTGCGTGTGTGTGAAGTTTTCCATGTATTTGGTTGACTGCAATTTTCCTTCTAAACCACAAGATGGATCTGTGACCAAGTGTAATACATGTTTGTTAAGAACAACATTTTTTTTAAAATCTTTATTCATGTCATACTGACATTTTATTATGTTATAATATAAAGCTTTAGCTTTTTGATGCTTCTTCTTTGAGTAAATTAGTTGATTTAGGTCCAAAAAAAAGGGTTGCTGATTGGGCTGCTCATATGTGTGTGAGCAGTGTTGTCACATCCGGTGATTGGAGTGCATCTTACTTCCTCATTCCAATTAGTGCGTCCCGCATATATAATCCAGCCAAGCGTCCTTCTAGCCACGCCCCTGATGATGTCATTCTCTGACGAAATGGCATAGGAAGGAGTTGGCGAGGAGATGCTACTGCATGCTGGTACGTGTCGGCCATCTTTGTGGTGGGGAAAGGCTGCAAACTTGCAAACCGAGCTTGATTTGTTTGTTGACAGGGTGAGTGCATTTTATTTGTTTTTACTCAATTAACCACTTCCCTACCAGGCACTTACACCTCCTTCCTGCTAAAGCCATGTTTCAGCTTCCAGGGGCTGTCGCACTTTGAATGACAATTGTGCGGACATGCTACACTATACCCAAACACATTTTTTATTATTTTCTTCACACAAATAGAGCTTTCCTTTGGTGGTATTTAATCACTGCTTATTATTTTTTACAAAAAAAGACCAAACATTTTGCAAGAAATTGCTTTTTTCTGTCAGTAAACTTTGTAAGTAATTTTTCACCTTCACTGATGTGCGCTAATAAGGCGGCACTGATAGGCACTGATAGGCTGAACTTGTGTGCACTGATGAGGTGGCACTGATGAGATGGCACTTATGGGCACTGATGATGGGACACTGATAAGGAGGCACTAATATGCCGCACTTATGGGCACTGATAGGTGGCACTGATATGTGGCACTGGTGAGCACTGTTAGGTGGCACTGGTGGGCACTGATAGGCAGCACTGGTGGGCACTGATAGGCAGCACTGGTGGGCACTGATTGGTGCCACTGGTGGGCACTGATTGCTGGCATTGGTGGGCACTGATTGGTGACACTGTATTTCTATATTGTAATCAGGGCACTGATGATCAGTGCCCCGTTTACATTCCTAGATGTCCCCTTGTGTGCAGATGCCGCTGGTCGGCTCTCCTCACCACATACTCACACAGCCAATCACATAGTTAAAGAGCAGCGGACGCTGCTTTTTACAGAGATCGGGGTAGCGCCGTGTCCTAGTAACACGACGCTGCCATTCTGGGACGCCATCATATGACATTGTTCCAGATCGATAACCGCTCCACCCCACCCTCATTTGACGGTGGGCGGGCGGAAAGCAGTTAAACATTATCCTGATATACTGCACAATGAGGCATTTTTCATTTGTTCACATGGGATGTTATATGTGTGATGACTACCGCTGGAGTGCCTTTGTGGTAAATCTTGAATAAGAAGAGTTATATCCAGGTTTCCTGCATCTACTATCTGGTCTGCTGCTATAGATATATGAAGATTGACGGGCTTGCTGTATACTTCATATGTGCTAATGTGACCTTTGTGATGAGGGTCCACTCAATAGGGTAAGCAACTGTATTGTTGGGTGCTGGTGATGTTCCTTCCTATCTTCTGCTTATCACAGATTGAACCATCATTTGAATATTTGTTTTTGAATGATATCTTGGGACTATTAATTGAGTGCTGCACCTTTACTATATATACGAGCATGAAGTTTGGCTGATCAGAAAAGGGGGGTTAAGTATATGTCTCCCCCCCTTAACCATAGAAGGTTTTGCCATACCCACTCCCTTGGCAAAGCATCTTGTGCCTATGTTTATGAGGAAAAGGGCCTCTTTCCCACAACTGAGGCTTTTGGTTGTGGTGGTCTTTGGGGGTAAACTTATCAGAATCTGGAAACTCCCTTTAAAACCAAGGGAGCTCCAGGCAGCAGCCACTCCCATGTGAATAGTACTCCTACTTGTCCACAGATTAAAAAGGCTTTACCCTAGAAATAAAGACACCCAAATGTTTGACACGTTCCTTATTATCTTGAAGGCTGGCGTGTTAAACCTCTTTTCTGTTTAGACCATTTTTCAGTTTTCACAACTGTGATAATTTGACTAACAATTATTCGGTCATGCAACACTGTACACAATTTTTTTTTTTACAATTTTCTGAATACATTTAGGTTGAAATGTATTTCACTACATTTCTTGGGTAAAAAACAAAAAAAAAACAAAAACAAAAAACAAATACATATATATATATTATTTAGTCTTTGTGAAAATGATAGAGTCTACAAATTATGGTATATACAGTATATGAAGAACTCACAGATGATTTATGTTGTGTAGTATCTTGGCATCGTTACATAGGTGACATGTTTATTATTTGGGCAGGATCAAAAACTAGACTAGTTACATTTTTGAAGAATCTAAAGAACAATAGCTATAATTTAAAGTTTACGTAAAATTTTGACCCCCAAAGGATCACTTTTTTGGATGGGGAAATTGTCTTGAATACTGAAGGGATTTTGAGTGCTTTACTATATAGATAATCCTCAGCAGGTAATACAATACTACATCACACTAGCTCACATCCTATACCACTTCTTTATCCCATACTGTCAGTATCTCAGGATTAAACAAAACTGCACTCAGGATGAGGAATTTCATAGAGAAACAAATGCACTACAGGGATGGCACCTAGCTCGGGGTTACAGTAGATCATGCCTTAGAAAGGCATATACAGAAGGTAAAATAAGTATTGAACACGTCACCATTTGTCTAGGTAAATATATCTGAGGTGCTATTGACATGAAATTTTCACCACATGTCAATAACAACCCATACAATCCATAAATGTAAAGAAACCAAAACAAATAAGTTCAGAAATTAAGTTATGTATAATAAAATTAAATGCCATAAGAAAAAAGTATTGAGCACGCTAACTGAAATTTTGACAATTTTATTTTTTCGTTCAAAATCCTTTGTTGGTAATGACAGGTTGAAGACGCCTCCTGTACGGAGAAACTAGTCGCTTGCATTGCAGGTGTGATTTTGGCCCATTCTTTCACACAGCCTTCAAATCTTGAAGGTTCAGTGGTCCTCTTCTATGAACGCCGATCATTAGTTATTTTCATAGATCTTCTATTGGATTCAAGTCAGGTGACTGGCTGGGCCATTCTAGCAGCTTTATTTTGTTTCTGAAATTGAGAGTTTCCTTAGCTTTGTATTTGGGATCATTGTCTTGCTGAAATGTCCACCCTCGTTTCATCTTCCTCATCCAGATAGATGACAGCAGACTTTTATGAAAAATGTCTTGGTACATTTTTCCAATCGTCCTTCCTTCAATGACATGAATTTTGCCAGTACCGTATGCTGAAAAACAGCCCTTACACCATGATGTTCCCACCTCCAAACTGCACTTTAGTATGGTGTTTTTGGGGTAATGTGCAGTGCCATTTGATGTCCAAACATGATGTGTACTATGGTATCCAAAGAGTTAAATTTTGATCTCATCTGATCATACTATATTCTCTAAGTATTTCACAGACTTGTCTAAGCCCTTGTACACACGATCGGAGATTCCGACGGAATGTGTCCGATCGGATCGTTTTGTCGGATATTCCGACTGTGTGTGGTCTGCATCGGACTGTTTCCGTTGGAATATCCGTCGGACCAAATTTTCCAACTTGCCGGAAATATTTTGTGACAAAATGCTCCGATCGGACATACTCCGATCATGTGTAGAGAATTCCGATCGGACAAAGTGCCACGCATGCTCAGATCAATTTCCTACATCAAAGCTATTGGCTACTAGCCTGAACGTAGTCCCATCGTAACGAAATTACGTCATCACGTTCTGAAAGATCGGATTTTCCGACAACCTTGTCCGACCGTGTATATGCAACAGTTTCGGACAAGATCAGTGGACAAAATCCGACGGATTTGGTTGTCGGAATCTCCGACCGTGTGTACAAGGGCTTAGTGTGCAGCAAACTTTAAATGCTTTTTCTTCAGCGATGGAGTCTTGCATGGTGAACATGCATACAGGCCATGGTGGTGTGCATTACTTTTTTTTGTTCCTGCTAATTCCAGGTCTTTCTGAAGCTCTACACAAGTGGTTCTTGGCTCTTGGACAACTCTTTTGATCAGTATTTCCACTCCTCTGTCAGAAATCTTGCGAGGAGCACCTGGTTGTGACTACTTCCGGATCATGGCCCCACCAGTGCTTACTAGAACATTTAGAAGTTTAGAAATAATTCTGTAACCAATGCTATCAGTATGTTTTGCAACAATAAGGTTGTGAAGGTCTTGAGAAAGCTCTTTGCTTTGACCCATCATGAGATGTTTCTTGTGTGACACCTCGGGAATGAGACACCCTTTTATTGGCTGTTAGTTGAGACAGAGATTGACATTTTCCAAAAGGTCTTGGAATGGTGATGCCTTAAGAGTTCCCTTCACTGGAACTAAGGTGCCAAACTCAACCCCTGGAAAACAGCCCCACACCATAATCTCCCCTCCACCAAATGATTTGGACCAGTACATAAAGCAAGGTTCATAAAGACATGGATGAGCGAGTTTGGGGTGGATGAACTTGACTGTCCTGACCTCAACCTGAAAGAACACCTTTGGGATGAATTAGAGTGGAAACTGTGAGCCAGGCCTTCTTGTCTGACCTCACAAATGTGCTTCTGGAAGAATGATCAAACATCCCTATAGACACACTCCTAAACCTTGTGTATATCCTTCCTAGAAGAGTTGAAGCTGTTATAGCTTCAAAGGGTGGGCCAACTCAATATTGAACCCTACAGACTAAGGCAGGGATACTGTTAAAGTTCATGTGCGTGTAAAGTCAGCGTTCCAATACTTTTGACAATATAGTGTATATATATATATATATGTGTGTGTGTGTATGTGAATAAAACATGTGACGATCAATAAATCACATTGAATAAAGTGTCCATTTGAAAGACAAAATACAAATGCACCCATGAAACGTGCAAACAATTGCATACAATTGTACAGTATCTCACAAAAGTGAGTACACCCCTCACATTTTTGTAGTTATTTTATTATATCTTTTCATGTGACAACACTGAATAAATGACATTTTGCTACAATGTAAAGTAGTCTACAGCTTGTATAACAGTACAAGTTTTCTGTCCCCTCAAAATAATGCAACAAACAGCCATTAATGTCTAAACCGCTGTCACTAAAGGGAAGGGATCATGCTCTGCTTCAGTATGTCACAGTACATGTTGACATTCATGGTTTCCTCAATGAACTGTAGCTCCCCAGTGCCAGCAGCACTCATGCAGCCCCAGACCATGACACTCCCACCACCATGCTTGACTGTAGGCAAGACACACTTGTTTTTGTACTCCTCACCTAGTTTCCCCCACACACACTTGACACCAAATAAGATAATCCTGGTCTCATCAGACCACAGGACATGGTTCCAGTAATCCATGTCCTTAGTCTGCTTGTCTTCAGAAAACTGTTTACGGCTTTCTTGTGCATCATCTTTAGAAGAGGCTTCCTTTTGGGACAACAGCCATGCAGACCAATTTGATGCAGTGTGTGACGTATGGTCTGAGCACTGACATGCTGACCCCCCCACCCCTTCAACCTCTACAGCACTCATACATCTATTTCCCAAAGACAACCTCTGGATACGACACTGAGCATGTGCACTCAAGTTCTTTGGCAAGGCCTGTGTCAGGGCTGGGCTCAATCCCTTCCTTCTCAAAGCTGGTCGCTCAGATGTCAGCTAATTACCAGCTCCTAACTCTCCAAAGTGACTCACCTGTTGATGAAATCCTGCTCATCAGTCCTGCCTACTTAAGCCTTCCAGTCCAGATGATCTCTGCCTTCACCTCTCTAGAGACGCTCTCTTGTGTTCCTGTTAAAGACTCGCTTGGCTGACATTCCTTCTGGCTCCAGATCCTGCTTGCTGTTCTACTACACTCAACTCTGGCTATGTTTTGACTACATTTACTCTGCTTACCTTTTTTATTATTATTAAAAATGTATGATTTAACTGTACTTATCAGTCTCAGTCTGATTCATGGTTTCTGACAGCCTGTTCTAAGTGGAACCTGTCCTGTTAAACTGCTGTATGGTCTTGGCCACTGTGCTGCAGCTCAGTTTCAAGGTCTTGGCAATCTTCTTATAGCCTAGGCCAGTGATGGCGAAACCTTGGCACCCCAGATGTGTTAGAACTTAATTTCCCATGATGCTCAACAGAGGCAGCTCTAGGCTTTGTGAGGCCTTAGGCAAAATTTAGACATGAGGCCCCACGCATAATAATAAAAATAATTCAACCAATAAAAATGAATACATTGCAAGTTGGAGTTGCAGTGTACAATGAACTGATTGGCCAGTCCTAAAGGATTCCAGCATGTCATTGGATCATATCACACCAGGCTATGCACTGCAACTCCAGCTCCCTCTGTATAGTGAACGTAACTTACTAGACAGTTCTACATTATACCTAAATTTCACATTACCTAACAAAGGCCATAGATCCATCATCTATTTTCCTAAACCTATGCCCCATACCTGCTGTGGAGTCAATGCATTTACTATGGTCAGTGAGCCTGAATACAGAAAAGCATCTGCTGAATTTATTTGTACTGCATTGTCAGGAAAAGCCAAAGTAGTGTAGATAAAAATGAAAGTAGGGGCCGACTGGCAACCCAGAGGCCCATGGTGCAGCAACTTGGCCTACCTCCCTCTCTCCCTCTTCCCCGCCAAGAGAGGGAGAAGGAGGAGAGGAGAGAGGGGGAGGAAGAGAGGGGGATCAAAAGAGAGGAGAGAAAGAGGGAAGTAGGAAAATATGTGAGAGTGGGGGGAAAGGAGTGGATGGGAGAAAGGTGGGGAGAAAAAGAGAAAAGGGGAGCAAAATAGTGTGGGTGTGAGAGACAAAGAGAGGGATGAGTGAGGAGTGGAAAGAGAGGAATGAGTGAGGAGTGGAAAGAGAAAGGGGAGAAGAGACGGAGGGGAGGAGCGAGAGGTGGGGAGAGAGAGAGAGTGGGGAAGAGCGGGGTGAGAGAGGAGACAGAGGGGTGGAGAGAGGAAAGAGAAAGGGGTGAAGAGAGGGAGGGGAGGGGCAAGAGTGGGGAAGATCGGGGGTGAGAGAGAAGAAAGAGGGGGAGAGAGATGGGGACAAAGAGAGAGGGAAGAAAGAGGAGAGAGAGGGGTGGGAGGGAAGTGAGAGGGATGGGGATGAAGAGGGAGGGGGAGAGAGTGAGGAGATGGAGGATGGGAGAGAAGAGAGAGGGGGGAGAGAGAGGGGGAGAGGGAGAGAGATGGGGAAGAGAGATGGGGAGAGAGAGGAGGAAGAGAGATGGGGAGAGAGAGGAGGAAGAGAGATATGGGGAGAAGGAGAAAGAGGGGGAAGAGAGATGGGGAAAGGGAGAGAGAGGGGGAAGAGAGATGGGTAGAGGGAGAGAGAGGGGGGAGAGATTGGGAGAGGGATAGAGAGGGGGGGCAGAGAAGGGGGGAGATGGGGAGAGGGAGAGAGAGGGGGAAGAGAGGTGGGGAGAGGAAGTGAGAGGGGGAAGAGAGATGGGGAGAGTGAGAGAGAGGGGAAGAGAGATGGGGAGACGGAGAGAGAGGGGAAGAGAGGAGGGGGAATTGAATTGAGAGAGGGGAAGAGTTGGGAAGAGGGAGAGAGAGAGAGGGGGGAGAGAGAGGGGGATAGAGAAGAAAGAGGGGGAGAGATGTGGGGACAGAGAGAGGGGAAGAGAGGAGAGGGGGAGAGAGGAGAGAGGGGGTGGAGATGAAGAGGGAGGGGGGGAGAGTGGGGGAGGGGGTGAGAGGAGGAGAGAGAGGGGAGGAGGAGAGGTGGGTGGGAGAGGAGAGAGAGGGGGAAGTGAGATGGGGAGAGGAAGTGAAGGGGAAAGAGAGGAGAGAGGGGGAAGACTGGAGAGAGAGTGGGGAGAGAGGAGGGGGAGACAGGAGAGAGAGCAGGGTGAGGGGAAGGGAAGTGAATAGAGGGGGAAGAGAGGAGAGGGGGAGAGAGGAGAGGGGTGGGGAAGGGAGGAGAGGGGGAGAGAGGAGAGGGGTGGGGAAGAGAGGAGAGGGGGAGAGAGGAGAGGGGGAAGAAAGGAGAGGGGGAAAGAAAGGAGGGAGAGGGAAGGAAAGTGAGGAGAGGTGGGGAAGAGAGGAGAGGGGAAGGAAGTGGGAAAGAGAGGAGAGGGGAGAGAGGAGGGCGGGTGGGGAAGAGAGGAGAGGGGGAAGAGGAGGGGGAGAGGAGGTGGGGAAGAGAGGAGGAGAGAGAGTGGGGGAGGGGAAGGGAAGAGAGGAGGGGGAGAGAGGAGAGGGGGGAAGAAAGGAGAGGGGAGAAAAGAGGAGGGAGGGGGGGTGAGGCGATAGAGTGAAGGGAAGTGAGGAGGGGGAAGAGAGGAGAGGGGGAGAGAGGAGATGGGTGAGAGGAGAGGGGGAGAGAGAGGAGATGGGGGAGAGGAGAGGGGGAGGAGAGAGGAGATGGGGGGAGAGGAGGGGGGAGAGAGGAGGGGGAGAGGAAAGAGGGGGAGAGAGGAGAGGGGGGAGAGAAGGGGTGGAGATTAGAGAGTGGGGAGGAGAGGGGGTGGAGAGAGGAGGGAGGGGTGGAGAGAGATGAGAGGGGAAAGAGAAGAGAGGGAGAAGAGAAGAGAGGGGGAAAGAGAGGAGAAGGGGACACTAAGGGGGAAGAGGGGAGAGAGAGAGGCGGGAGAAGGGGGGAGGGAGAGGGGATGGGATGAAGAGGGGGGAGAGAGGGGAGAAGGGAGGGGGAGAGAGGGGGAGAAGGGAGGGGAGAGAAAGAGAGATAGGGATGAAGAGGGGAGAGAGAGAGAGGTGGGAGAAGGGGGAGGGAGAGGGGTAGGGAGGGGAGAAGGGAGGGGAGGGAGGGGAGAAGGGAGGGGGATGGGGAGAGAGATAGGGATGAAGAGGTGGGAGAGGAGGGGTCACACGGAGGAGGAGTGGTTTGCTGGGTGTCAGGTGATGAACAGAGCGTTCATGTATCAGCGTGCATCCCTGTCATCGGACTCACCCCCACCCCCAAACTCATCCAGCCTACTGCCACCCAGAGCAGCCTGTGCATTGCTGGGGTGAACCAACACCCCCCCCGTGCGTGGCGGGGCTTCACCAAGAAGTCACCCCGCAGTCTGCAGCTCATTGGTCTCCGGACCGAGCACGGTGAGCAGTGAGATGGTTTGGCCTCCACTGGCCACACCCACCTGTCAGCGTCCAGTACACATATCTGCAGGATGTGCAGAGGACAGAGCTTTTCCTGTGGGCGGTGTGTGAGCTGACTCCAGCATCCTCATAGACAGGACCTTTACAGGACAGGCTGACATGATCACCTTCCCTGTGATCACTGGTGCGGCTTTTTTTTTACAGGAATCATAGCGGCATGGGACCAGTGACTCCACTCATACAGCCTGTGAAAGAGATGAGAAGGCGGTGGGGGAGGATGTTAGCAGACAGTGCAGAGTCTCGATGTTCTAGATTGGTCCCAACCATCAGGCAGCGCAATCCTTTCCGATGCTGGACTCTCTTCCTCTCCCATTGTCAGGCAAATTAGACGGTCGTGAGGCCCCTGTGAGCGCGAGACCTAATTTACCTAATTAGACAGCCACCTCTGATGCTCAACAGAGCATTACAGGCCATTTAACTCCAAAACATCTGGGGTGCCAAGGTTCGCCATTACGGGCCTAGGCCATCTTTATGTAGAGCAACAATTCTTTTTTTCAGGTCCTTAGAGAGTTCCTTGCCATGAGGTGCCATATTGAACTTCCAGTGACCAGTATGAGAGAGTGAGAGCGATCACACCAAATTTAACACACCTGCTCCCCATTCACACCTGAGACATTGTGGAATGAGTCACATGACACCAGGAGAGAAAATGGCTAATTGGGCCCAATTTGGACATTTTAGCATGGGGGTGTACACACTTTTGTTGCTAGCTGTTTAGACATTAATGGCTCTGTGTTATTGCTTTGAGGGAACAGCAAATTTACACTGTTATACAAGCTGTACACTCACTACTTTACATTTTAGGAAAGTGTAATTTCTTCAGCATTGTCACATGAAAAGATATAATAAAATATATACAAAAATGTGAGGGGTGCACTCACTTTTGTGAGATATTGTATATATAACAATTCTGTAAAAGGGTTCCTCCAATCCACCATTTGCCAGGTATTCAGCCTCTCCCCAGTATTCAGTCTCACTCAACAACTTGTATTGCCTCTCATGTTACTGATCAGCAAAGACAGCTTTCAAGATGTCACTTTCGATCTACTGTACGTCTGAAGTGAAATGATAGTATACTATTATTGATACAATGTTTGTTGATTTTGTGATACACAAGATACAATGTCTGGTAGATCATTTTTAAAAAGTCTCACACCCTACACCCCCCCCCCCCCCCCCCGTACTTAGAAGGAGTAGAAGCATGTGTTTTGGTGTATAATTCTAAGTTTGTCATTGTCTGAGAAATATCTGATTAAATTGACACCTTTGCGTAAAAAAATATATTTTAATTTTCTTTCAGCATTTTCCAAAAACCGTATGGAAAAAATGAATACTTTGGGCTGTTTACTGTAATTTGTAGGCGCTTTCAGGGGCGTAGTGTGGGTTGTCAGCGCCCGGGGCAAGGCTAGTAATTTGTGCCCCCTAATCTGCGGACTTTTAGCACCCTCCAAGCCCCTTCCCTTCCTACAATAATACTGACCAGTAGGGATGAGCTTCGTGTTCGAGTCGAACGTACGTTCGACTCGAACATTGGCTGTTCGGCCGTTCGGCGAATTCCGAACGTTTGGGCCGTTCGCGTCAAAATTTGAGTGACGCGCGCGCGGACCACAATGCACTGCGGTGGCGCAGTGCATTGCTGCCCCATTGGCCAAGCATGCACTGTGACCCCGCATGCTTGGCCAATCGCAGCGCCGGCAGCGAGGAGAGCCATGATTGGCCACAGGCATCCTGCCTGTGGCCAATCATAGCTCAGGCTGTGTAGTGCACGCCCCACACTATATAAGGCCGCCTTTGAGGCGGCCTCGTGTAGTGTGTTACTTAGCATCTGAAGCAGTGGGTGTTCTGTGTACCTTCAACACAGTACACACCAATCGTTTTTGGCTGATTTCCTATCTTGCTGCTGTGTAGTGGTTGTTGTCTGTGCCCTGACTGCAGTATACACCACTATATTCACCTCACCTATATAGCTAGTGATCTAGCTTTAACCACTTAACAACTGCCCATTGCCGATTAACGGCTTCAGGGGGGTTGTTTAACTCTGAGAGGCCGTTAATTAACGGCCTCCCAGAATTCTGCTCTCGCGTGCCCCGAGGTGTGCGCACTCGAGAGCATCCGTGACCGCCGGGTCGCATCACGGATCACGGTAAACGGCCGCTCATAGCGGCCGTTTACCACGTGATTGCTCCGTCAAATGACGGAGTGATCACTTGGAAACAAACCGGCGTCATGTTATGACGCCTGTTCCTCCCTCCCCTCTCTGTACCGATCGGTACAGCGGAGGGGAAAGAGATCGGTGTCAGCAGCGTTGTGGGCTGCATCTGCAGTGCCCACATCGCTGCTCACCGAATTTAACCCCTCAATTCCCTGCCAATACTCTGCAATACCAGTGCATACTCTGCAGTACCCTGCCATTACTCTGCAGTACCCCGCCATTACTCTGCAGTGCAGTACCCTGCCATTACTCTGCAGTGCAGTACCCTGCCATTACTCTGCAGTACCCCCAATACTCTGCAGTACCCTGCCATTACTCTGCAGTGCAGTACTCTGCCATTACTCTGCAGTACCCCCAATACTCTGCAGTACCCTGCCATTACTCTGCAGTGCAGTACCCTGCCATTACTCTGCAGTACCCCCCATTACTCTGCAGTAACCCCCATTACTCTGCAGTACCCCCCAATACTCTGCAGTACCCACCATTACTCTGCAGTACCCGCCATTACTCTGCAGTACCCCCAATACTCTGCAGTACCCTGCCATTACTCTGTAGTACCCCCCCAATACTCTGCAGTACCCTGCTATTACTCTGTAGTACCCCGCCAATACCCCGCCAATACTCTGTAATACCCTGCCATAAATTGCCATACCCAGCCATACTCAGAGATACCCAGCCATACTCGGTGATACCCTGAAATACCCAGCCATAGACGCCCCCCACCCCTCACCGCCCTCCGGTGCTTCTACCAACTCGCCAGTACGATCAAAGCCAGAATCTTTTTTTTATTTTTTATTTCAGGCTTCCCAGCCTAGAGGTGAGATGTGGGGTCATATTGACCCCCCAGATTTCACTGTAAAGAGGACCTGTCACCCCATATTCCTATTACAAGGGATGTTTACATTTCTTGTAATAGGAATAAAAGTGATCAAGAATATATTTTTGGGGAAAAAAATGTCAAACTAACATAAATAAAGTAAAATGAACAATAAAAAAATAAAATAAAAATTAAAGCGCCCATGTCCCCATGTGCTCGCATGTGCCACACATGTGAGGTATCGCCGAGAATGTTAGAGCGAGAGCAATAATTCTAGTCCTAGACCTCCTCTGCAACTCAAAACATGTAACCAGTAAAAAAAAAATTAAAGCGTCGCCTATGGGGATTTTTTAAGTAGCGACGTTTGGCGTCATTCCACGGGCATGTGCAATTTTGAAGAGTGACATGTTTGATATCTATTTACTCAGCATAACTTCATCTTTCACTTTATGCAAACATTGGGCTAACAAGTGGTTAATAATAGAGCTTGCAGTCAGTAGTGTTAGGAGTGCGTGCTGTCTGCGTGCTCTGTAACCAGTACATACCGCTATAATATAGGGCAGGCCCCTACTTTCAAACATCCAACTTACAAACATCTCCTACTTGCAAACGCAAGGAGACAGCAGCAAGTGAGATGAAAAAAAGATGGACGACAAAACAAATTATACAGGGGTGATAACCCTTCCCTATGTTTTCCAAAAAGCTTAAACATAGTTTTTTTGACTGGAGCTACACTTTAAAAATGTACCGGTTGAAAATGACAAACAGATTCAACTTAACCACTTTCAGACCGGACCATTTTGCTGGTAAATGACCAGAGGTCTTTTTACAATTTGGCACTGCGCTGCTTTAACTGGTAATTGCGCGGTAATGCAATGTTGTACCCAAACAAAATTTGCGTCCTTTTCTTCCCACAAATAGAGCTTTCTTTTGATGGTATTTGATTGCCTCTGCGATTTTTATTTTTTGCGATATAAACGTAAAAAGACCGACAATTTTGAAAAAAAATGATATTTTCTACTTTTTGTTATTAGAAAAATCCAATAAACTCAATTTTAGTCATACATTTAGGCCAAAATGTATTCAGCCACATGTCTTTGGTAAAAAAAAGTCAATAATTGTATATTTATTGGTTTGCGCAAAAGTTGTCACATCTACAAACTAAGGTACGTTTTCTGGAATTTACGCAGCTTTTAGTTTACGACTGCCTATCTCATTTCTTGAGGTGATAAAATGGCAGGGCAGTACAAAACCCCCCCAAATGACCCCATTTTGGAAAGTAGACACCCTAAGGAAATTGATAAGTGGCATGTTGAGCCCATTGAATATTTTATTTTTTTGCCTCAAGCGATTGAATAATGACAAAAAAAAATATTTTTTTTAGGCATATGTGAAATGACACCCCAAAATAAATTCTGCTGCTTCTCCTGAGTACGGGGATACCACATATGTGGGACTTTTTGGGAGCTTAGCCGCGTACGGGGCCCCGAAATCCAAGCACCGCCTTCAGGCTTTCTAAGGGCGTAAATTTTTGATTTCACTTCTCACTACCTATTACAGTTTTGAAGGCCATAAAATGCCAAGATGGCACAAAACCCCCACAAATGACCCCATTTTAGAAAGTAGACACCCCAAGCTATTTGCTGAGAGGCATTTTGAGTCCATGGAATATTTTATATTTTGCCACAAGTTGCGGGAAAATTACAAACTTTAATTTTTTTTTATTTTTTTTTCACAAAGTTGTCACTAAATGATATATTGCTCACACATGCTATGGGCATATGTGAAATGACACCCCAAAATAAATTCTGCTGCTTCTTCTGAGTACGGGGATACCACATATGTGGGACTTTTTGGGAGCCTAGCCGCGTACGGGGCCCCGAAAACCAAGAACCGCCTTCAGGTTTTCTAAGGGCGTAAATATTTGACTTCACTCCTCACTACCTATTACAGTTTTGAAGGCCATAAAATGCCAAGATGGCACAAAACCCCCACAAATGACCCCATTTTAGAAAGTAGACACCCCAAGCTATTTGCTGAGAGGCATGTTGAGTCCATGGAATATTTTATATTTTGCCACAAGTTGCGGGAAAATTACAAACTTTTTTTTTTTTTTTCACAAAGTTGTCACTAAATGATATATTGCTCACGCATGCCATGGGCATATGTGAAATGACACCCCAAAATAAATTCTGCTGCTTCTCCTGAGTACGGGGATACCACATATGTGGGACTTTTTGGGAGCCTAGCCGCGTACGGGGCCCCGAAAACCAAGCACCGCCTTCAGGCTTTCTAAGGGCATTACAGTTTTGAAGGCCATAAAATGCCAAGATGGCACAAACCCCCCCCCAAATTACCCCATTTTGGAAAGTAGACACCCCTAAATTTAGGGGTACACTAGTGAGACTAGGTAATAAATGGCGGGTGCCCTGAAACTATAAAAAAATAACTAACCAACCAGCGTCACCTGTAACAGTTATATGGTGATCACTGGTGAAAGGGTTAACTAGGGGGCAATCAGGGGGCTTTATGCGGTAGTATATGGGGGTCCCTGGCGCTATAAAAAGCTGCGGCAAACCTAAATACCTACCTGCCTAACTAGCGGCACCTGTGACACTAATACAGCGATCAGAAAAACGATCGCTTATTAGGCTGGGTTCACACTGGAGCGATGCGGGAACGCCACGAATCCGCGGCGGGTTCCCGCATCACATGCCTCCCGGCGGCAGTTCACACTGCCCTATGCGAACTGCTGGGAGTGTCAGTGAAATGTTAATGACACCCCCAGATCAGTTCGCATATCGCAGTGCGATCTGCAAACTCGGATCGCATGGTGTGAACACCCATGCGATCCGATTCTGCTGCGGACCAAAAAAAGGGTCCCGTGCGAGTTTGCGGCGGGTGCGACACGAATTCAGCCATACTATCTGTATGGCTGAACTCGAATCGCACAGAGATCGGATGTGATTTGCACTGCAGTGCGGTGCGAATCACATCCGTTCTCATAAACCGCTGCAATGTGAACCCAGCCTTAGTGACACTGGCGACGGGGGGTGATCACGGGGTTAAACCTTTATTGGGGGGGTTAGGGGGGTACCTTAGAACTAAAGGGGGCTAACCCTAACTGCCCTAACAGTTATTACAGTCACAAATGACACCGGCCGGGTGATCAGGGGGTTAAACCTTTATTAGGTAATAAATGGCGGGTGCCCTGAAACTATAAAAAAATAACTAACCAACCAGCGTCACCTGTAACAGTTATATGGTGATCACTGGTGAAAGGGTTAACTAGGGGGCAATCAGGGGGCTTTATGCGGTAGTATATGGGGGTCCCTGGTGCTATAAAAAGCTGCGGCGAACCTAAATACCTACCTGCCTAACTAGCGTCACCTGTGACACTAATACAGCGATCAGAAAAACGATCGCTTATTAGGCTGGGTTCACACTGGAGCGATGCGGGAACGCCACGAATCCGCGGCGGGTTCCCACATCGCATGCCTCCCGGCGGCAGTTCACACTGCCCTATGCGAACTGCTGGGAGTGTCAGTGAAATGTTAATGACACCCCCAGATCAGTTCGCATATCGCAGTGCGATCTGCAAACTCGGATCGCATGGTGTGAACACCCATGCGATCCGATTCTGCTGCGGGCCAAAAAAAGGGTCCTGTGCGAATTTGCGGCGGGTGCGGCGGGTGCGATGCGAATTCAGCCATACTATCTGTATGGCTGAACTCGAATCGCACAGAGATCGGATGTGATTTGCACTGCAGTGCGGTGCGAATCACATTCGTTCTCATAAACCGCTGCAATGTGAACCCAGCCTTAGTGACACTGGCAACGGGGGGTGATCACGGGGTTAAACCTTTATTGGGGGGGTTAGGGGGGTACATTAGAACTAAAGGGGGCTAACCCTAACTGCCCTAACAGTTATTACAGTCACAAATGACACCAATGCAAAAAAAAAAAAATGACATTGGTGTCACTGTGACTGGGGGGCAGGGGTAATTGGGGGGGTGATCGGGGGGGGTGTGAGTGTGCCTGGCATGTTCTACTGTGTAGTGTCGTGTTGGTGCAACTCACCGATCCTCTCTCCTCGGTGTCGGAACGAAAAATACCAACACGGAGGAGAGAATACATCACTTCCTCTCCTGTGTTTACATTACAGGAGAGGAAGTGATGTCACGGAGCATTTTCATTCGTCGGGAGCGATCGCGAGGGGTTGGCCATGAATGAATGGCCGTCCCCTCGTCCGGGATCGCTCCCGAACGAATACCGACCGCCGCAGGCACCGGGCGTACATGTAAGCCCTTATGCCTGCCCGTGCCATTCTGTCGACGTACATCGTCGTGCGGCGGTCGGCAAGTGGTTAACACAACAAACCTACACAGTCCCTGTCTTGTTTGCACCGCCTGTATACTGCTGTTCTGAATATATAGGGCCTGGGGGCCACACACATTTCCTTTTTTTAATATGGGTACGGGGTTCCCCTTAATATGCGTACAAGACCCAAATAGGCTGGTAATGGGCAGGGAGGGCTACCCATGCCATGTTTCTCAATGATTTTCAACCATATTGCAGGAACCAGATATAACATATAACATTAAAACCACAAGCAGTTTTAAATGTTGTTATTTCCGTTTAATGTCATTTTGTGCAGGGACTGTTCTAAACACGGAAAACACGTGGCACTTCACAGGCATACTACAGACACCCCCCAGGCACCATATTTAAAGGAATATTTCACTTTTTTTTTCACTTTAATCGTCATTAAAATCAGTGCTCCCGCCAAAACGGCAGTTTTTAAAACTTTTTTTTGCAGTGACCCATGTCCCCTGAGGCAGGAGGCAGGTCCCCAAACCCTTTTTAGGACACTATCTTGCATATTAGCCGTTAAAATTAGCACTTTCCAATTCGAACGTTCGAGTCCCATAGACTTCAATGGGGTTCTAACGTTCGTACCGAACGCGGGGGTCGTTCGCAAGTTCTGGTGCGAACCGAACCGGGGGGTGTTCGGCTCATCCCTACTGACCAGCCTGATTCCATCACTGACCACCCTTATTCCTATACTGACCAATACACTGACCAACACGATTCCAACACTGACCACTACACTGACCAACCTGATTCCTATACTGACCACTACACTGTCCACTACCCACTACATTGTCCACTACCCACTACACTGTCCACTGACCACTATACTGTCCACGACACTACACTGACCATTACACTGCACCCTACACTGACCACCACACTGCACTAACAACTATACTGTCCACTACACTACATTGACTGCTGTACTGTCCACTACACTAACCATTACACTGTCCACTACATTGACCACTATACTGTCCACTACACTAAACTGACCACTATACTGTCCACTACACTACAATGATCACTATACTGTCCACTACACTGCACTTATCACTATACTGTCCACTACTCTGCACTTACCACTATACTGTCCACTACACTTCACTGACCACTATACTGCCCACTACACTAACCGCTATACAGTCCACTACACTACACTGACCACTGTACTGTCCACTACACTGCACTGACCGTTATACTGCTCACTACACTACACTGACCACTGCACTGACCGCTATACTGCCCACTACACTAACCGCTATACAGTCCACTACACTACACTGACTGCTATACAGTCCACTACACTAAACTATACTGACCACTGTACTGTCAATTACACTGCACTGACTGCTATACAGTCCACTACACTGACGCTATATAGTCCACTACACTAGACTGACCGCTATACAGTCCACTACACTACACTGACCACTGTACTGTCCACTACACTGCACTGACCTCTATACAGTCCACTACGCTACACTGACTGCTATACAGTCCACTACACTGACCGCTATACAGTCCACTACACTGACCACTGTACTGTCCACTACACTGCACTGACCACTATATAGTTGTTACTGTGGTGTAGTGGTTAGCACTCTCGACTAGCAGTAAAAAGCATCGCTGGTTCAAATCCCAACCATGACACTACCTGCCTGGAGTTTGCATGTTCTCCCTGTGCCTGCGTGGGTTTCCTCCCACACTCCAAAGACATACAGGTAGGTTAATTGGCTTCTGTTCAAAATTGGCCCCAGTTTATGAATGGGGACCTTGGTTTGTGCTCCTTGAGGGTAGGGACCGATGTGAGTGTGCAATGTACAGGGATAGGGACAATTGTAGACACTCACTCAGGTTGAACTGGATGGACTGGTGTCTTTATTCAACCAAACTAACTATGTAACAGTCCACTGCACTACACTGACCGCTATACAGTCCACTACACTGACCTACCTACAGTATTCCTACATCGGACTTCTCTTCTTTCTCTTTCTCTCTCTCTCTCTCGCTGCTCGCTCTCTCCAGACCGTGTCCACCCCCCTGGGGCCAGCAACATGATTCTCACTTCCTTTTTTTGTCCTGCAATGGTCTGGAGGAGAGCAGGAGGAGGAGGAGTAGAGAGCGGCGGCTCACTATTTTCATTGCTGGTGTCCCCCGCGCTCTGGCCGTCATATTCAGTGTTCAGTGCCCTGTGATTGGGCTTGTGGGGTCATGTGTGGAGGCGGGACTCCAGGAGCAACCGTGATCACAGACAGGCCAGCCCCGCCATTGCACATGATCCCCATACGCCCAATCACAGGGCGCCAGACACTGAATATGGCGGCCAGAGCGTGGGGGACACAGGAAGTTGAAATTACGGAGGCAGCCAGAAGTGACACACACTGGCGCAGAAATTCGCCCCCCTAAATATTGCGCCCGGGGCCACGGCCCCCTCCACAACCCCCACGCTACACCACTGGGTGCTTTTACTTTCTTGGTGCTCCAGGGCTATTATTCTTCTTTAAACCTGAGGGTGCCCCTCAGGTTGGATAAGCTACAAAAAAAGCTCACATATGTGGCGTTGCTGTCAATCACAGCCAGTGAGCAGGAGGTGAGGCCAAGGATTGGGTTTGGGTTTTTCCATTGTCAGAAATCAGATGAAAAATGTATGCCCTTCGAAAGGGATGAATATAAAAATAAAAATCAAAGGGCCAAATGGGGTATTAATCAAATAGTGCCAGTCACTGACTCACCCTTAAGGTGGGGTTCCTCAACAACTGGTCATTTGTAACCAAAAAGCAACAGGGAGTTGAGGGATGACCACCCAACACGTATTTGTGAATAAGGACCACTCGTGGTATAGCTAATTAGAAAACTTTATTAAATTACAAAACGTAGCAGAAAAAACGGCCAAATGGCCCTAAACCCTTTCAAACTCCAAGATTAAAATCAAAGTTGACAACGTTGTCACACTAAAAGATCCACACAACAGGGCCCAGACACAATTGAACAGGAGGAAAGGAACTTCTTAGATGTTTTAAAAATGTTTGTTTCCGAATTTTTCTACACAATTTTTTTTATAAAGAAATGGTCCTGTTTTTTTCCCCATAGGATTTGCAATTTGTGAAAAAAAATACATTTTTAAAAATATTATTTTACTTTTTGCACATGACAATGTTTTTTAACCACTTCAGCTCCGGACCAATAAACACCTTAAGGACCAGAGGTCTTTTTGCAATTTCGCACTGCGCTGCTTTAACTGGTAATTGCGCGGTCATGCAATATTGCATCCAAACGAAATTTGCGTCCTTTTCTTCCCACAAATAGAGCTTTCTTTTGATGGTATTTGATTGCCTCTGCGATTTTTTTTTTTTGCGATATAAATGGAAAAAGAGCGAAAATTTTGAAAAAAAAAGATATTTTCTTCTTTTTGTTATAAGAAAAATCGAATAAACTAAATTTTAGTCATACATTGAGGGCAAAATTTATTCAGCCACATGTCTTTAGTAAAAAAAATGTCAATAAGCGTATATTTTTTGGTTTGCGCAAAAGTTATAGCGTCTACAAACTAGAGTACATTTTCTGGAATTTACACAGCTTTTAATTTATGACTGCCGATCTCATTTCTTGAGGTGCTAAAATGGCAGGGCAGTACAAATCCCCCCCAAATGACCCCATTTTGGAAAGTAGACACCCCAAGGAAATTGCTGATGGGTATGTTGAGCCCATTGAATATTTATTTTTTTTGTCCTAAGGGATTGAATAATGACAAAAAAAAAAAAAAATTTTTTTACAAAAAGTTGTCACTAAATGATATATTGCTCACACATGCCATGGTTATATGTGGAATTGCACCCCAAAATATATTCCGCTACTTCTCCCGAGTATGGGGATACCACATGTGTGGGACTTTTTGGGAGTCTAGTCGCGCACGGCACCCCGAAAACCAATCACCACCTTCAGGATTTCTAAGGGTGCAAATTTTTGATTTAACTCCTCACTACCTATCACAGTTTCGAAGGCCATAAAATGCCAAAATAGCACAAAACCCCCCAAAATGACCCCATTTTGGAAAGTAGACACCCCAAGCTATTTACTGAGAGGCATGTTGAGTCCATGGAATATTTTATATTTTGCCACAAGTTGCGGGAATATTACAAACTTTTTTTTTTTTGCACCAAGTTGTCACTAAATGATATATTGCTCACACATGCTATGGGCATATGTGAAATGACACCCCAAAATACATTCTGCTGCTTCTCCCGAGTACGGGGATACCACATGTGTGGGACTTTTTGGGAGTCTAGTCGCGCACGGCACCCCGAAAACCAATCACCACCTTCAGGATTTCTAAGGGTGCAAATTTTTGATTTAACTCCTCACTACCTATCACAGTTTCGAAGGCCATAAAATGCCAAAATAGCACAAACCCCCCCCAAATGACCCCATTTTGGAAAGTAGACACCCCAAGCTATTTACTGAGAGGCATGTTGAGTCCATGGAATATTTTATATTTTGCCAAAAGTTGCGGGAATATTACAAACTTTTTTTTTTTGCACAAAGTTGTCACTAAATGATATATTGCTCACACATGCTATGGGCAGAAGTCAAATTACACCCCAAAATAAATTCTGCTGCTTCTCCCGAGTACGGGGATACCACATGTGGGGGACTTTTTGGGAGCCTAGCCACGTACGGGACCCCGAAAACCAAGCACTGCCTTCCGGATTTGAATATAAAATGCTATAAAAAACAAACTAACCAGAGTCACCCGTAACACTTATACGGTGATCAGTGGTGAAAGGGTTAACTAGGGGCAATCAGGGGGTTCAAATTTTTATTAGGTAGTATATGGGGGTCCCTGGCGCTATATAAAAACCTGACGGGGAACCTAAATAACTAACTGGCTAACCAGCGTCACCAGTGACACTTATACTGTGATCGCTGGTGAAAGGGGGTGAAAGGGTTAACTAGCGGCAATCAGGGGGTTAAAACCATTATTGGGTAGTATATCGGGGTACCTAGCGATATAAAAACCTGGCGGTGAACCTAAAAAAATAACTAGCTACCTAGCGACACATGCAGCGATCAGAAAAATGATCGCTTAGTGACACTGGCAAAAGGGGGTGAAAGGGTTAACTAGCAGCAATCAGGGGGTTAAAACCATTATTGGGTAGTATATCGGGGTACCTAGCTCTATAAAAACCTGGCGGTGAACCTAAAAAAATAACTAGCTACCTAGCGACTGTAGCGACACTAATGCAGCGATCAGAAAAACGATCGCTTAGTGACACTGGCAAAAGGGGGTGAAAGGGTTAACTAGCGGCAATCAGGGGGTTAAAACCATTATGTGGTAGTATATCGGGGTACCTAGCGATATAAAAACCTGGCGGTGAACCTAAAAAAATAACTAGCTACCTAGCGACACATGCAGCGATCAGAAAAATGATCGCTTAGTGACACTGGCAAAAGGGGGTGAAAGGGTTAACTCTAGGGGCAATCAGGGGGTTAAATCTTTATTGGGGGGTGATAGGGGGCTACCCTGGACCTAACACTAACTGTCCTGACAGTTTTTACTGTCACAACTGACACTGAATGCATTGATCAGTAAAGAAATGATCAATGCAATCAGTGACACTGTGACTGGGGGGGGAGGGGGGGCGATCGGGGGGGGGGGGATCGGGGGGGTTTGTGTGCCTGTGTGTACCTACATGTCAGTGTAGTGTTGGTGCACACTTACTATTAGTCTTCTCCTCGTAGTCCGGTCAAAAAGACTGCCCCGAGGAGAATGACATCACTTCCTCCTTCCTGTGTAAACAATACACAGGGGAGGAAGCTTCTCATTGGCCAGGAGCGATCCAGAAGGGGTGGCCGAAAACCAACGGCCATCCCCTCATCACGGAGCGCTCCTGGACCGAATCGGACCGCCGTAAACAGCGGGAGGGGGTCCGATCGGACCCCCCACCCGCTGGAAGGCAATCACGTAGATGTACGTGATTGTGCCTGCCTGTGCCATTGTGCTGACGTACAATGGCAATACGGCGGTCCTGAAGTGGTTAATGGACAATGTTTTTTTATCATTTTTTTTTCTATTGTAGGTTTTTGGCCACAAGGCAATGTTTCCTTCACTTCACCATTACCTTTGATGGGTGTGAGCACGATGGCAAAAGTGACCCAGCAGACCTGCTTTGCCCTGTGGGAGGAGTTACATAATAATGTGATGGCTCAGCCAATGGAAGAAATGTGGGAACAGGTGGCTAACAAATTTTGGGAAAAGACTCAGTTTCCAAATTTTATAGGAGCCCTAGATGGAAAACATGTCCAAGTGAAAAAGCCAAGTGGAAGAGAGACTAGGCACAGTGTAAGAATAGGTAGAAGAGGGGGAGCTGCTACATTAGTGGAGTGGTACATTGATGGAACAGGAGGAGTGGTAATTGAAAAGTTTCCACCTGGATTATTTAAAATGAATGATGTTGGCATTCCACTCCTTTGCGTGACCCTACAGGCCAACACATTGTCATACATGTTCTCCATGCACTGCTTCTACTGCTAGGAACACTGGGCTAACCAAGTATCCCCATGGTTTCCCTCAAAGGGCCATTTTTGTATCTAGGGTGTGCAGATTTCAGCAGTGTGTTATGTACAGAGTGCAGGGGTGTGCTATGTGCAGAGGGTAGTTTCAGCGGTGCCCTATACACCGAGTGCAGGGTTCAGGGGTTCGCTCCATACAGCGTGCAGGGTTCAGGGGTGCACTCTGTAAAGAGTGCAGGCTTCAGGGTGTGCTGTGAGCATATTTAGGAGTATGCTATGCACAGTGTAAAACCCCAATGGAGTTGGGGATCTTACACCCAGCAAAACTGGTTGTAAGTGCCACATGACAAGGCCTGGTAGGTCTTGTGTTTGTTATATGTGAAATAGAGAGTTTGATTTGTTGACTCTTTTGTGAATGCGGTGCTTTAATTAACCACTTGCTTACTGGGCACTTAAACCCCCCTCCTGCCCAGACCAATTTTCAGCTTTCAGCACTGATGCACTTTGAATGACAATTGCGCAGCCATACAACACTGTACCCAAATGAAATTCTTATCATTTTTTTCCCACAAATAGAGCTTTCTTTTGGTGGTATTTAACCACTTGATCACTGGGCACTTAAACACCCTTAATAACCAGACCAATTTTCAGCTTTCGGTGCTCTCACATTTTGAATGACAATTACTCAGTCATGCAACACTGGACCTATATGAAATGTTTGTCCTTTTTTTCACACAAATGGAGCTTTCTTTTGGTGGTATTTAATCACCGCTGGTTTTTTTATTTTTTGTGCTATAAAAGAAAAAATACAGAAAATTCTGTAAAACAATGAGGTTTTCTTTGTTTCTGTTATAAAATTTAGCAGATTAGTAATTTTTTCTTCATAAATTTTGGCCAAAATTTATACTACTACATATTTTTGGTAAAAATAAGTACAAATTGGTGGATATTATTTGGTCTTTATGAAAGTTATAGAGTCCACAAGCTATGGTGCCAATATCTGAAAATTGATCACATCTGAAGTACTGATGGCCTATTTCAATTCTTGAGACCCTAACATGCCAGAAAAGTACAAATACCCCCCCAAAATGACCCCTTTTTGGAAAGAAGACATTCCAAGGTATTTAGTAAGAGGCATGATGAGTTTTTTGAAGTTGTCATTTTTTCCCACAATTCTTTGCAAAATCAAGATTTGTTTTTACTTTTTTTTTTTTTTCAGAAAATTGTCATATTATCAGTTTGTTTCTCACACACAGCATATGCATACCACAAATTACACCCCAAAACACATTCTGCTATTACTCCCGAGTACGGCGATACCACATGTGTGAGACTTTTACACAGTGTGGCCACATTCAGAGGCCCAACATGCAGGAAGCGCCATCAGGTGTTCTGGAGCACCCAGGACAATTCTGACATTTCTCTCCTACATGTAAAAATCATCATTTATTTGCTAGAAAATAACATAGAATCCCAAAACATTATATATGTTTTTTTAGCAGACACCCTGGAGAATACAATGGTGGTTGTTGCAACTTTTTATCTCGCACGGTATTTGCGCAGCAATTTTTCGAATGCTTTTTTTTGGAAAAAAAACAGTTTTGTGTTTAAAAAAAAACACAGTAAAGTTAGCCCAATTTTTGCATAATGTGAAAGATGAAGTTACGCTGAGTAAATAGATACCTAACATGTCACTCTTCAAAATTGCACACACTCGTGGAATGGCGCTAAACGTCGCTACTTAAAAATCCCCATAGGCGACGCTTTAAATTTTTTTTACTGGTTATATGTTTTGAGTTACAGAGGAGGTCTAGGGCTAGAATTATTGCTCTCGCTCTAACGTTCGCAGTGATACCTCACATGTGTGGTTTGAACACCGTTTTCATATGTGGGTGGGACTTACGTAGGCGTTCGCTTCTGCATGCGAGCACATGGGGACAGGGGCGCTTTAAAAAAATAAAAAAATGTTATTGTTCATTTTACTTTATTTATTTTAGTTTGACATTTTTTTCTCCAAAAATACATTTTTTGATCACTTTTATTCCTATTACAAGGAATGTAAACATCCCTTGTAATAGGAATATGGCATGACAGGTCCTCTTTACAGTGAGATATGGGGTCAATAAGACCCCACATATCACCTCTAAGCTGGGAAGCCTGAAATAAAAAAAAAAAAGATTCTGGCTTTGATCGTATTGGCGAGTCAGTAGAAGCACCGGAGGGCGGCGGGAGGGGGGGGGGATGTCTATGGCTGGGTATTGCAGGGTATCACCGACTATGGCTGGGTATTGCGGGGTATCTCCGAGTATGGCTGGGTATCTCCGAGTATGGCTGGGTATCTCCGGGTATGGCCATTTATGGCAGGGTATTGCAGAGTATTGGCAGGGTATTGCAGAGTATTGGCTGGAATTGTACTGCAGAGTATTGGCGGGTACTGCAGAGTATTGGAGGGTATTGCAGAGTATTGGCGGGTATTACAGAGTATTGGTGGGTATTACAGAGTATTGGCGGGTGTTGCAGAGTATTGGCGGGTGTTGCAGAGTATTTGTGGGTATTGCAGAGTATTGGCTGGTGTTACAGAGTATTTGCGGGTGTTGCAGAGTATTTGTGAGTTTTGCAGAGTATTGTCTGGTGTTGCAGAGTATTTGTGGGTATGGCAGAGTATTTGTGGGTATTGCAGAGTATTTGCTGGTACTGCAGAGTATTGGGGGGTATTGCAGAGTATTTACAGATGCAGCCCACAGCGCTGCTGTCACCGATCTCTTCCCCCTCCGCTGTACCGATCGGTACAGAGAGGGGGAGGGAGGAACCGGCATCATAACATGACGCCGGTTTGTTTACAAGTGATCACTCCATCATTTGACGGAGCAATCACGTGGTAAACGGCCGCGATGAGCCGGGTCCAGGGGGCGCGCAAGAGCGGAATTCTGGGAGGACGTCATATGACGGCCTCCCAGAGTTAAACAACCGCCCTGTAGCCGTCATTCGGCTATGGGCCGGTTGTTAAGTGGTTAATTACAGCTGGGAGTTTTATTTTTTGTTAAACAAACAAAAAAAGATGCAGAATAAAAAAAATATAAAAAATCATGTTTAATAGTATGTTACAACATTTTGCAAACAGGTCATTTTTCTCCTTCATTGATATTTGCTGATGAGGCGGCACTGGTGGGCACTGATAGGCTGCACTGGTGGGCACTGATAGGCACAGTTAAGGTGGCACCGATAGGCACAGTTAAGGTGGCACTGATAGGCATAGTTAAGGCGGTACTGATGGGCACAGATAAGGCGGCACTGATAGGCAAAGATGGGCACAGATAAGATGGCATGGATGGGTGGCACGGATGGGTGGCACGGATGGATGGCATGGATGGGCACTGATAGGTACCACTGATAGATGGGACTGATGGGCACTGATAGGTGGCTCTGATAGGTGGCACTGATGGGCAGCACTGATGGGCACTGGTAGATGACACTGATGGGCACGGATATGTGGCATATGAGGTGCAGCACTGTTGTTGAGGCAGATTGTGGGCACTGATAGGTGGCACTGTGAGCACTGATAGGTGGCACTATTGGCACTGATGGGTGGCACTATGGTCACTAATGGGTGGCACTATGGGCACTAATGGGTATCACTGATGGGTGGCACGTTTCCTATAATTAGGTGGCACTGGCAGGGGGCAGGTGGGCACTGATGATCTGGCCGTGATCGGGACTGAAGTCCCTCTCACGGCCGCCGGTGATCGGCTTTTTTTTTTCTCCTCGCGGTGTCAGCACGAGGAGGAAAAATAGCCGATTACCGGCTCTGTTGTGATCACATGATCAGCTGTCATTGGCTGACAGCTGATCACATGGTAAGGGGTCGGGATTGACCCCTTGCTCCGATCTGTGATCAGGCGAGTCTCATAGACTCGCGCAGGCCGCTCGTGCACGGGACGACGTCAATAGACATAGTCCCGGCAAAGCAGGTCCGCGCTATAGCCGAATGACGGATCTCAAGCGGTTAAGGACGGGGCCTCTTTTTAAGATGTGTTGTTTACAAGTTAAGAACAGTTTTTTTTTGCTAGAAAAATACTTAAAACCCCCAAACTTTATACTTTTTTTCTTACACCCTAGAGAATATAATGGCGGTTGTTGCAATACTTTCTGTCACACCGTATTTGCGTAGCAGTCTTACAAACACACTTTTTTTTTTAAATATACTTTTTTGAATTAAAAAATAAGACATCAGTGTCACGCTTCAAAGTTGCGCCTGCTCGTGGAATGGTGACAAACTTTTACCCTTAAAATCTCTATAGGCGACATTTAATAAATTCTACAGGTTTCATGTTTTGCGTTACAGGGCGAGAGCGAGAATTATTGCTTTTGCTCTGCCAATCGTGGCGATACCTCGCATGTGTAGTTTGAACACCGGTTTCATATGCAGGCACTACTCACGTATGCGTTCGCTTCTTCTGCTCGGTGGGACAGGCGCGTTTAAAAAAAAAAATTTTCCTTGTTTATTTTACCTTTTATTTATGTTTTACACTGTTTAAAAAAAAAAAATGTGTCACTTTTATTCCTATTACAAGGAATGTAAACATCCCTTGTAATAGAAAAAAAGCATGACAGGACCTCTTAAATATGAGATCTGCGGTCAAAAAGACGTCAGATCTCATATTTACACAAAAATGCAATAAAAAAAAAAAAAGATGTTGTCATTTAAAAAAATGAAAAAAAAAATTGGCCCTTTAAGAGCTATGGGCGGAAGTGACGCTTTGACGTCACTGCAGTGTCATGGAGACATATGAGGGCCATCTTCCCCTCACTTGTCTCCATGCACAGCCACGGGAATGATCCGATTGCTTCCACCACTGCCGACGGCTCCAGTAAGCAGCGGAAGGCACAAGATCGATAAGTAAGTGATCTCACAGTGAATCCGCCGCAGAAACCACTTTTATCTTGTACTGGACTGCCGACTGAACACAGCAATACCGGGGTTATGGCAGCTAGCTGCTGCCATAACAACGATATCTGTCCTCAAAATTAGGATGTATATCGGCATGATGGTGGTCTGGAAGTGGTTAAGTGTCATATTTATGCATCTCTCAAACAGTTTTTAAGTTGTTGTAACCTTTGATGTTTTGGCATTTGTCTAGACCAGTCAACACAGCAAGTGATCAGCTCTCGAAGGTTGTGTATTAGAATTGATGATCGGACAATCAATCCAAATGCGTTTTTTTGTCTGATATTCTCATTGTGTGAACTAGGCATAAAGTATGGGGTGATATTTAGATTTTGTAGGCTCTTCCCCATAAGTTCTGTGCCTTCTTTTTGAAGGCTGTTATTTAAATTAATTGGCTTTTTATTGGATTCAGGCTGTATCGATTTTTTTCACTGGTCACAGTTGCAGTTCCCCTTCAGGTACACTTACTTGTTTGGTTCGTGATGTATTGATGTGGCAGTGTGTAATTGGTTTTGGGGTTATTTAAACCCATGTTGGGGTTTAATGTACAAGAATGCACAGCATTCCAGCGCATTATTACACATTACTGTTTGAGTTTGATCTCCTTTGGGCCCCTTTTGCACTGAGGATTTTTGCAACGGCTTTTGCATTACAAAAAAGTGCCTGAAAAGTTCAAGGAAAAAGATTCCCTTTAAAATCAATTAATGCTTTCACACTGGGGCAGTGCACTTGTGGTGTGGTGATGCTTGCAGCATCTTTGAAGCAGGCTTCGGGAGCTAAAAAAAAAAAACACCAAAAACATTGGGAAAAGGCTCAAAAAAGCCCACAGCGTTTTTTGGTGCAGTTTTTGAGTCACGTGTCCTTTAAAAATCGCACCGTTAACTCCAAACTCAAAAGCGCTGAAAAAGCACCTCAAAAGCTCTGCAAAAGTGCTACAAAAGTGACACAAAATCGCTCAGCTTTTTATGGACAGGTTTGACACAAACCAGTGTAAAAGGGGCCTTGCTGTGGGGCTTGAGATCCCCACATCCATTCTGTGCTCGCAGGTGCCATGTCTCTCTCCTCTTCTTCTGGGTCAGCTGTCCTCTTGCTTTACCCACTGGGCAGGCACTGATGATGTAGCCTCCCACAGATGCACAGCACACTGAAGTTACATTATCTTCCTACTTACTACCTACAATGTACAGAACAGACCTAAAAACTCTCTTCTAACTAAAGATCCTACCTTCTGCCAAATGTTTAGCTTTTATTCCACCTTAAGGAATAACTGTGAATAGGTGTCTAGTAATAAAATCCAGTGAAAATATATTCAGATAATATTGATTGAAAGGGGGAGCTGGTATGTAATAATGAGTCGCTACAATGTCATCAGCCATTTTCACAAAATTCCTAACAAGCAATGCAAATTTCAGATCATTTAAACGAATCTGCTTCACTGTTGGTCCAACCCAAAAAGATTTTGGAAAATTTCCAACACCAAAGCAAAATTATTGAAGGTATATAGATAGTATTTTTTTCAGCCACAGTTTTTATTATATACATATACTGTATATATAATTAATATATATGATATATATATATATATATATATATATATATATATATATATATATATATAAACTCACTACACAGTCTATAATGTCTAAACAGCTGGCAACAAAACTAAGTACACCCCTAAGTGAAAATTTCCAAATTGGGCCCAAAGTGTCAATATTTTGAGTGGCCACCATTATTTTCCAGCACTGCCTTAACCCTCTTGGACATGGAGTTCACCAGAGCTTCACAGGTTGCCACTGGAGTCCTCTTCCACTCCTCCATGGTGATATCACGGAGCTGGTGGATGTTAGAGACCCTGCACTCCTCCACTTTCCATTTGAGGATGCGCCACAGATGCTCAGTAGGGTTTAGGTCTGGAGACATGCTTGGCCAGTCCATCACCTTTACCCTCAGCTTCTTTAGCAAGGCAGTGGTCGTCTTGGAAGTATGTTTGGGGTCATTATCATGTTGGAATACTGCCTGCGGCCCAGTCTCCGAAGGGAAGGATCATGCTCTGCTTCAGTATGTCACATTACATGTTGGCATTCATGGTTTCCTCAATGAACTGTAGCTCCCCAGTGATGGCAGCACTCATGCATCCCCAGACTATGACACTCCCACCACCATGCTTGACTGTATGCAAGACACACTTTTCTTTGTACTTCTTACCTGGTTGGCGCCACACATGCTTGACACCATCTGAACCAAATATACGTTTATCTTGGTGTCATCAGACCACAGGAAATGGTTCCAGTAATGCATGTCCTTAGTCAGCTTGTCTTCAGCATACTGTTTACAGGCTTTCTTGTGCATCATCTTTAGAAGAGGCTTCCTTCTGGGATGGCAGCCATGCAGACCAATTTGATGCAGTGTGCAGAGTATGGTCTGAGCACTGACAGGCTGACCCCCCACCCCTTCAACTTCTGCAGCAATGCTAGCAGCACTCATACATCTATTTCCCAAAGACAACCTCTGGATATGATGCTGAGCATGTGCACTCAACTTCTTTGGTCGACCATGGCGAAGCCTGTTCTGAGTGGAACCTGTCCTGTTAAAGTGCTGTATGGTCTTGGCCACCGTGCTGCAGCTCAGTTTCAGGGTCTTGACAATCTTCTTATAGCCTAGGCCATCTTCATGTAGAGCAACAATTCTTTTTTTCAGATCCTCAGAGAGTTCTTTGCCATCAGGTGCCATGTTGATCTTCCAGTGACCAGTATGAGAGAGTTAGAGCGATAACACCTGCTCCCCATTCACACCTGTGAACTTGTAACACTAACATATCACATGACATTGGGAGGGAAAATGGCTAACATATCACATGACATTGGGAGGGAAAATAGACATTTTCACTTAGGGGTGTCACTTTTGTTGCCACCAGCTTAGACAATAATGGCTGTGTGTTGAGTTATTTTGAGGGGACAGTAAATTTACACTATTATACAAGCTGTACATTCACTACTTTACATTGTAGCAAAGTGTAATTTCTTCAGTGTTGTCACATGAAAAGATATAATAAAATATTTACAAAAATGTGAGGGGTGTACTCAATTATGTGAGATACTTTGTGTATATATATATATATATATATATATATATATATATATATATATATATATATATATATGATATAGTATATATATTTCCTTCATGTGTGCATGTTAGGTTTTCTGATATGTACTAGTAAATATCATGTGCTAGTATGCAGTGCTAGTCATACTAGCACAAATATCATGTGCTAGTATGACTTACCTGTCAAACACAGTCCTCGATTGTTGCACTGTCACCGCTCTTTGGCTGTGTAAATGGCTGGGTCATGATGACATCAGTACTTTGGAGTCACCATCGCACCACAGCACTCTTTGCATGCACAGCACACTCAGTATGCGCTGAACACAGAGCATACTGCACATGCACAGTGACGTCATCGGCTGGAGTTGATTTGAATATCTATGGCACAAGTTTAGTAGATTTTCACGGTACCTAAAGGTTAAGACTAATTATGAGCTTACCTGTAGGCAACACGGCTAAAATAACAGTTCATCTACCCCTTTAACAAACTGCATCATACATGTCATTTTTGATTTTGCGCATAGCTCAAATTTAAGTCAAGCACAGAGTGTTGTTTGTCATCCTTTTATTAGCACAGGATACAAGAAAAGCTTTTTAATAAGGCTCCAGGACACGACGGAGAGACCCAACTTTTGGAGTTTGGGAGCCCCAGTCAGTAAACCTTTTATATTCACCAGGTCTGAGAAGATACTGCTTGCCTTTGTAGTTGGGGAGCTCATAGAATATCCAAAAACCATCTAGTACATTACAAGAGTGGATTTCATGGGAGCAGAAGCGGTCATAAACATTTGGACAATCTTCAAGGAACTCCATCATTTCTCCTTTGCAGTCACCTCTTTCATATACTCTGAGTTTATTAGTTCCAATTCCTAGGTGCTATAATAGAAAACAATTAATCGATTAAGTAAGTTGCATTTTTACATTAAATTACTTATGAATCCTCAGACTGTCTCAGGATATCAACAAAGACATTTGTTTGAATGAAAAAAAATGCAATTCTAACTCAAATTTGTAGCTCCAAAAATTTATTTTTCAAGTTTCCTGCAAAAGAAGATCAAGATTACTGACCTGCCCAGTGGGTAATGAATGATTTAGAATTCCAAATATTAGTCATTATAGATAACTAAAGAGAAAACTTTTTGTTTTGGATAGAAAGTGGAAAGATTTGAACACCTGTTGGGTCTACATTATTGCCTGAATCCATGCTAAGGAGATTCACTCTGTCTTTGCCACAGTTAGGAGAATATATCCAGGATATATTCAGTGGTTTCCATACTTGGTCTATAGAGCGTGGGGCTCCCATCCTGAATTTGATATCTATCCAGTAAGGACTGTAAATCCTGAAGTAAATTTGTGACTTTTGGATTAATTGAAATGTCCTGTAATAGTTTGGGAGGTTTTGGACTCCCAATTCTACAGATAACTTGGTGGCATACAGTGTGGTGCTGAAGAATCTGCATACACTAGAGCCCCATATGAATTTTTATAATGCAGAATGTATTTTTTTTCAGATCCATTGCTGTGATCCTTAAGAGGAAGGTTTTGAAGTGGTATAAGATATTTGCAACATTGCCGGGTTTATTGTGGCTTCTCTACCCATCTATGAGAGTGATATAATTTGTTTTGCTAAGTGTAGATCTACTGTGTCATTGATTCATTTAATTCCCAGATAAGTTAATAGGTCAGTTGATGCAGAAAAGGGGAGTCATTGATTTGTGAGGTCGGTTAAGTTGAGTCCTAACATGTTTCCAAAATCTTTCCAAAATAATAAATCATCTGGCAAGAGTACACACTTGTGATATACAGTATGTCTCCACAGACAACACCCTTTAGATCTGATTTGTGAAAAATAGCTATAGCTAGTGTTTCTATGTCTTTCATGAACAGGAAAGGAACAGAGACCACCCTGTCTTGTGTCTGTTCTAATGTTAGTCTTTTCAGATATATTCTCTGCATGGTAATGGTAACCCCATCTACCCAAAGCATGGAAGTGGTGTTCTTCTAATTGGGTCTGGGGCATTTCTGTTGAGTTCAAATTTTACTTGATGTTTGTGAACGCATTGTTCTGTGAACCTGGCAATTATGTAGGCTAATATTTTGGTCAATAATTTTAAGTTAATGTTGATCAATTATATTTTTCTATAATTTACAGCATTTCAGGATTCTTTATGGTGCTTGAGCATTTTGCAAACATGAGCTTTGTTTGAATCATTGTCCAAAAGTGGCCACTATCTCAATGCATTCAAGTATTCGACTAGTTGGGGTACAATCTGTGTCAAGAACATTTTGGAATATAATGCCATTAAATTGTTACTACTGCCAAGAAACTTGGATGGTTTAGACTGTTTGATAGCCATTGAAATTTTTTCCCACCATTACCCCCCCCACCTCCATTTCCAAAGTCTGCTTATGATCTTTTGAGGAGCTGAGTTTGGGAGACCTGCAAATAATTTATATATGGGGTTTGGTGCAATGCTGTGTAAAGTTTGGAATAATATAAATATAATTTATTAAAGACAGATCAGGGATTTTGAATGAGCGGGCCATTCTTAACTTTAGGAATAGCAGATTGGGGATTATGTTTCTTTGCCAGAAATTAGCCTTTGCAATCTGTGTGGCAATAAAATCTATCTATTGCCATCTGAGACTATTTTTTAACCTTTATTGGGAGACATTTGTTAAATTGTAGCCTGGTCAATTTCCACTTTGTTTCTGAGATGTTTGTTTAGATTTCATTGATATTTTCCTGACTTTAACTATTGAATGCCCCATAAGAATATTGTGATTATGCATTCCAGAAAGAGAAAACAGGACCTTTAGATCATAGCAATGCCCACGCTGACCAGGACAGGAGGTGAGAGGAAACCACCCAAAAAAAAAAAAACACAGACAGAACAACAAATCAAACAAAACTGACAAAGTATCTAACTCTTATTCACTTCTTCCAGGAGCAAAATAAGTTTTTGATGGAATTTCAGCTTAAAGTAGCTGCAATGGATCACAATAGCAAAAATACATGCCACATACATTTTTGTTTCACTAGCATACAATTATATGCTATAAATATACCATATTTTGCATCTAGTTGTTTATGACCATTATATTGTTAATTAAGTGACTGAATCCATTATACAACTCACTTGTGAGAGTAAACGGCAAGACCTGATAGAATCATTAAGTCCTTGCCACTGCTGATAATCAGGATATTCTCCCCTTTTCAGGAAATACTGATGTCCCATGTAATTGGGTCGCTCATAAATCATCCAGCAGCCATTCTCCACTCGAACAGAGTTACAAGCATTAAAATTGGGTTGCAGATCAGGGTTATCATTTCTGCACTCATAGGAACGACCCTGGAAGTTTCTATCCTCGTAGAAAATTATCTATTAGGGAAAAAAAACACGAAGAGAGAAAAAAAGAGATGAAAAATCATTTAAAAAACATAAGGCAAGATTTACTAAAATGGGTGCACTCAGAATTTGGTGCAGCATGGTAGCCAATTACCTTCTAACTTCAGCTTGTTCAATTAAGCTTTGACAATAAAACCTGGAAGCTGATTGGATTCTATGCAGAGCTGCGCCAGATTTTGCACTATGCAGTTTTTAGTAACAACACCCATAATTACTAAGACATATACCTGGTTGAATTTTCTTAGATTATATATAACACACATTAGTGCTTCTATTTGTTCAATGCTTAAATATCAGCGAATGTTGTTCAAGAAGGTTGCGCGTTTGGTGTAATATTTTACTCATTCTAATTACATTTTATTTGACAACATAGATAAAGTAGGATTTGCCAAATGAATTTTACTTTTGCCCTGCAAAAGACCACTTAAATATTAGAAAAATAATATTTTACATAAAAACGAAATACTTTCACAAGGGATTCCTGACCTTTTGCACCAATTTTCGTGACCTTTGCACAACAATTTTTTTTTATAAATATACCCCTTAAGGGAGTCTTATTAAATATGTGTTTACTTCAAGCACACTTGAATGGTAATTTTTCAACCAAAAAATAGACCATTCCTGCATATTGTAAGATTTTGTTGGAAACAAGCCTTTGCAATCCAAAAATACTCCTGGTAATAAAGCAAAGTTTCACACTTTAATTCACTTATTAATACTGATCCTGTTTTAGTTTATGTATCTGTAATTGTATGTTTAAAATAACCTTTTCTAGATGAATAAATATGTTTTTACCTTCCCCATTCTTGCAGTTGTCTGTGGATGTGCCACCCCAAATGTGTGGCTTTTTATGGGATAACTCCTGTGCTGTATCTGCAGAAATAAAAGAACAATGATAGCCTGTTTTTGTTTAGTAAGATGATTTCCCCCCTCTGTCTTCCTCTGTAATGCTGCTCTCACTGGACTGTCAGCTTCACTGAATGTTTAGTCAACTTGACACTACGTTCTGGCACCAATGTAAGGGAAGCATCGGCTGTAGCATCATTTTCTGTTTTGGAAGTGGGACAAAAATTATTTCCATGATTCTACATATCTGCTGTATACTTTTTTATACCGTTTTGTTTTACAATAGTTTAATACAAAAGTAGAACTAAGATAGCCTTTTCCTCCCCCCAGGAGAGGATGCTCACGCAAATCGATACATATCATTGTAATGGGTCAAAAAGAGCACCAAATGAAAAATCCCTAAGAGTCCAAAGTCTTTATTACTCAACTGGGTACAACAAGCAGGGCGAAAGACATTGGTTTAGTGTGCAGCAGCTGTCCAGCGCAGAGTGAAAGGGCCCTTATGCAAAAGCATTTGCTAAATGCTCAATTTCCCTTTGGAAAATGTTTTTAACAGTATTAATAATGTCAGGGGCACAATTTTGGAGATATTGTGCATGTGAAGTTGCCTTTAGGTTTTTCGGCTCTGTAGACTAATTTCTCACAAAGAATGTTATTATTGTCTCTTGATAAAAAAAAGGTACAAAGATACGGTCAAAATGATCACTAAGGAGGAGGAGATGGAGGAAATGCTTCCTTCTGCTTTCAGCAGACTTCACATCTCAGGCTAGGCGCTGTCACCTGCGTAGAGCTCAATGACTGAAGGCACAGTTTTTGTGAGCATTATACTGTTGCTATGTTTCATATGTCAATAATGTATTCTTGTGGAGTTGTAATATCATTGCTAAGTCCACTTTAAAGTATAGTGTTAGGAAATGTGGAACTATACCACCAGAAAGTTGAAGTTAATGAATTCTAAAGCTGGTTTAACATTATTTGTGTGTGTATTGGAGTATCTATTTAAAACATTAATTCAACACATTGCATTTCTAAAAAATATTACAATGTAGCGTTTTATAAGAATTAGCTAGTTATTCATTGATTGCTACCTCCTGATTTGCCTTTTTATAGGCAGGCACAATAGTCAGCTTTCATTTGCTTTACAATTTTGTTGTGCTGACTTTTATATTGTAGCTTGTACAGTGAATGTGTGATAGAGCATTGTATAAAAAGGTCTGCTGCTTTAGCAGAAAACTAGCAGAAACTATGTTAACATTAACTATGTTAATATAGTTTCTGCTTGTTTCTGCTACTACAATCTGCATGGTTAGATCATCCAAAAACTTGACATTAATGGAGATAAGCAGTCCCTGCTGTTTACATACAACAGCTGATACTCAACTATAAGGGTAAAATGCAGTGGCATAACAATAGCTACATTAGCCCACGCACGCAGTGCAATAGGGCCTGGGAATGGAAGGGGGATCCATTGAAGGTGGCTGTTTAGGCAATTTAACCACTTTCAGCCCCTAGCCCATATATAAACAGCCTTGGGTGGAAGTGGCTATACCAGCCTTGAGTGGAAGTGGTTACGTTTTCAGCCGGCAACCGGCTTTCATGTAAAAGTGATCCTCACTAGGGCCCCCTCCCCCCCGGCAGCCACCTGAGAGCCCAGGGACCACTGAAAGTGAACGGATGGGCTACAGACAGAGGAGAAGGACGAACATCTGTTCCTCCCCTTCCTTCATCACAAAGGAAACTGCAAGCAATATGTATTACACCATTGCTGGTTTTGGTTCTTTGCTTACTGGATGGTAGAGGCCAGGCAAGCATGTGATCAAACCCATCAGTTTGATCAGATGCTTTAGAGGGCAGAGGAGGGATCAGGGAATTTATAGACCCCTCCATATGGCTTGGGCCGCATTCAGCATTACATGTTCATATCTTATATGAGCTGAAGCTAAATAAAATCTGAAACTGTATGCACAGTTAAAAATCAGATGGCACTCAGGATTCTCCAGCTAAAAATACCTGGAGAATTGAAAGTCTTGCATTAATACAGCAGAAGAGGGAGAAGAAACTACAAAATGTCTGAGCGCTGTGACTGACACCAATGATAAATTTATCAAACTTTGATATTTGCATAGGATGTGTATGTGGAATGAGGAAAGCTGCAACATCTGCATTTTGTAGGAGATGAGTCTTAACCACTTGACCACTGGGCACTTAAACACCCTTAATAACCAGACCAATTTTCAGCTTTCGATGCTCTCACATTTTGAATGACAATTACTCAGTCATGCAACACTGGACCTATATGAAATTTTTGTCCCTTTTTTCTCACAAATAGAGCTTTCTTTCGGTGGTATTTAATCACCGCTCGTTTTTTTATTAATTTTAACACAGTAAAGTTAGCCCAATTTTTGCATAATGTGAAAGATGAAGTTACGCTGAGTAAATAGATACCTAACATGTCACTTTTCAAAATTGCACACGCTCGTGGAATGGCGCCAAACGTCGCTACTTAAAAATCCCCATAGGCGACGCTTTATATTTTTTTTTACTGGTTATATGTTTTGAGTTACAGGGGAGGTCTAGGGCTAGAATTATTGCTTTCGCTCTAACGTTCGCAGCGATACCTCACATGTGTGGTTTGAACACCGTTTTCATATGTGGGCGGGACTTACGTATGCGTTCGCTTCTGCATGCGAGCACATGGGGACAGGGGTGCTTTAAACATTTTTTTTATTGTTCATTTTACTTTTACACGGATGCTCTCGAGTGCCCCCCAGGGGGTGCGCAAGAGCGGAATTCTGGGAGGACGTCATATGACGGCCTCCCAGAGTTAAACAACCGCCCTGTAGCCGTCATTCGGCTATGGGCCGGTTGTTAAGTGGTTAAAAGGTATCTCACCAAAAATGAAAGTCCTATTGCAAGGGATACCCAAAATGTTAATTATATCTCATTGGAGACTTCAGATAAAATCAGTTAGCCAAACACACAAGCAGACAATTTCTGGAGGTGTTCTGTACACCAAAAGTGACATATTACTTTGAATTTTTGGATAGTTTTAGAAAATTTGAGCATGTGCAGCAATTTACATGCTATATGTCATAAACTGGTGCGACCAGAAATGTGTGGCCTGCAAAAGGGAAGACCAAAACGAATGTGAAGTAATAATAGTAAGATTTATTAAAAGGATAAGCCATAAACAATAAAGCAAACCAGCAAACAGCCATGGTGACATGCAATAATAACTCTCTAAACCAAACATGAATACAGGAGTAAGATATAATCATAAACGTAATCAAGCCAGGGTCATACACTAGAGATCTGTCAGATAGAACAGGGAACAGGACAGGACAGGGAGTGGACAACAGGAGGAACGGATACATCTGCAAGACAGGGGCCCAGGAATGGATGCAGGGTTCAGAAACACAGGACAAAAGGTACAGGTACAGGATTCAGGAATACAGGACACAAGGTACAAGATTCAGGTCAAGGCTCAAGGAAAATAGCAAGGCAAATGTGTGAGCATCTGCTGGGTATGTATACACACCTCCTCCAATCAGTCTCAGGTGACACCTGATTGCAGGAGAAGATGTAGGCTCCAGACTGCTGGGAGAATCCACTGGTAGACACTAGTACTGTGGCCCAATGATCTGACAGTGCCACCAGCAGGTGAAACATTTTCTGACAGTACCCCCCCCTCGAAGGAGCGACCTCTGGATGCTCCAACTAGTCGCAGCTGTAAAAAGTCCATGGCATCAAGCTGGGCAGCAGGCAGAGGCATATCAATTTGCGCAGTGGGCAGAGGCACATCACGCTGGGTAGCGGGCAGAGGCACATCACGTTGGGCAGTGGGCAGCGGCACATCAAGCTGGGCAGTGGGCAGAGGCACATCGAGCTGGGCAGCGGGCAGAGGCACAGCAGGCTGGGCAGTGTGCAGAGGCACATCATGCTGGGCATGGGCAGGGGCACATCAAGCTAGGCAGCGGGCAGACTCACATCAAGCTGGGCAGTGGGCAGCAGCACATCAAGCTGGGCAGCAGGCAGAGGCACATCAAGCTGGGTAGTAGGCAGAGGCACATCAAGCTGGGCAGCGGCTAGCTGCACATCAAGCAGGGCAGCGGATAGAGGCATGTCAAGCTGGGCAGCGGGTAGAGGCATGTCAAGCTGGGCAATGGGCAGAGGCACATCAAGCTGGACATCAGGCATCGGATCATCTGACTGGAGAGCAGGTGCTGGAACATCAGGCCGAACAGCGGGCACTGGAACAAGCTGGCTGGGCAACAGGCACTGACTCCGCAGGCTGGGTGATGGGCACCAGCCCAGCAAGCTGGGTAACGGGCACTGGAACATAAGGCTGGGTAATGGGCACGGCACATCAGGCTGGGAAACAGGCACGGCACATCAGGCTGGGAAACGGGCATGGCACATCAGGCTGGGAAACGGGCACCAGAACATTAGGTTGGACCGTGGGCACCAGAACTTCAGGCTGGACCATGGGCACTGCATCTTCAGGCTGGACTGTTGTCACCGAAACTTCAGGCTGGACCATGGGAACTAGAACATCAGGCTACAATGTGGGCACCGGAACATCAGGCTGGACCGTGGTCACTGGAACATCAGGCTGGAACATTGGCACCAGAACCTTGGCAGGACTGTGGGCACTGGAACATCAGGCTGAACCATGGCCACTGAAAATCAGGCTGAACAGCAAATACTGGAGCATCGGGCCGGACAGCAGGCAAAAGGTTGGCGGGCAGGGAGACAGACTGGAGCAGATTGGCTGGCATGGAGGCAGACTGGAGCAGATTGGCTGGCATGGAGGCAGACTGGAGCAAATCAGCTGGCATGGAGGCAGACTTGAGCAGATCAGCTGGTGTGGAGGCAGACTGGAGTAGATTGGCTGCTGTGGAGGCAGACTGGAGCAGATCAGCTGGCGTGGAGGCAGTATGTTCACCTTGTTGCCAGCTGCCCACGCCTCCAAGTACTATCTTACCCTAATATGAAATAGGGAATTGTTGTCCATTGAAAGAGCTAAGACACCCCATGTATTAAAGTAATAAAAATAGAGAGCACACAAACCTGATAAGGAGATTAGGTCAACGGTTGCTGTTTCATAGTCAATGAGCTGAACTATGAAAGAAAAAAGTGAGTTGAGGCTTTGGGGAAAATTTACGGTTTACTTTTAGCCTGATCCACACCTATGGCAATGACCTAAGGAGGATATCTGGCCTAAATAGGTAACAGGTGCAAACAAACAAATTAGGTTTCTCAACATTGCTGTCTATATGAAGAGAGGAATGGTATTTTTCTCTAGAAGAGCCTTCAAATTGAGCTGCAGTCCACTTGAATTGAAATTTTTTCTTTTTTTTAGGTGGGTCAGATTGGGTGTCTGACTGTACTGTATATCTCAAACCTCCTTGGAAGTTTATTTGTATCTCTTCCAGGAAAGTGCAACTTAAGAAAGGCCCTAGAATCAGTCAAGAATGGCATCTTCCATATGAGGGTGCGTACACAAGTATTTTGCTTAGCAGGCATCTAAGGCCGCGTACACACGCGGGGACTGTTCGCTTAACTTTGTCCGTCAAACAGTTTCAGCGGACAGTCCGCTCAAAATTAGCATGTACGGACTTGGCCACACACGACGAACGAACAGTCCGCTGAAACCGTGCGTGATGACGTGAACGGCACGTACGACGGGACTAGAAAACGACGTCCTATACACTGCAATGCAAACTTCGGCGTGTAAATCCTTTCTGAGCATGCGCGGAACTTAGTTTGACGAACAAGCCTACACACGAGGGGACTGTTCGCTGAAACAAAGTTTCAGCGGACAGTTTTTCGGAATTTCCGAAAAACTTTGTTCAGCAGACTGTCCGCTGAAACTGTCCGCTGAAAGCCCACACACGAGCGGACTGTCCGCCGAAACACTGTTCAGCGGACAAAGTTGAGCGAACAGTCCCCGCGTGTGTACGCGGCCTAAGGACTTAAAGCAGTGATGGTGAACCTTGGCACTCCAGATGCTTTGAAACTACGTTTCCCATGATGCTCAACTATACTGCAGAGTGCATGAGCATCATGGGAAATGTAGTTCCAAAACATCTGGGGTGCCAAGGTTCACCATCACTGACTTAAAGGATAGGTTCACCTTTTATAACATGTTACATGGTATACTTGTATTCAGGAGCATGCAGCAGCTGTCCCCATGCTACCCCCCACCCAAGTCCTCACTTTGACAGCAGGCCGGGGATATTCTCCCCACACCTGTTGTCACAATTGAAAAAAAAATTCTGTTGTGTGGGCTCTGCCAATCCAGCTGCACCCTTCATTTACAGAGTTCTGTGAATGGGAGAACTACTTTGCAGCTGTCAGCTTGTAGTTCTCAATGAACTACTGTTGAACGCACTAGATCATTTATTGATGCTTCTTGTAAGTGTGTAACTACCTGCTTACTTACACTGACAGTCTGCAAGAGCCCTGCATGGCACCTGTGACCTGCTGATCATGGGGGCAATGCTTTACAGGCTCCCAATACAAAAGAAGAATAAATGCACATTTTTTACCTGCAAAAAGATGTGTATATATATATTTTTTTCTGAAGATGAAGTTCTCCTTTACCAGTATTGGCAAATCAATTGACAATTCTAGTTGATTTTTTTAAACGCTTCATATGCACGGGGAACCACATTTCTAATATGAATATAACTTGCATCTTTTTAGTAAATATAGCCTAAATATTTAATGTGATAAAGTGTAAAATAAACCTTTTAAATTGCTTAAATATTACTTTTGTCACTGACGGTCCAGTCACAGTCAGAACTCTGTCAACTTCTAGAATTTAATTGTGGACAATAGTAGCATTTAACTGCATTCAGCAAAATAAATACAGACAGTCGTGCGACAATGAGATTTCAACACGCACATGATGCATTAACAAAACAAGTATTAACAAAAGCTTTTAATAGAATGAACCCACACTATGCAGGACACACTTTTTTTCAATAGATGGGCCAATGTGACACCATGACTAGTTCATAACTGGTAACTAGTGTATATGTACTAACAATACTCAGGTGGCGTTATTGTTTTCCCTAAGTCAATAGTTTGTCAAACAGCTTGTGAAAGAATATAAGGGCTTGATTTACAAAAGTGTGAGGTTGAGTGAATTGAAGAACAGTTAAAAGACCAATAATAAAGGATGTAAAGATCTGTGTACACAGAGTTTCAAAATCCTAAAAACATTTTTTATTAGAAATTTGCTGAGCAGGTACAAACCTGCAGAAGCCTCAAAAGCTATTTTGTCATTATCAGATCTCCTGCTGGGAAGATGTCTGCATTACAGTCAGTGGTGGGACAAGGTCAACTAGTGCCCAGGGCGAAAATGCCAAACTGCCCCCCCCCCGTCAAGGAGTTGGGAGGAGTTAGAGAAGTATATGCAGTGCTGAAACGTATGTACTGGTTACAGCAGGCTGCTGCAATGACTACAACTTACCAAATCACCCAAGTAGGGTTGCCACCTCATCCCTTTAAAACCGAACACATATTAATTACACAGTTTCTGTGGCTGATTAAGGTGATAATTAAACTCACTTGGTGCCTTATCTACATGAAATTACCCTCAGAACCTGTGTAATTCATATGTGTTCGGGTTTAAAGGACAACTTTACTCCCAAGGACCCCCTAATTGCAAAAGCAGCTATATGGAGGTATACATTCTAATGCTGCGTACACACGATCAAACAAGCGGGTGGAAAAGTCCGGCAAACTCAAGTCCACCGGACAATCCCCCCGTGTGTAGCCTCCGGCATACTTTTTTGACCAGAAAGTACGGCGGACTTAGAATGTAGTTTTACGCTCCAATCTTCCCACCGGACTCGCATTTCGGCGGACAATCCGGCCGTGTGTGCGCCAGTCCGCCGTACTTTTGAAATGAGCGGACTTTTCCCGCCCGGAGAAAAGTCCGCTCATTTCAAGCGGGTCTCCAGGTAGGCGGGGCCCGCGAAGGAGACACCGCTGGCCCCGCCACCTGGTATGGACTTAAAGGGGAACCCCAACGCCGAAAAAAATCGGTGTGGGGGTCCCCCCAAGTCCACAACAGACCCTTGTCCGAGCACGCTACCCGGCCGGCCAGGAAAGGAGGGGCGAGCGAGCGCCCCCCCTCCTAAGCCGTACCAGGCCGCGTGCCCTCAACATGGTGGGTGCCTTGGGGACCACCCCAAAGCACCTTGTCCCCATGTTGATGAGGACAAGGGCCTCTTCCCGACAACCCTGGCCGTTGGTTGTCGGGGTCTGCGGGTGGGGGGCTTATCGGAATCCGGGAGCCCCCTTTAATAAGGGGGCCCCCGGATACCGGCCCCCCACCCTATGTGAATGAGTATGGGGTACAATGTACCCCTACCCATTCACCTGTAAAATAAAGTACAAAAAAAACACAACACACAAGATAAAATATTTTATTGCACAGCTCTGGGGGTCTTCCGTCTTCGGGGGTCTTCTCGACGGACTCCTCCGCTATCTTCTTGTAGCTCTTTTACTAGCGGAGGTGCCCGGCATTCTTCTTCGTTGCCTGCGGCCTCTTCTTCCGACTTCGGGGGTCTTGTCCCCCTCTTCGGTTCTTCTGCCGGGCCACCGCGCCTTCTTATAGCTCTTTTACAGGCGGTGGCCCGGTCTTCTGTCGCAATAAATTATTCTGTGCAATAAATTATTTTATCTTGTGTGTTGTGTTTTTTTTTGTACTTTATTTTACAGGTGAATGGGTAGGGGTACATTGTACCCCATACTCATTCACATAGGGTGGGGGGCCGGTATCCGGGGGCCCCCTTATTAAAGGGGGCTCCCGGATTCCGATAAGCCCCCCGCCCGCAGACCCCGACAACCAAAGGCCAGGGTTGTCGGGAAGAGGCCCTTGTCCTCATCAATATGGGGACAAGGTGCTTTGGGGTGGGGGGGGCCGCGCCGCCCCCCCGTTCCAAGGCACCCCCCATGTTGAGGGCACGCGGCCTGGTACGGCTTAGGAGGGGGGCGCTCGCTCGCCCCTCCTTTCCTGGCCGTAGTGTGCTCGGACAAGGGTCTGTTGTGGACTTTGGGGGGACCCCCACACCGATTTTTTTCGGCGTTGGGGTTCCCCTTCAAGTCCATACCAGGCGGCGGGGCCAGTGACGTCTCCTTCGCGGGCCCCGCCTACCTGGAGACCCGCTCGAAATGAGCGGACTTTCCTCGGCGTGTGTGGGCGAGTCCGTTCATTTCAAAAGTAGGGCGGATAGTATGGTGGACTTAGTACGCCGTATTAGTCCGCTCAAAAAGTGCCGTGTGTGGGCAAGTAGCCCGTTCGGAAAGTCCGACGGACAGTCTGGCGGGAAGTCCGCCAGACTAAGTACATCGGACAGACGGCTACGTGTGTACGTGGCTTAATGCATATCAGGTCTGACATACTTCCTCTTATGCATGTCTACACCTATCAGAGTATACACATATCCTTAATCTTAGAGAGTAGTAGTATGCATGTCAGACCTGATATGCATTTGAACGTGTAGCTAGTCCTGGGTACAGATCATAGTAAATGTTGGATATAAGGAGAAATCATGATAAATTGTTTTGTATATGGAGGTATACACATGCCAGGCTGTGATGCTTCGTATCATAGTATGGCAGTACTCCCTGCAGAATATAACCTAATCGGCCACCCGAAAACCATTTGCAATTTGTGTACCTACAGTACAGTGGTGAAGACTTTTAGAAGTTCAGGCTGGGGTCTCACTGGTGTGATGTGGGAAACTCTGCAATTCCTGTGCGTGTTTCTGCATTGCACCTAAATTGCCAGGAGTTCACACTGACGACTGCGAAGCGCTGTATGTGTCAATGTGAATTTAAGGACACCCCCAAATTGGTTTGCATATCGCAGTGCGTACTGTGAAATGGTACAGGAATCAGATGGCATGGGTGTGAACACCTATGCCATCCGATTCCAGAGCGGACCAAAAAAGGGTCCTGCACCATTTTGGTCCAAATGTGATGCAAATTCAGCCATACAAACTGTATGGCTGACTTTGCATCGCAAAGACATTGCATGTGATCTGCACAGAAATGTGGTGCAAATCACATGTGATGTCTATCATCGCAATAGTGTGAACCCAGACTAAAACAGGTAGAGAGAGCAAAATATCTCCTAAGCACCTGTAATAAGGCATATTCCACTTTAGTTATAGCACCCCTAACCCTTAGCAGGGTCCTGTGAATTTGTGTGTTTGGGAAAAGGGGCACTAGGTCTATTTAGTGAAGTATAAGCCCTTTTACTGCCAACCTCTTCCTGAGAATGCTAGTTAGTTGGTGTTATGCTGACCCACTATCTTTAAAACATTCTGAACTAAAACATGTATGTCAGGTAAGTATGCCAAAATTCACATGCCCCAATCTGTATACCTCCACTGAATCAAAACAATGCAGTCAGCATGCCAACCAAACAACTAGTATTTTCAGATAAAAAAAACAGCAATGCCAACCTCCCTGTTTCATGTTAGGTTTCCTTTAACCTGGCTATTGTTACTTTAATTAGTAATAAAAGTCCAATATTTGTTGAGATGAAGAAGCTCTTCAGGAATAGTGTATTTCATTTTCTCTGAGCAATACATACCTGTCAGACCCCCCTCCATGCATTCCAACCTCCCCCCCTCTTTCCACAATACATGCTATCAGTCTGTGCAATACCCAAACCCACATAATATTCAGCTGTAGGTTGAAGCTGTTTCCCCCTCCTTTCAGTAACAATAGAGGTCAGTGGCTCAGCTCGGGTCCTCCGTACTGCCATCAACTTCTAGGAATGCTGCCATTTGGTTCTCTGCAACTTTGTCCCTCCATAGGACACACATAGGCTGACTGTAGAGGTTAGCAGGAGCCTGACATGCGGGGAGGGGCAGGGGCAGTGATTGCACACACAAGTTTTGTTTTTCATTCTTGTTATTAGCAAAAGGCTTCATTTCTCTGCTCCTTCAAAACTGAAGGACGCTTTACCCTCACTCCCCAGTGCTCTATACACAGAAGGAGGTTTTCTCTGTGGCTGTCCTCCTCTCTTCAGCTCACAGGTTGCTATTGGAGGGAAGAGAGAGTAGTCTCCTCCCTTTAGCAGCTATCGAGATTCCTGCTCTGCCTGATTATAATGACACTAACGTCACTTCTGTAAGTGAGGCAACTTCAGAACAGCACGGCTCCAGTATGCCCCTCCCCTTCATGTAATACTCTGCCCAGGGCACCCATCCCTTCTGCCCACCCCTTGTACCGGCCCTGATTACAGTATCCTAGAGCTTTATACCTTTTGTACATTCAATTCAGGGGTCTCCCAATTATGGCCCTCCAGTTGTTCAGGAACTACAATTTCCATCATGCCTAGTCATGTCTGTGAATGTCATGACACGTACACACGGTTGGAATTTCGGCCAGCAAAAGACAGATGAGAGCTTTTCGTCGGAAAATGCGACCACGTGTATGCTCCATCAGAATTTTGCTGGCAGAGTTTCTGCCAGCAAAAGTTTGAGAGCATGTTCTCAATTTTTCCGATCGTGTGTATGCAATTCCGACTCACAAAAAACCCTGCATGCTCAGAATCAAGTACGAGACGGAACTGCTCGGTCTTCTAAAACAAGCGTTCGTAATGGAGATCGCACAGATAAATCTTTCAATGCAGCGCATTGTCTTCTTCTTTAGAATGCTAGAAGATTGAATTTGTTTTGCTGCTCATAGTCACACAGAGTTCTCACAAACTTCTTTCTTTATTATTTCTCGTGATCTCAATGGTAATATTTTTTTTTTAAAGCCAGATCTCCATAATAATGTTTAGAATACATTTTTTTATTATTATTTTTTTTTTAATCAAGATCTCCTGTTTTTTTTTTTTGCCAAATATTTTATAGTGATCTCCATCTTTTTTTGTATGTCACATTTCCACAGCACCATTATTATCTTGTATTTGTAAATCTCAAGGAGGTTGTTTGGTATTGGTGTCCCTTGTTAATTTGACCTTGTATTTTTTAAATGTACCTGCCTACTCACAAACGAACTGTCCTTTTTGAAGAAAAACACATAGGCAAGTATTTCAGAAAACAAAATAGCCATTTATTCTGGGTCATAACAAAATCAAGAGGAAGGCAATGCTGCATAAACTGGGGAAATTTGCAAAGCCTTTGTACCCCAGGGCACACATCAATTATTTTACAGTCAAAAATGGTGGCCTGAGGAGTCCTTATAATAGTGAACAGAATCTGGTCCAGGACTACAAGAGATCAGGAACAGCAGCAGATGACATATCTGTCCCCAGACTGTGGTCATACAGCCTGCATCTTTTGTCAGACCACTCTCTGGTCTTCGTTAGACTCTTCCTTCCAGGCTGTGGCTCTGGTGTTGGAGGTGTGGCAGAAGGTGGAGGAGGAGGAGTAGGACCCGGAGGAGGAGGACCATGGTTCAGCTCACAAATGTGGGTTTATCTTATGAATTGGCCCCTCAACCCCTTATTTAGGGCTTGCAAGATCACTTCCTTACATAAGAGGCATTGGCCCTCCTCCATTTCCAGCATTTTGCATGCTGTAATGTAGGCATAGTCCTCTTGAACATTGTGGGAGGTTGTGAGGGCTGCAGTAACCTTCAGAAATAAGCCAATTGCTGCCTCCTTCACGTGACTCCTCTTCCTGCCACTTTTTTATGGAAGGCGGATGGGAGGGGCCTGCGAATCTGGCAGGCCACTGGTCCTGCTCACCTCCTGGCTGCCACTTTCCTCATCCTGGCTGAGGCTTTCCTGTGTATGAAAAAGGGACATCATTTTATTTTTTGGTTCATCAATCACACACAATTTTCAGCTCATGACTGTTGCAAATTGAATGTTAATAAATAAAAAAGACTATCATTCTGACCCCAGCATTTTTCATTCTTGTCACAATCATTTGTGGCAACTACTGTCTATTGATATGTAGAACACTTTGTGAAATCAGAAATGAGTGATCAAAACTAACATATATTTAACATCCTTAATTTGACAAACAGAAATATTTTGAAGAATGCTATACCTGACTCAAGCTGGGCTCCTCCACATGTTGCTGCCTGGAAGGCCCAGAATGGGCGTTGGAAGCCTCAGCTGGGGGGGAAGTAAGCCTTGAAGGAAGACTGGAGAGTGCTGGCCTGGGTTCAGTCTGGCCTGCCAGAAAATGCATTCTGTCATAGTACCACAGCCTGTGTACATAAATGTCATCTGCTGTTCCTATTCTCAGGGAATCTTGGACCTTCTTGCACTCCCTATTAAGGATGAGCCGAACACCCCCCTGTTCGGTTCGCACCAGAACCTGCGAACAGACCTAAACTTGGTGTGAACCTTAGAACCCTATTAAAGTCTATGGGACTCGAACGTTCAAAATCTAAAGTGCTAATTTTAAAGGCTAATATGCAAGTTACTGTCCTAAAAAGTGTTTGGGGACCTGGGTCCTGCCCCAGGGGACATGGATCAATGCAAAAAAAAGTTTTAAAATGGCAGTTTTTTCGGGAGCAGTGATTATAATAATGATTAAATTTAAACAATAAAAGTGTAATATTCCTTTAAATTTCATCCCTGGGGGGTGTCTATAGTATGCCTGTGAAGGGGCGCATGTTTCCCGTGCTTAGAACTGTCCCTGCACAAAGTGTCATTTCGCAAGGTAAAAAAGTCTTTTAAAATCACTTTGATTTGTCGGCTCCCGTAATACAGAGAACACTCAATGAGTGTTCTCTGTATTATGGAGCCGACAATTCATTCATTGATAAAAAAAAAAAAAAAAAAAAAAAGCGTGGGGTTCCCCTAAATTCAATTACCAGGCCCTTCAGGTCTGGTATGGATATTAAGGGGAACCCCGTGTCAAAAAAAAAAATAGACGTGGGGGTCCCCCTAAAAATCCATACCAGACCCTTTATCCGAGCACGCAAGCTGGCAGGCCGCAGGAAAAGAGGGGGGACGAGAGAGCGCCCCCCTCCTGAACCATACCAGGCCACATGCCCTCAACATTGAAAGGATGCTTTGGGGGTCTGTGACCCCTCAAAGCACCATGTCCCCATGTTGATGGGGACAAGGGCCTCATCCCCACAACCCTGGCCGGTGATTGTGGGGGTCTGCGGGCGGGGGGCTTATCAGAATCTGGAAGCACCCTTTAACAAGGGGACTCCCAGATCCCACCCCCCCTGTTTGAAATGGTAAGGGGGTACAAAGGTACCCCTACCATTTCACAAAGAAAGTGTAAAAAATGGTTAAATAAGACAAACACGATTTTGAAAAATTCCTTTATTAAAAAATAAAAAAATAAAAAAAAGATTCCAGCGGTGCTAATCCACTCTTGCTATCTAGCGACAGATGATCATCTCTCCGGGGTCCAGCGACGGCTGATCTAAACCAGCGACGGGTGATTTTCAGTCCAGCGCAGTCCATCCATGCATCCGTCTTCTGTCTCCACTGAGGAGACACTGCGGGGATCCCATCGCTGACGTTTCTTATATTAGGAGGGCGGGGCCACCTGTCACCTGACCCTGCCCCCTCTGACGCTGGTGAGGGAAGCCAGAGGTTCCCTAATGACGTATGGGTGACCCCGCCCCCTCTGATGTAACGGGTCACCCATACGTCATTAGGGGACCCCTGGCTTCCCTCACCAGCGTCAGAGGGGGCGGGGTCAGGTGACGGGTGGCCCCGCCCTCCTAATATAAGAAACATCAGCGCTGGGATCCCTGCAGTGTCTCCTCAATGGAGACAGAAGAGGGATGCATGGATGGACGGCGCTGGACTGAAAATCACCCATCGCTGGATCAGATCAGCCATCGCTGGACCCCGGAGAGATGATCATCAGTCACTGGATAGCAAGAGTGGATTAGCACCGCTGGAATATATATATATTTTTTAATAAAGGATTTTTTCAAAAGTGTGTTTGTCTTATTTAATCATTTTGTACACTTTCTTTGTGAAATGGGGGGGGCGGGATCTGGGTGTCCCCTTGTTGAAGGGGGCTTCCAGATTCTGATAAGCCCCCCACCCGCAGACCCCCACAACCACCGGCCATGGTGCTTTGAGGGGTCACAGACCCCCAAAGCATCCTCCCAATGTTGAGGGCATGTGGCCTGGTACGGTTCAGGAGGGGGGGGGCACTCTCTCGTCCCCCCCTCTTTTCCTGCGGCCTGCCAGGTTGCGTGCTCGGATAAAGGGTCTGGTATGGATTTTTAGGAGGACCCCCACGTCAATTTTTTTAAATTTGACGCAGGGTTCCCCTTAATATCCATACCAGACCTGAAGGGCCTGGTAATTGAATTTAGGGGAACCCTGTGCTTTTTTTTTTTATCAATGAATTAATTGTCGGCTCCGTAATACAGAGAACACTCATTGAGTGTTCTCTGTATTACGGGAGCTGACAATTCAAAGTGATTTTAAAAGACTTTTTTTCCTTGCGAAATGACACTTTGTGCAGGGACAGTTCTAAGCACGGGAAACATGCGCCTATTCACAGGAATACTATAGACACCCCCCAGGTACGAAATTTAAAGGAATATTACACTTTTATTGTTTCCCTTTAATCATTATTAAAATCACTGCTCCCGAAAAAACTGCCATTTTTAAAACTTTTTTTTGCATTGATACATGTCCCCTGGGGCAGGACCCAGGTCCCCAAACACTTTTTAGGACAGTAACTTGCATATTAGCCTTTAAAATTAGCACTTTAGATTTCCCCCATAGACTTGTACAGGGTGCTTTTCGAATTTGCCGCGAACAGACCAAATTGTTCACTGTTCGCTGAACAGGCGAACAGGCAATGCTCGAGTCGAACATGAGTTTGACTCAAACTCGAAGCTCATCCCTATTCCTGGGCATAAAAACAAGAATGCTCTTTCCAGACAGTTTGCTACCTCTGAAGAAGATCAACCTACCGAGCAGTATATAATCCCACCTCACAAAATTGTCGCACAGATCTACTACGGCTCTTTCCCAACATTTACAAGAAACCCAGAATCATGTTCCCCAAAGCTTGAAGATACCACCAGGTTACCTTTTCGTAGTCCCTATCCTCAGAAAACCTGTACTCCTCTGGGCTCATGATAGTTTGTTATCCGGTCATCCTGGTGTCATCATCACTCTTAAGACCTTGCAACATCATGTCTAGGCGCCTCATATGAAAAGGATGTTACTGACTATGTGCCTGCCTGTCCAACTTGTGCTGCTAATAAAGTACCTCGCACATTGCCTACTGGACTGTTACAACCTTGGGCCCATTTGACTATAGACTTAATTACAGACTTACCCAAGTCCGAGGGCATGACTGCTATATAGGTTATAGTGGATCACTTTTCCAAAATGTCTCATTTTGTGCCACTCCCAGGATTACCTACAGCGGGAGCACTGTCTACCCTCTTCCTTTCCCATATTGTGAGATATCATGGCATACTGTACCTACCAATATTGTCTCAGACCGTCGTGGATCCCAGTTTGTTTACCAATTCTGGAGAGCATTCGGCAAGAAACTGGGAGTAACACTCTCATTCTCTATCTCACATCACCCTCAAACAGATAGTCAAACCGAATGCATGAACCAAACCCTAGAAACCTATCTTCGACATTATGTCAATGCCTTACATTCCAACTGGTCTAAGTATTTGCCTTTGGCTGAGTTTGCCATTAATTCCCCTTGGCACAGTGCTCTTCATACCACACCATTCTATGCAGCCCTAGGCTATCACCCTCAGACTTTTCCCCTACTTCAGCCTTCTTCTGGTGTACCAGCAGCAGATCTGCAGATGAAAAATATTCTGCTACATTGGAAAAAGATTTGCTTATTACTACGGAAGTCAGCAGGAAAGTATGCGCCTTTCTCCAGCAAACAAAGACGCCATATACCTCCATATGTGGTGGGGACAGAGTTTGGCTATCAACCAAATACGTGAGACTGAAACAACCTTCTACCAAATTGGGCCCTCGATTTATCGGTCCTTACAGAATTATTGCTCTAGTCGAGCCAGTCTCCTATCTGTTGAAATTGCCCTCCTCTCTCCGGATTCATACCGTATTTCACGTTTCCCTCCTCAAAAAGGAAATTTTCAATCGCTACTCCAGAACGCAACAGCTACCTCCTCCTGTTCTTGTTGATGGACAAAATGAGTTTGAAGTCTCTAATATTCTTGCTTCTAGAAGACAGGGTTGTGGCCTACGGTATCTGGTTCATTGGAAGGGCTATCCTGTCACAGACCGTTCTTGGGTCCCAGCCAAAGATTTGCATGCTCCTGCTCTTATTCAGGGCTTCCATGCCTCCTTTCCCACTGGGCTCTGCTGGGCCCCTGGGGGAGTTCACTGGAGAGGGGGCCTTGTCATGCACCCGAGTGTATTTGAATCAGGATGTTCCTAGTCCCACAGCTGCAGTCTTGCTTGTTGTGCCACAGAGGAGCTCTGGTGTTATAGCTATATTCTCTTATTTTGATGCATTACCTTGGACTCACTAATCCCACCTGCTTTCAGCTGCGGACAATCTACAATAAAAGCAGCCCATAAATAGCAGCACTTCCTATCTCTCAGTGTCTGTTTGTTGGGACTAGCTTTGTGGGTGTTTTGACTGCTTTTTGACTCTGAATACAATATTTGAACTTCTGCCTGAAATTCTGACTACTCTCTAGCCAGCTGATTTTGTACTTCACTGCCAGCTCGTGTATCACCTTTGCCTGCCTGACCAATCTCTGGATTTTGATTGTGTACCGCTTTGCCTGATCTTTTTCCGTCCTGATCTGCCTGACTAAGTTTTCGCCTGAATCCTCAGCACACAAGCTCCACTTTCGGACACTACCTATCACAGGTACCTTACAATATCTTCGCCATCTCCCCATCCTTTGTAACCAGATGTCCTTTCTCATTCTTTATGGGGACAATATGGTCTGTCCTCCCTTTTTTTACTGTTTACGTAATTAAAGAATTTCTTGGAATTTTTTTTGCTCTTCTCTGCTATGTGTCTTTCATGTTCTATCTTGGCTGCCCTAATTGCACCCTTACATTTCTTGTTGCATTCTTTATAAAGTTTGAATGCTGATGATGATCCATCAACCTTGTATTTTTTGAAGGCATTCTTTTTTGCTTTTATATGCATTTTAACATTCGAGTTAAGCCCTCCAGGACTTTTGTTCGCTCTTTTAAATGTATTTCCCAATGGGATGCACTGGCTAATGCCGTTATTTAATATGCTCTTAGTGAACCCATCTGTCCTCCATGTTCTTTGTTCCTAAGATTTCATCCCAATTTACATCTTCTAGCAAGGTTTGTAGTTTAGGGAAGTTGGGTCTTTTGAAATTCAGTGTCTTTGTATTCCCCTTATGTTTCCTATTTGTGTGGTTTATACTGAAGCCAATTGACCTGTGATCGCTGTTTCCTTAATTGCCCTGTATTTCCACATCCATGATCAGGTCTGTATTGTTGGTAATCAGTAGATCTAGTAACGCTTTATTTATAGTTGGTACATCTATCATCTGACCCATGAAATTGTCCTGCAAGACATTTAGGAACTGGGGAGCCTGAGACGAATGCGTGGTTCCCTCTGCCCAGTCTATGTCTTTATAATTAAAATCCCCCATTATAATAACACTTTCCATCCTTGCTGCTAATCCAGATTGTGATAGGAGGTCCGCCTCCCCATCCTCCCTCAGGTTAGGGGGCCTTTAGCATACTCCCAGTATTATTTTCCCCTTAGCTTCATCCCTTTGGAGCTCTACCCACTGGGTGGCACAGTGGTGTAGTAGTTAGCACTCTCACCTAGCATTAAAAAGGGTCACTGGTTCAAATCCCAACCAAGACACTACCTGCCTGGAGTTTGCATGTTCTCCCTGTGCCTGCATGGGTTTCCTCCAGGTACTCTGGTTCCCTCCCACAATCCAAAGACATGCAGGTAGGTTAATTGGCTTCTGTCCAAAAATTGGCCCTAGTATATGAATGCAGACCTTAGATTGTAGGCTCCTTGAGGGTAGGGACCAATGTGAGTGTACAGGGATAGGGGTAGATACTTACTCAGGTTGAATTGGATGGACTGGTGTCTTTATGCAACCTTACTAACTATGAAACTACCCATAAGGATTCCACCTTCTCCCAAGCTCCCTTAGTGATGTCATCTCTCAGATTCACCTGTACATTATTCTTGATATGCATGCATACTCCTCCCCCATTTTAACCTTTCTGTCTCTGCGATATAGGGTATACCCTTGAATGGTTGCCAGCCAATCATGAGAGCTGTTGAACCAAGTCTCTGAAATTCCCACAAAATTCAAATCCTCCTTGTACAACAGTATCTCTAGTTCACCCATCTTGTCTGTCAGGCTCCTGGCATTGGTGAACATGCCACGTAGTTTAGACCGGTCGCATACTATCCTCCTATTGGGTGTTCCGAGATTGCAACTAGGACTTGTTACTATACTTGCCTTGGGTTTATGTGCTTTAGTCAACCTACCACTAATGCCCCCAATACTAACCTCTGGATTATGTTTCACATAGACCTCTACCTCTGGACCCCCCCCCTCCCCCATCGCCTAGTTTAAAAACCCCTCTAACTTTTGGGCCTTCTTTACTCCCAGCAGATCTGCACCCTCCTCATTTAGATGCAGTCCATCCCTTTTATAGTACTGGTGACTGACTGAGAAGGAGCCCAAACCCCTCCTTACTACACCAGCTCCTCAGCCACTTGTTTATTTCCCTAATCTCCCTCTGCCTTTCTGGTGTGGCTGTATGTACTGTTAGTATTCCTGAGAATACTACCTCAGAGGTAATTTTTCTCAATTTAGCTCCCAAGTCCCTAAAATCGTTCTTTAGCACACTCCATCTGCCTCTGACTTTGTCATTGGTGCCAACATGCACCATGACAGCCAGATCTTCCTCAGCTCCTCTTAGTAATCTGTCCACCAGATCCGTTATGTGCCGAAACCGAGCGCTCGGTAGACAGCATACAGTTCACGCTTCAGGTCTTTGTCACAGATTGCCCTCTCTGTCCTTCTAAAAATTGAGTCTCCTACCACCAGAAACGGTCTATTCTTTCCCTTTGCTTCCCCCACTATCACTGGAGGAGTTGTTCCCCTGGCAGCTAGAAGAGTGCCTCAGCTCCAGCAGTGCTAGTCTCTGACTGGTTTCACCAATGTCACTCAATGGAGCATACTTATTGGAATACTCCAGCCCAGGATTGGCCTCCCTGGCACTTCCCCCTCTATTCTTCCTGACTGTCACCCATCTACTCTTTTCTGGTGCCTGCACCTCTTTGTCGCCACCCGCCTCTGTGCTGGCCCCTGCCAGCACCTGCCGGGTACATTCCCGGCTCTCATTTAGTATGGAGGGTCTTCTCAGTGCTGACAGTTGCTTCCCTAGATTCAGAACCTGGGCTTCCAGGGAAACAATGTGCTTACAATTTGCACAACAGTATTCGCCCTCGATCAGATAATCAAGGAACGCATAAATGCCGAAAGATGTACACTGAGTCTCATCTCCACACCCGCCGGGCATCATACCTACCAATTTAATGAGGATTGGGATTATACCTTGTCAAAATTACATGAGCAGGCTCAAAATGAGTTCTACAGAAAATATAGGCCTCAAGCACCTGTGACCAATTAACCACTCCCCTTAATTAGTATGCTGAAAGAAGGAAAGAAAAAAAAGGTTGTTTAAAAAGTGATAGAGAAGGCGTTAAAAAAAGCTGCAAAGAACCCCCCCTACAAAAACCTAAAAATGTAACACAGCAATCACCAGCAGTCAAAAGCAAAAAATATTTACACTCTCCACTCAAGGTTCCCATGGTTCAGTTTTTACTCAGCAAGTATCCCATTGGGTCCCTCCATGTCTGTTTTGGAGACCATAGGAGAAATGTGGAGACTGATTCCCCCAAATAGAGTATGTCCAGGCATTGTCTTACCCTACATGATAAAGATCTTTGTGGCCTCAGAATGCAAGCTATTGCATCTATCCCTGGGTGCCTCCCTGAGGGGGAACCTTTCCTTGGCCCCAGGGAAACATTTTGGATCTTTAAACTGGACAACTTTGCACCTGGGGACCTTAACAAGGAGCTAGATGTGCACACAATCCTCTACAACACTTCCCTCTACTTATTTATCTTACTCCTGTTGGTTCTATGTCAATTCATGCCATTCTGAACGCACCCTTTATTTAATCAGTATGGGCGTTACGTCTATCTTAACCTATCCTATTTGTTTACACCTTCAAATATAGTATATACCTTTTTTGTCACGTGCCATACATTTCCAATGAATTGATACGTTTCTGATTAATTGATATTATCATTGTTATAATTAGTACAGAATTCGTCTATACATTCACATATACTATATATCTGTAACGGAACCCCGTCGTACTCCGCTTGAGTGCTTCTGTCAGTACACTGCTTCCTCCAGTGTGGATCCTCAGATATCAAATATTACAGCCATATATTGTAACCAAGAACCGGGAGAGACCAGCTTAGTAAAAAACTGCATGGAACATTTATTTGAACAAACTGACACAAATATACCAAATATATACACCAGGAGGACACCTCCCCTTCTGATCATATTACCCTAGCAATACAAACCGTAACCAGAAACCAGAAACTAACATAGCTAATTAACTAGTCAGTTAAAGCAGCCTAGGTGACTCGGAGGTATGACCTTTCAGGGCAGACTTGCTGTCTTTTAGCTCAGAAGACACAAGACACATTATGATAAATATAAACACAGGACACCTTCTCATAATGGCAGGAGCTCCCATAATTAGCAGACGGTCTGTCTCCTACATTGCAGACGATGGATTCCAGATCCAAACAAGGATTTGATTATTGATAGATTTTTACTGAATGTGAACGTTTATCATTATCTATGATACAATGCCTTGAAAAAATATTCATACCCCTTGAAATTTTCCACATTTAGTCATGTTACAACCAAAAACGTAAATATATTTTATTGGGATTTTATGCGATAGACAAACACAAAGTGATACATAATTGTGAAGTGGAAGTAAAATGATAAATTGTTTTAAATTTAAAAGAATAAAATAAAATATGTGAAAAGCGTGACGTGCATTTGTATTCAGCACTCTTTACTCTGATATCCCTAACTAAAATCTAGTGGAACCAATTGCCATCAGAAGTCACGTAATTAGTAAATAGAGTCCACCTGTGTGTAATTTAACCACTCGCCACCCGCACACCGTCAAAAGACGGAGAGGCGGTGGGGCTCTCGTTCTGGGTCGACATCATATGATGGCCACGCCATGTTGCTAGGAGACCCATCTCTGTAAAGAGCTGCAGTCCAATCACAGCTGCTCACATGTAAACACGTAGATGCCGGTAAACGGCGCTCCTTGCCTCACACTGACAGACATACCTCCCAACAATCCCGGATTAGGCGGGACTTTCCCACATTGACACCTTTGTCACGCGGTCCCCGAGTACAGGGGCTTTGTCCCGCATTACACCATGCAGAGCAGGACTTGCATACTGCTGTAAGATCCAGCACATCCAGCGATTGGTGGGCAACCCAAGGATTGGTGGGCAGGGGTAAGGCTACAGTGAGGGAAAGTGCAGCTTTCAGATTCAGTCTCTGATGTCGGGGACGGGCGGCCGATATTCTCTTTCAGCTTCCTGACACTGCCCCACAAACAGAGCGCCACCATGCCCCTCCCTGACATCACACCAGCACCGCCCTACTCCTCCACCAGACTCCAGCCACCAGAGACCGGCACCCTGCCCTTCCTCCTGACTCCACCCACCACAGAGCAGCATCCGGCCCCTCCTCCTGACTTAGGCCACTAGAGAGCGGCACCCTGCCCCTCCTCCTGACTCCACCCTCCACAGAGCGGCACCTGGTGAGATTGGTGCTCTGTGGTGGGCTGAGGAGGCTGGATGCTGGGGCCCCCACGAGGGCCACGAGTAGTGTGGTAGCCCCCGCAGTGCTGAGCCAGATCCTCACCCTTCAGGCCATGAACTCCAGGTGTGGGCAGTGGAGAACGCTGGGAGGGAGCCCATCGTCACCAAGACTGGGGAGATCGATAGAGAGCTGCAGAGGTGAGTGGCTAAAACTGCCAGCATGACCTTAGTGACAGGGGACTACAACTGTCAGCATTTACTGAGTGACAGGGGGACTACAACTCCCAGAATTTACTGAGTGACAGAGGGATTACAACTCCAAAGGGGGTCAGGGTGACTAGGAACTACAACTGCCAGCATGACCATAATGACATTGGAACTACAACTCCCAGAATATCCTGAGTTGTAGGGAAATTAGAAGCTCCTATATGCATAGGGTAACAAGGGACTGTATGTACATAACACACTCCTGAACCTCGCACTCTTTATATAATGCACTCCTAAACCTCGCACACTGTATATAACGCATTAATGAACCTCGCAGTCAGTGCCCACAAGTGCCACCAATCAGTGCCCACAAGTGCCACTAATCAGTGCTCATTAGTGATTGCTGTCTATCTATCAGTTCTGCCTATCAGTGCTGCCCATCAATACCCATCAGTGCCACCCATAAGTGTGGCATATTAGTGCCTCCTCATCAGTGCCACCTCATCAGTGCCCATCAGTTTAGCCTATCATTGCCTCATCAGCGTACATCAGTGAAGGAGAAAAATTGCTTATTTACAAAATTTACTAACAGAAACTAAGAAACTTCTTTTTTATTCAAAATTTTCAGTCTTTTTTTTTGTTTAGAAAAATATAAAAAACCCAGCAGTGATTGAACCAAAAGACAGCTCTATTTGCGTGAAGAAAATGATAAAATTCACATAGTTACAGTGTAGCACGACCGTCATTCAAAGTGTGACAGCGCTGAAAGCTGAAAAATGGGCTGTATAAATCTCAGTATAAAATCTCAGTATAATCTCAATATAAATACAGCTGTTCTGTGAAGCCCTTATGCGTACACATGACCGGACTTTTCAATGGACTAGGTCCGACGGTCTTCTCGACTGACTTTTGCCGGGGTTCCGACGGACTTTCCGAACGAACGGACTTGGTCACACAAGCACACCAATGTCTGAGGGATTCGAACGTGATGACGTACAACCGGACTAGAATAAGGAAGTTCATAGCCAGTAGTCAATAGTTGCCCCAGCGTCGGTTTTTGTCTGGTAGACTAGCATACAGATGAACGGATTTTTTCGACCGTACTCGAGTCTGTCGGAAAGATTTGAAACATGTTTTAAATCTAAAGTCCCTCTGATTTTTAGACAGCAAAGGACAGATGAAGCCCACACACGATCTAATTTTCCGGCAGATTTGCTCCGTCGGACCTAGTCAGTCAAAAAGTCTGGTTGTGTGTATGCGGCATTAGAGGACCTTAGTGAACACACAGCATCATGAAGGCAAGAGAAAAAAACCCAGACAGGCCAATGGAAAGAGTATGGCACAACTGAAAACCTACCAAGACATGGCCATCAACCTAAACTGACAGGCTGTGCAAGGAGAGCATTAATCAGAGAAGCAGCCAAGAGGACCATAGTAACTCTGGAGGAGCTGCAGAGATCCACAGCTCAGGTGGGAGAATCTGTCCACAGGACAACTATTAGTCATGCACTCCACAAATCTGACCTTTATGGAAGAGTGGCAAGAAGAAATCCATTGTTGAAAGAAAGCCATAAAGCCCCGTACACACGAGAGGACTTATGTCCGACAGACTTCCGAAGGAGTTCCGTCGGAGTTCTGCCGGAGTTCCGACGGAGTTCTGACGGACTTTTCGGCGGAGCGGACTTGGCCACACACAATCACACTAAACTCCGACGGATTCGAACGTGATGACGTACGACTGGATTCGAATACGGAAGTTCATAGCCAGTAGCCAATAGCTGCCCTAGCGTCGGTTTTAGTCCGTCGGAATAGCATACACACGAGCGGAGTTTTCGAAGGGACCGGGTCCGGCGGAGTTCCGTCGGGAAAATTTGAAGCATGTTCCATATTCTAAAGTCCTTCGGACTTTGGCGAGTCAAAAGTCCGTTGCAGCCCACACACGATCGAATAGTCTGACGGACTCAGTCCGTCGGACTTTGGATGTTGAAAAGTCCGCTCGTGTGTACGCGGCATAAGAAGTCCTGTTTAAAGTTTATGAGAAGTCATGTGGGAGACACAGAAACATGCGGAAGAAGGTGCTCTGGTCAGATGAGACCAAAATTGAACTTTTTGGCCTAAAAGCAAAATGCTATGTGTGGTGGATAACTAACACTGCACATCACCCTCAACACACCATCATCACCATGAAAAATGGTGGTGGCAGCATCATGTTGTGGGGATGCTTCTCTCCAGCGGGGACAGGGAAGCTGGTCAGAGTTGATGGGAAGATGGATGGAGCCAAATACAGGGCACTCTTGGAAGAAAACCTGGTAGAGTCTGCAAAAGACTTAAGACTGGAGTAGAGATTCACCTTCCAGCAGGACAACGACCCTAAACATACAACCAGAGCAACAATGGAATGGTTTCGATCAAAGCATATTCATGTGTTAGAATGGCACAGTCAAAGTCCAGACCTAAATCCAATTGAGAATCTGTGGCAAGACTTGAAAATTGCTGTTCACAGACGCTCTTGATCCAATCTGGCAGAGCTTGAGCAATTTTGCAAAGAAGATTGGGCAAACATTTCACTCTCTAGATGTGCAAAGCTGGTAGAGACATCCCCAAAAAGACTTGAAGCTGTAACTGCAAAGAAAGTGGTTCCACAAAGTATTGATTTAGGGGGGCTGAATACAAATGCACACCCAGGCAGTCTCCAGGCAGCACACCCTGGCTTGTCGGCGGTCCTAACCATCTCACCTTGGTGCTGGTGTTCTGCTATCACTGGATCATCTATTCTTTCAACCGAGGCATGGGTGTCCCTATCAGAAATTATTAGCTTCCTCACTATGCATTGAGCTGACATTATTTCACCATCCATCTGTCAATTTAACCCTTCTAAGTTCATTTCTTATGGTTTTTAATACTTTTTCTTGATCTGATTTACTACACAATGCAGGTTTTTTGCTGCGCCTTTTTTGTCCTATTTTTGGCATTAGATGGTACTTTTCCTCCAGATTACCAGATGGCATTCCATGCTTTGTTAGCTCAGTCTCCTCCTAATTTTTGTTGTGCTACCTATACTCCTGTGTGTTCTCTGTTTTTTTAGTTTTCATTTATGCCCTTTTTGACTACCTGTTACATTTCACAGTCCACCTTTTGACATGCCTAGGGAGCTTTCACAGATGACTGGTATGATGGGTGCTGTTGATTTTGTGGAAGTTATCACAGGATCTTACTTTCATTTGTTTACAAAGTTACAACAGCCTGAGAAGGGAGAGTACAAAGTCAGAGTACCTGCAACAAATCGATGACATAATTTTGTAAGGCAACTCCTTTATAGCCCGACCATGTGTCCAACGTGTAAACTTTGTTTCAAACAGAAACAAGATGAACTATAGGCTTGGTAATAAGGAGAACAATGGCAGACACCCTGCATCCTAAAATTCCATGGTAAGTTCTTGATTCATGGGGATTCATTTGCTAAAACTGGGGAGTGCAAAATCTGGTACAGCAGTGCATGGTAGCTTTTAACCACTACAATACAGGGCACTTTCGCCCCCTTCCTTCCCAGCCCAATTTTCAGCTTTCATCGCTCTCGCACTTTCAATGACACTGTACCCAAATAAAATTTTTATCATTTTGTTTGCACAAATAGAGCTTTATTTTGGTGGTATTTATCCACGACTCCGTTTCTTATTTTTTGCGATATAAGCGCAAAAAAAGCAGAAATTTGGAAAAAAAAAATATTTTCTTTTTTCTATTTTAAAAGAAATCCAATAAAATCAAATTGTCATACATTTAAGCCAAAATGTATTCTGCTACATGTTTTTGGTAAAAAAAATTCAGTTACGGTAAGTGTATAATAATTGGTTTGTGTGATTACGGACATATGTACGCAAATGATCATGTACATATGTGTGCAGGGGATCACGTACATATGTGTGCAGATAATCATTGGGATTTTAGTGGGACATATGTGGGGGACATGTGTTTTTTATTTGGGGACATGTCTTATTATTTGGGGACATGTGTGTTTTGGGGACATGTGTGGGGACATGTGTGTTTTGGGGACATTTGTGTTTACACTGTAGGTTTACACTAGACTAGTGATCAGTGAGTAAAAAGCTGTAAAAACAGCTCATACTCACTGATCACCAGCCAACTGCAACGATCTCCGCTCCTCTCCTCAGCGACGACTTCCGTGTGAGGAGAGGAGGGCTAATTGCCTAGCAACCGGCTGTTTGTTTAGATCACATGATGGCTGTGATTGGACACGGCTGTCATGTGATCAGGAGGGCCAATCACAGAGCCCTCCTGCCGATCCGAGATGCGCCATGTCCGGGTGACGCGCGCGCATCGGGATCGCGCGCAATCCCCCTCCTTCTGAAGGACATTCCTGAATGTCCAGTCAGAAGGAGGCGGCTCCCACCCGGCCGTATATGTACATTGGCCGGGTGGGAAGTAGTTAACTTCAGCTTGTTCAATTAAGCTTCGACAAAAAACCTGGAAGCTGATTTCTATGCAGAGCTGCACCAGATTATGCACTCTCCAGTTTTAGTAAATAAACCCTATGGATTCTGATTTTGCAGATGACATTGTGCTACTATCAATAAAAACAAAACAAAGCCTGCTCTGCAACATCTGATAAAAAGTCTTGATCAAGTAGCAGAAAGGGTTGACCTACCTATGAGAGAATCTAAAACCAAAGCTATTAAGGTAAATTGACTGACTAACTTGCTATTTCTTGCTTGAAGATTAGATCACTGAAGAAGTTGAAAACTTTATCTACCTTGAAAGGGTCATATCTTCATGAAATGGTAGTACAAATTAAGCTGTCCAGTGCAGGATTGGCAATGCAGCCAGTGTCTTCCAGCATTTATGTCAAATCTGGTTTACACTTTTACTCACTACAACCGTGAAGATACCTTCCTTATATGCCAGATAAACCTGTAAGATTAAACAAAATTACTCAAAAACTGAACTTATTTCACCAAAGGTGCCTATAGGCAATTCTAGGTATCATATACAGAGACCACATCATCAAAAAGAAAATCTTGAAATTCAGTATTATGCAGAAGTTAGAGGATATTGTCAACCAACAGAGGCAACAGCTGGCAGGATATATTTTGCCACTACCTGACCGCTGCAAAGTCAATATGCGCTGAATTCTTTCACCTAGACTAAAGCTGAAACAAGAAAGGCCTTGGACAACCAGGCAATCTAACTTTAACCACTTGCTTACTGGGCACTTAAACCCCCTTCCTGGCCAGATCAGCTTTCAGCGCTGTCACTCTTTGATTTTTTATCCCACAAATAGAGCTTTCTTTTGGTGTTATTTAATCACTGCTTACTGCAGTGATTAAACTTATTGCTTACTGCCCATTGTACCAAATTGAATGGCGGGGGGGGGGGGGGGGGCAAATTCTAAGGGTTTATTCACACCAGCAGATGTCTGAAGGCACAGATGCTGGTGGTGTGTGCTGGGAGGATGCCGATTCCAGCACATCACATTTGCATTGCAACTGCATTGGGTAATACTGCCCAGTGCATCACAATGCAAATGGTTTGAATTGGCCCTAAGTCTAAATTTCCTCTCAGCCTAGACAAGTAATTTAACTGGCGTCCAGGGACTTTTGAATTAGGGAATACAGCTGTTTTGAAACTGTACCTTGTTGTATATTGTCACATGTCACATATACTGATTGGTACATTTTGAAGTGGTGTTTTTTTCAGGGTCCCTTGTTGCATTGCTGAAAAAGACCTGATTGATTGTTCTATATTTGCCAAAATATTTACAACTCCAACAACCACTTTGATGGTATCTTGCACAATCTTTTTTCAGTGCTCTGTTAGTGCGTTCATACATGGTTTAAAATTCAGCCAGTTCTTCAGGGACAGGGTGAATTTACGATCCATGGATAGGCAGGCTTGCTGTACAGAGGTTCATCTATTGATCAACTTGTGTACAACCTACCTTTTAGGTTTTTCCCAAATGATCAGTGCTGCTGGCAACATTGATCAGTGTATTCTGATGGTGGGGAAATCCCCTGCTTTTGGAATACAATAGCACGTTGGGAGTGATTCCTTCATTCACATTGGGTATGTGAATGGGGGAATCAGATAATTTTTTTCGTTCAACCCACTGGTTGAAGCAAAAAAAAAAAAGATTGATGTATGACCATCCTTAAGCAACCGTTTTGATATACTTAATTATAATGCAATCCATATTTTTTGACAATAAATTAATAAATTATATCCAATTCATATAATATACCTATAGTGAAAAAAGATATAGACCTAAAAATTGTGCATCTGTCATATTAATATCAATATTAATATCAACCAGTGGTGTAACCCCAATTAAATATAAGTATGAATAACACAAAAATTCAAATGTATGAAGGTAAAACATTCCAGATCCACAAGAATGCTTTTTCCAAGTGGTCAATTGTGCTCAGTGATGACAAATTAGTGCCAATGTCCTCAGAAAGTGATATCCCCACAGATATTCACGCCTCTTACTGGACAGGGTTGATCTCAAATTATAGAAATCAAACACGCTGATGTATAGAGAACCGATGTGTTCACCACCAGACTTCCAGGAAAGGTATATGACCCCATAAGTAAATTGCAACACTGTTGTCCCTACCAAACGGATCATATAAGCAGACCACTCAAGCAGACCAATTCTATCCAAGTTAAATCTCTTAAGAAGGCAGAGAGTAGAAGAAACGTCATAGTGTAGTATGTCAATATAAGGATTTTATTAAAAAGTATTGCACTTACATGTTTTAAAACATCAGTGGTGTACAACTCCACAAGCATGGCTCTGGGACTTGCTGGTGGACCCGTGTGTGCTGAAGTCACAGATGCAGCTCCACCCCACACATTTCTCCATAACAGGCATCCTCTGGGAACGGAGACTCATATGGAACATTAGCAGAATAACAATTTATAACAGAACTGACACCAGACATTTAAGCAGGAGTCACTCTCGGTGCATCACAATGCCCAGTAGGAAAAAATGTAAAACAACTAAATGATACAAAAAATATATTCATAGTTATTAATTAATACAATTTTTAAATAAATACAATTTGAATAATTCTATCTGGCTAAACAAGCAAATCACTCCAATGTATGGGTTTCAAAAGTAACTCCCTCTGGTGGTCAAATGATGAATAGCGCCATATCCCAGGTTCAACATATCTAAACATACACATCCATATTTGTTATCACTACAAAATATATCCAGAACCTCTTAAAACCTAAATACAAGCAAAACATTTATTTAACCACTTCAGTACAGCGCACTTATACACCTTCCTGCCTAGACCAATTTTCAGCTTTCAGCGCTGCCACACTTTGAATGACAATTGCGTGGTCATATAATACTGTACCCAAACTAAATTTTATAATTTTGTTACCACAAATAGAGCTTTCTTTTGGTGGTATTTGATCACCTGTGGGATTTTTATTTTCTGCTAAACAAATAAAAAAAAGACTGATTTTTTTTTCTGTTACAAAACTTTGTAAATAAGTATGGTTCCTCCTTCACTGATGGGCACTGATGGGGCTGTACTGAGGGGCACTGATAAGGCAGCATTGATGGGTATCAATGAGGTGGCACTGATGAGGTGGCACTGGTGGGCACTGATGATGGGTAGTAATATGTACTGATGGGTACATATAGGTTGCACTGATGGGCACTGGGAAGGCGGCATGGTTGGGCACTGATAGGTGGCACGGATGGGCATGGATGGGCAGCGATAAGTGGCACTGATGTACACTAATGGTACAAGTGGATACCAATCAGTGCCAAACAATAATGCTTGCCAATCAGTGATGCCAATTGTAGGCACTGATTGGCATCCATTGTGGGGACTGATTGGCATCCATTGTGGGCACTGATTGGCATCCCTGGTGGTTTCGGATGGCATACCTGGAGGTGACATCCCTGGTAGTCCTAGTGGCATCCCTGGTGGTCCAGTGTGGTCATCTTGTGTTGCTGTGTTGATGTTGTGGTGCTGTGCTGATAATCAATCAATCGTCTGACAGACGCAAGTGAGGAAAAGCCGATCAACGGCTCTTCCTGTTTACACTGTGATCAGCCCTGATTGGACACTGACGGAGGCTTTTTACCTAGATCGGTGTTGTGGTGTGTCAGACTGAAACACTGCATGGCGATGTCATATGATGTCCGGTCAGGATAATAAAACCACTTTGCCACCATCATTTTGCTATATGGTGGGCAAAAAGTGGTTAAAAGCTTAAAAATTCAAATGTTTTATCCTAATAAAGGGAGACCTTAATGAAAAAATAAAACCATAAAAATACAAAAATAATAAATAGCTAATGTCATGCTCCACATGGAGAGGACCTTCATAGTATTGAAGCGTGAACCAGAATATAGAAAGAAACCCCATAAATCAACTGTTATTGATCTAACAGTTGATGTCCCACTCAACATTGAGACCCCATGAATAATATATTTCAAATAAAAAATCCAGTGGGATAAGTGTATTTCTTCATCCCTATGACCTGTAAGAGGGAAGGGTCCCTTCTATGATTACTATGAAACTATTTGGAGAGGCCTCCAAAACCCTTTCTAATGTTGGCAAGATGCACCCCCTATCCTTACACTCAGTACCTGTGGGTTCCTGCCCACTAGGGATGGTCGAACTGTTCGCCCGGCAGTTGGTTCGCGGAGAATTTTGCGTGTTCGCGATTTGCCCGATCGGCGCACTATTGCCACTGTTCGCCCAGCGGACATATGTGTTTACAGTGTGAAAGAACTTTGACCCATGATGACACATCCATCATGGGGTACATGGCAGCCAATTGAGACATTTCAGCACATGGACAATTGGACATTCCCCCTACCTTATAAATAGACCTGATCTGGTGGCCATTTTACATTCTGTCTTATGTCAGTTTAGGGACAGGACGCTGTGTGGAGCAGGGAGAGACTGTAGTGACACAAATCGCTAGCTATTAGGCCCACAAAAGTCCTTTTAAGGACTGGTATATGTGTAGTACAGTATATAGGGTTCAGTGCACTGCTGTGCTGGTGATTGCAGCAGCCTGTCTTTTGTCAGTGTAGGGACAGGACGCTGTGTGCAGATGGGACAGTCAGTTTAATCACTAGCTAGCTATTACTATTAGGTCCACAAAGGTCCTTTTAAGGACTGGTATAGGTGTACAGTATATAGGGTTCTGGTGCACTGCTGTGCTGGTGATTGCTGAGTGCACTGATGACTGATTCTGCAGCTGTCTTTTGTCAGTGTAGGGACAGGATGCTGTGTGCAAGCGGGGACAGTCAGTTTAATCACTAGCTATTACTATTAGGTCCACAAAGGTCCTTAAGGACTGGTATAGGTGTACAGTATATAGGGTTGTACCTGTATAATATACTTTCTTCCAAATATAGAAAGAATATTATACTTGACTGCTACCTGATTCTGCAGCTGTCTTTTATCAGTGTAGGGACTGAGGGACAGTCTGCAAATCACTAGGTCCACAAAGGTCCTTTTAAGGACTGGTATAGGTGTACAATATATAGGGTGCTGGTGCAGGGCTGTGCTGCAGATTACTGCCCTATTCTACAGCAGTCCTTTATCAGTGTAGGGACTGAGGGACAGTCTGCAAATCACTAGCTACTAGGTCCACAAAGGTCCCTTTAAGGATTGGTATAGGTGTACAATATATAGGGTGTTTGTACAGGGCTGTGCTGCAGATTACTGCCTTATTCTGCAGCAGTCCTTTATCAGTGTAGGGACTGAGGGACTGAGGGACAGTCTGCAAATCACTAGCAAATCACTAGCTACTAGGTCCACAAAGATCCTTGTAAGGACTGGTGTAGGTGTACAATATAAAGGGTTGTGGTGCACTGCTGCTGACTGCTGCCCTATTCTGCAGCAGTCTTTTATCAGTGTAGGGACTGAGGGACAGTCTGTAAATCACTAGCTACTAGGTCCACAAAGGTCCTTGTAAGGACTGGTGTAGGTGTACAATATAAAGGGTTGTGGTGCACTGCTGCTGACTGCTGCCCTATTCTGCAGCAGTCTTTTATCAGTGTAGGGACTGAGGGACAGTCTGAAAATCACTAGCTACTAGGTCCACAAAGGTCCTTTTAAGGACTGGTATAGGTGCACAATATATAGGGTGCTGGTGCATTTCTGTGCTGGTGATTGCAGCTGTCTTTTGTCAGTGTAGGGACAGGATGCTGTGTGGAGCAGGGACAGTCAGTTTAATCACTAGCTAGCTATTACTACTAGGTCCACAAAGGTCCTTTTAAGGACTGGCATAGGTGTACAATATATAGGGTGCTGGTGTCAGTGCTCTCTATCACGGTGCTGGTGTCAGTGCTCTATATCATGGTGCTGGTGTCAGTGTACACTATCACGGTGCTGGTGTCAGTGCACGCTATCATGGTGTTGGTGTCAGTGCTCTCACAGTGCTGGTGTCAGTGCTCTCTATCACGGTACTGCTGTCAGTGCTCTATATCACTGTGCTGATGTCAGTGCTCTGTATCGCAGTGCTGGTGTCAGTGCTCTCACGGTGCTGGTGTCAGTGCACTCTATCACGGTGCTGGTGTCAGTGCTCTATATCACGGTGCTGGTGTCAGTGCTCTATATCTCGGTGCTGATGTCAGGGCTCTATATCACGGTGTTGGCGTCAGTGCACTCTATCACGGTGCTGGTGTCAGTGCTCTCTATCTTGGTGCTGGTGTCAGTGCTCTCTATCACGGTGCTGGTGTCAGTGCTCATCTCCTGTACCCTCTTCATAGCCTACCCTGACCTTTCCTCTCCTCCATTGCCTTCATGCGCTCCTGAGTCCTGAATTGTCAAAATTTCACAGATAAAAAAAGAATGCTTGTGGTTGTCGATCCCAGATTCACTTCATACATGTGTTATGTCAGTGGCCATGTAGTGGGACTATGTGTGCACAGCTAGTAAGTATTTTGTGGCTGAAAATATGACCTGTAGGTCATTAAAGTTCACCTGCCATTGAAGTCAATGGGGCCCGCAGCGAACTTTGCGTTTCCCGGACTTTTGGCCGTGTTCGCGTTCGCAAAACGTCCCGTCGGAAGTTCGTCCATCTCTACTGCCCACATATTGCAGACTACACCAGCACGAAAGAAGGTAAACTACCCCTTAGTGCAAGTTGTGTAATCTTGTTCATGATATTCACAAGATGTAACCATAGAGGAGAAGACTGTAGGGCCCTCCTCCCTGCCCAAGACGAACTGACCCACCCCTTGCCCGAGCCAAGGTGGAACACTCTCAGTCTGCTTATTTCCACTCACCAAATTCGAGCAGGTGAGTGGAAATTTTCAGGGCTAGTCTAAACCCTGTCAGATTGAGTGTCCATTTGTGTCCCATTTGAGATATTTTATTTCACTTCCTGACCTATGTACACAACAGAAAGTGAGAAGAATCTCTCCAAAGTGATGTAGATCTGCTCCTAAACTGGTATAACTAGAACAAGTATCTCCATTGAAAGATTATCTATCTCTTCCTATTCTGGTGACAACTCAGATGCATGATGTTTCTTTGCTTTCTGTCACAGCAACAATGGAAATTAGAAACAATGACTATACCTAGAGCCAATCTATGAAGCAGGGACACAGACAGCAATACAAATCAGACAAGGTTTCTAATCCCCCACCATTCTTTCCAAAAATGATAAAAGTTTTTTGCCTATAGTCACACTTTACTGAATGAGCCATGCAAGGGTGTGTGTAAGTTAATCCAAATATGGTATCCATCAAACAGCTCATCTGAAGTGGAATATGGCTTATTTTTTCTGTTGATAATTAATGGTGTTCTTCTTAAAAGAGAAGTATGTTTTTTTTTTTTAGATTAATATTTACCTAGGTCTCCCTCCACCTCCTTACTGAGAACCGAGCCATCAAACATCGCTGATGGCTCAGTTCTCTCATCTCCCGGAGCAGAGAGCTGCTGCCTTTCAATCAGCAGCTCTCCTCTCTGCTCCTTCATGCTCACTGGATCGCTGAGCTGTGGAGGGGTGGAGAGCGGCCATCTCAGCGGCTCACTGAGAGGCTGAGACTGCCATAAGTACAGGCATCTGGCAGATCCATACTTCTTAAGTTAGGATGATGTGCTGCCTGGACTAATTCCAGTGACGTCAGCAGAGAGCGGACCGTTTCTCCACCGAAAACGGGTCACAGGAGTGCAAAACGAATTGCACTCCTGTGACCCAGAGGAGAAGCCCAGCCAAACAAGCTCAGGCTGGTCTTATCCTTTAAAGCAGTAGTAACCTACACGTAAGCCTATAATAAGGCTTGCCCGAGGCACAGTGAATTCCTCCTAAACATGGAAATAAAAGAAAGGTCTGGTATCACCAGTGACACACCTCCACCCCTAATAGTACAATAGAAACATAGGTATTGCCATTGGGACTTTATATGAGGTGTGCACCATTAGCTGATGAAATTGTCAAATATAAATACAATAAAAGCATTTACTGCAGGAATGATCACACATGAAAGAGTAGCATAAACCAAGGCAAAGCCAATACAATATTGCACATGGTTAAAGATTGCATTACATATGACTTACATGAGTATACATAACATCTAATTCCACTGACGCATTTCATGAGATGTGACTCACTCTTCAAGGGTGGATGCATGTAGAATATTTCTGAAAATGAATGACCAAAAAGGTAATGTAACACATGAATAAATAATGGATAAATGGTAAGAGGGGCCTTGCAGATAAAGAAAAAACCCATACCCACCAGTCGGCAAAGCTTAGGTGCCTGTGGCTATGTTCACTGAGGATGGCAGCAATATATGCTTGGGAAGGGAGCTGAGGGAGTGAAGTCAACCAAAAAACCCAGAGCAAGGAATAATGGGGAGGCGGACATGGCATGGGTAGAAATGAGTGACCTTGGAGATCCTAAATAATCTATTCAGGTGTCAAATATAATATAATATAATATAATATAATATAATATAATAAGTATATAATCAAATATTGCTAAATTGGCAAAATAATCATAAAGTATATAATGGAATGCATGTATAAACCAAACTGTTGCAATGGTAGGATGGATAATAAGGCCAAAAAAGTGTGCAAACTGCAGATATGTGAAAAGGGATGTCAGAAAAGGCAATCCCTAAAAGGGGAAATATGAGAAAGTGTGAATATAAAAAACATAACCAAGCACAGGAATGTGCGATGTGAAGGATGAAAGATGTGTATCTGTGTAGGATCAGTAGCTTGCAGCAGCAGAATGAGCTGTGAAGTGAGTGAAATGAAAAGTCTCAGCCATGTGTGCTCTCCTATTTATAACTTCACAAGAGTTCTAACTGGCTCCGCCCTTGGATAATCCATCCAGGTGTCAACTATAGTATAATATAATATATATGTAATCAAAAATTGCTAAATTAGCAAAATGATCATCAAGTATATATTGGAATGCACGAATGCATGTATAAACCAACCTTTTGCAATTGTAGGACGGATAGATATGTTTGATTATATACATATTATATTATAGCTGACACCTAAATGGATTATTTAGGATCTCCAAGGTCACTCATTTCTACCCGTGCCATGTCCGCCTTCCCATTATTCCTTGGTCGGGGTTTTTTAGTTGGCTCCTCTTTCTCAGCTCCCTTCCCAAGCATATATTGCTGCCATTCTTGGCCACAGGCACCTAGGCTTTGCCAACTGATGAGTATGGGGTATTTTCTTTCTCTGTAAGGCCCCTCCTACCATTTTTCCATTATATATTTATGTGTTACATTACCTTTTTGGTCATTCATTTTCAGATATATTCTACATGCATCCACCCTTCAAGAGCAAGTCACATCTAAAACGCGGGTGTATTAGATGTTATATATACTCATATATTTCCTATGTAATGCAATCTTTAACCATGTGCAAGACTTTGTCTTTGTTTATGCTACTCTTTCATGTGTGATTATTTCTGCAATAATGACCAGGCGAGTATATTATTAGGAATGTGATAAAAAGTCCATTTAAATCCAAAAAAAAAGAACAGGTGATGGACTAACAGTCCCAACAGGCAGAGATCCCACGTGAGAAAATTGTAATGCAAGAGTGACTTTCCCTCCACCTCCAGAGCAATCGATTCGCTCACGTCTAAGTGTGGACCATTTAACTAACAGATGGTCAACAACGCATGTCCCAACGGAAAATGTGCAATCAGACTGTGTTGTCGGAAAGTCTGATCGTGTGTGGCTTCCATCTGACTTTTTCGTTCAGAATTTCCGACACACAAAGCTTGAGATCTGGATCTAAAATTTTCCGACAACAAAATCCAATTGTTTAAATTATGATCGTGTGTAGACAATTCCGATGCACAAAGTGCCTTGCATGCTCAGAATAAATTACAAGACGAAAGCTATTAGCTACTGGCCTCTTTATAGTCCCGTCGTACGTGTTGTACGTCAACTCGTTCTGAACAATTGGATTTTCTGACAACTTTGTGTGACCATGTGTATGCAACACAAGTTTGGGCCAAAATCTGTCGGAAAAAATCAGACAGATTTTGTCGTTGGAATGTCCGACCGTGTGTACAGGGCAGAAAACTGTCATCACTAATTGCACCTTCATGATGAGTGATCCCGTTTATCCTATCCTGGCAGCTGTTCCCTGAGTAAGCCAGCTCTGTATAGAAAAGAATAAGTGAAAAAGGGAAAGTGCCCGATAAGTGCAATAGTAAAAGCAGCCTTTAATCTTAAATGGTTAAACTTTCCCTTTTTCACTTATTCTTTTCTATACAGAGTTGGCTTACTCAGGGAACAGCTGCCACTATACCTGTAGTTCCCCATGGACTGTTTATAGACTTTTTCCTGATGAACTTTCAGAGTCATTAACCCTTTTTGTGTGCTACTATTTATTCGCTGTGTCAAATTAACTCACATGCATCTACCTTGTTGAGGAATCTAATTTGAAGTTTGGCAAACCCAAAGTTTTGGGCAAATTCCATTGAAGTCTTTGGTTGGCAAACCTAACTGCCCATTTTTTAGGCAAACCAACAATTCTCAAAAAGAGCATAGGGAGCTGGGCACTGGTATCACAGACATTTACCAAAGCAAGTAACTTTTTTTTTTAAAATTACCATACAGCGGGAACCTTTTAATGCAGCTTCTAAGGCTACATAAAAAAAAAACAATCCTTTAAATTATATGCTTGGAAGATGCCTTTAAGCTATTATATTCATAGACAGCGACACTGCATGCTGGCATCACTTATTTTGGATATGTACAGTAATTTATTTTCTAACTTTACGCGGGACAATTCAATCGTGTGTGGGCTCCAGCGGTCCGTAAAGTCCGGCGGACTTAGAAAGTAGTTTTGACTCAAACTTTGTCCGCCGGACTTGGCTTTCAGTGGACAATCCGTTCGTCTGTGTGCTAGTCCGGACTAAGAATAACGCATGCTCAGAAGCAAGTACGAGAAGGAAGCTATTGGCTACTGGCTATTGAACTTCCTTTTTCTAGTCCCGTCGTACGTGCTGTACGTCATCGCGTTAGAAATTGCCGGACTTTCGGAGTGTCCGTGTGTGGCCAAGTCCGTTCGTTAGAAAGTCCAGTGGATTGTTTGCCGGATTGTTTGCCGGCCTAAGTCTGCCGGACAAGACGATTGTGTGTACACGGCATTAGAGTGTCGAGCAGGATGTTAGAGCAGGATGAAAAGCATCCACACACTTTCCTATTTCCTAGTCAATGCTGCCACTGACAGCTGCAGTACTTAGACTAACAAACCAATCTGTGTGACTCCTAATCATGTATTAGCCAGGATGGCCATTTATGATCATCATATGCAGCCTGGAGAGGATTATTTACAATCAAACTTTTCAAGCCTACAGATTGCACTGTGACTTTCTGTTCATCACATGTTTAAAAAAATGTAAAACAAATAAATCAACGTATTTAATTGTGTCCATTATCATTGCATAAAAAACAATGAGCACGGTATTTATTAAAACAGTGTACCTGATAAAAGCCTTACAGTGATACTAAATACAGAACATTTGTAGTGCAATTGATCCATATATATATATATATATATATATATATATACATGATGCTTCTGGTTCTCATTAAAAAAGACTGCTAAATACTGTCTGTGATCTTTGGGAGGAGCTCATAGTTTCCTTTTAGGCTTTTCCATTTATATTCTTATTTACAACAACTTTTGTGGAACTCCCATTATGAGCTCATTATTTATCCTAATTATTCTCATTGACTCTTTTGGACTTTAGCGCTTTGATTTCTTTTTGTTTTTTAGCTTCCTTTTAGCTCCTAGTGGCTATCAACACATTGGCATGGAAAAGGAGAGAGGGTTCACAGTGCCTGTTACTTGTGCCCCCCTAGTGGCTATAAACACGTCAGTATGGAGGAGGGTGGTGGTGCCTGTCAGCCTCCACCACCAGTGGCTAGGAACATGTTGGCGTTGAGGAGGAGGGAAGGAGAGAGGGGTCACTAAGCACTTTGTATACACCCTCAAATATGACTGTATAGTCACGTGGGCTTCCTAGACTGGTACTAAGGAGAAAGTGAGCCTGTTCACTTCCACCAGACCATGCACAAATGTGACAATGGGCGATCCATAGGATCCATAGGATCTCAGTCTGCACCAGGGATACAGGCAAGAGGTAGCAACTGTGAATGACAGGATCAACCAGGTTTTCATTACTATTCACAAAACGAATGTGATTATGCTTAAGGCATTATGTATACAATGTAAAATAGCATGTAAAGACATTTTTTAAGGATTTGACATTTAATGACACATCGGGGGAGATTTTCTAAAATTGGAGCACTCAGAATCTGGTGCAGTTGTGCATGGTAGCCATTAGGCTTTAAAATTCAGCTTGTTCAATTACGCTTTGACAAGAAAACCTGGGAGCTGAGTGGTTTCTATGCAGACCTGCACCAGATTTCTCATGCTCCAGGTAATCCCTAAATGAAGTATAAAAACTGTTTATATATCTCAACAGACAACACTGGCCTCTGCTTTCGTGGCTGTCCAGAAAAAGGTACCTATATACATACCTGGTGGCATTGCTCAATTGTACAATCATTTTGGAAAAAGATCTTTCTGATAATTACAAAATTTTTTGATCGTCCAATTTTTCCAGACCCAATTATAGCTCTCCTTAATTTAAAACCAGCCTTTCTGAATCAGAAACAATTCAAATTAGTTCTTACACTCCTGATAGCCGCAAAGCAGACTATAGCCAATGCGTGGAAAACAGATGTGGTGAATATTGCAGAAACCAAACGTAGAATGAATCAATCTTTCATCCATGCTAAAATGGACGCTATAGATAAAAACCAGATGACAAAGTTTGATATCATATGGAAACCCTGGATTTAATATTATACGTCAGATAATATTGACAACCGAGTTTTATTGTTATGGTGATTAAGATTTTTTATAGAATTACAACATTAGATGATATATAAAACCTCCTCCGGAGAATTATTCCCACCCCTTCCCCTCCTATATACCTTTAATGTTCTTCCCTTACTATATAATACTTTACTATAAACATACTTTAGAAGTTATGGTCAAAACTTTTAAATCATATATTTTCTTTTAGACATATTTATATTTTCTTGGGATTAAAATGTTTAAAACTCAGCTATAAGAATGTTTTCAAATTCTAAAATATATAAGGCCATTTATTGTCATTCCCACGAGAATATCTTGAAATTCTTCTTTGCTTTGTATCATTCGTACTTCAATATGTCTACTTTTTATTTCTGGTATCACATAATTTGTCTTATATTCTGTACATGTAATTTATTTTAACATAAAATAAAAATTTTTGAACGAGAAAAACTGTTTATATACAGTGGGGCAAAAAAGTATTTAGCCAGCCACCAATTGGATATAGAGCAAAGATGAACTTTTGATATTGACCAAATACTTATTTTCCACCATAATTTGCAAATAAATTCTTTCAAAAATCAGACAATGTGATTGTCTGGATTTGTTGCCACATTTTGTCACATTTTGTCTCTCATAGTTGAGGTATACCTATGATGACAGGCCTCTCTCATCTTTTTAAGTGGGAGAACTTGCACAATTGGTGGCTGACTAAATACTTTTTTGCCCCACTGTAGCTAAATTGGAGTTCTTGCTAAGTTAGCAAATTGAATTTGATCTAAGCATCTATGAGTGCTTGTCATACAAAGGACAATCTGGTTTAAAAAGCAGTTATCTGGTAATTTTTAAAAGAGAAGTACGGGAACAGCAAAAATAAAAAATTATACTCCTCTAGGTGGCTGCAGCAGCAATCCCAGCTGCAGCTGTCCCGCACTGTCTACTGGGAAATGGAGTCTCTATTTCCCAGTAGACGTCAGTTATGTGGAAATGCGTCACTTCAGAGTACTTGCAATGTTTTCTGAGCTAGTTGGCAGACTTGACACTAGAGATATTACTAGAGATATTACTCATGCTGGAATTTTTTAACCTCTATGTAAGTTTATCTATACCTTTTTTATAATAAAATTGGCTGATTTACACTATGAAGCTTCTGCCCTTTTTATACATGATCTTTTGAACACATGGAGCTTATCCCTGCAAGTGTATCAAGACATGCTGTTTGAAATCTCCACACCTGTGATAATTCTGGCACAAGCTTCATTGATCTCTGTAATAGGGATCCATCATATCTGGTAAGAGGCCACTCTCTTTTATTGTGGATGGAATACTTTGTCAATTTCCTTGAACATTGGTAGTCATGGATTTTAACTTTTGGACTTGAGTTTTTCTATTGTAATAATAATTTTATGCATATTGATAATTTTAATTATGCACTTGTTGTGGTAATTTGCTATGTTTTCATCACTAATTTGTCATCAATATTTATTAATGTTTGAACACTTAGGTGAAATTTTGATTTATTCACCTTATTTGGTTTATCATCACATTAGTTCACTATTTAAAGGAACAGCGCATCATTTGTTATTCTTATTTTTGAACCCCAGCCTGTGTGAAAACTATGGCTCCCCCATAGATAACAGTGGATAAATTAGTGTAGCCATGATGACAGAAAGTGTTTTAGTCACAGGATTACCAGATTAAAGGGGAAAAAGTCTGAAAAGCTAATGCAGCCATCATGAGACTGAGTTTAGCTTTGCTTTAAGACTTTACTGTACATGTGTATAATTCACATGCCTTTCCTTAGCTGCTAAACACACATTGTAAGCATGTTGTAAAAGCTGAACTCCAGGAATTATCCTTATTGCCAATTTACTGCATCCGTACCTTCTCTTCACTTATTAAATTAATTATTAAACTAATTAAAGAACTTCTTGTCTTCATTAATAAAATGACAAGGTGTTCCCAGAATGGCAGTGGTGCTAAGCAAGTGATCCCTTGTGTTCCGTATACAGAGGTGAATATGCTTGAGCAGGACCATGAAGATCGTGCCTATGACTGTACTAGCTTTCAGCATACCCAGCGGTGCACTGAATTTAAGATATAGATAATTACATCATGCCAAGCTGGACCAATGTACGTTGGCGATAAAGATCATTCCAGAAGTTCAATCAAACAAATGCACGGTCATGCAACACTGTACCCAAACAAAATTGATGTCCTTTTTTCCCACAAATATAGACTTATTTAGTGGAATTTGTTCACCTCTGTTTTTATTTTTTGCGCTATAAACAAAAAAATTGCGAACAGTTTTACTTTGCTATAAAACATAAAAAAATGTAGAAAAACACGTTTATTTATCAGTTTAGGCCAATATGTATTCTGCTTCATATTTTTGGTAAAAAAATCCCCAATAAGCGCGTATTGATTTGCGCAAAAGCCTCTACAAAATAGAGGATAGATTTATGGCATTTTTATTGCCATCACAATGACTGCAACATTGTGATGGACAGATCAGACACGTAACTGACATTTTTGACACTTTTTTGGGAACCAGGGACATTATTACAGTAATCAGTGCTAAAAATATGCACTGTTATTGTACAAATGACACTGGCCAGGAAGGGGTTAACATCAAGGGGGATCAAGGGGTTAAATGTGTTCCCTGCAGGTGTTTTCTAACTGTATGACGGACTGTGTGATTGTGCTTAGCAGAAAGACAGGATCTGTGTGATCTCACCTGTCAGAAAGGAGACTTGCCTTATTTACACAGGCAGATCCCCATTCTGTTACTGTGGGGAACGATCAGGGCTGAGCAGCAGACATTGAATCCAACAGACCCCCAGATTGTCTCCCCTGCTGGCCAATGTGCACCCACAAATGCGTGTTCCTGAGTCGACGCACACCTACGGCGATTTGCGGAATTTTGCCACCTTGCCGCCGTATAAGGACGGCAGCTGGTCGGCAAGTGGTTAATTATGTTAATTTATGGTGCTTATATGCATTTACAGTGTTAATAACATGCATTTTATTGCATATACTTCTTTGTTTTATTAGGTGTGTTACACAATGGGGGTTATTTACGAAAGGCAAATCCACTTTGCACTTGAAAGTGCACTAAAAATGCACTTGGAAGTGCAGTAGCTCTAAATCTAAGGGGTAGATCTGAAATGAGGGAAAGCTCTACTGATTTTATCATTCAATCATGTGCAAGCTATAATTCTGTTTTTTATTTTCCTTGCATGTCCCCCTCGGATCTACAGCCACTTTACTTCCAAGTGCACTTTCCAGTGCACTTGCAGTGCAAAGTGGAGTTTCCTTTAGTAAATAACTCCCAATGTCTTAACTTAACACAAGTTTTATGTATGTTGCACATCATTGCTGGTGCAGTTTAAAGTGCAATGTAATGTTAAGAAAGGATGCAATGCACATAATCAAATACATCTTAAGCCAATGTTTACTTGTGTTGTACGTGAATGCAATTCTGAACATTTTTGGTCTCATAGTTCTTGAGGGATTGCATCTTCTTGTATCATGTATGATGTTTGGGTGTCTTGACATATGGATGTATTGGCTATAGCATATAGGCTTGGAGGTTCGGGTGCTCTTTACCACCCATGCTTGTACCATATAGCTTTACTATAGCTATACAGTACTCTGAAAAGCCTAAAATTTACTTAGGTGCAGTGGTTTAGTGCTGAGGTTGATTGCTATTAGGAAGGCAAACATGTTTTTGTAACTAGTTAAGTACTGTATCTATTTTCCAATTAATTAATAAAGTGGCATATTTTAACTACAGTAGTTTTAACTAAATGTTGGTTCCTCGTTCGCTTCTATTTACTATATTATTGATTTCAAGTTCTTCAATAAAACCAACTTGTACTTTTTTTTAGTATACTTTATTTTTATTGGATGTATTGGTTATCACAACAGCAACGCTGTCTTCAAAACATTTCCTGTACTCTCCTGAAAGAACCAACTCTAGGAGTAACTGCTCCCCACTCAGTGTATCTCCTGTATTCTCCAGGTCTCAGGTAGTACTGACGTCCCCTGTAGTTGGGTTGCTCATAGAGGATCCAGTGTCCTTCAAGGACATTACAGGAGTGGATATCATGGTAGTTGAATTCTTCATGGACTTGAGGACAATCTTCAGTGAACTCCATCATCTGACCTCTGAATTCTTCCCTTTCATAAATCCTGAGCCTAAATGATCCACGGTGCTGATGGAGGAACATGCATTGTAAGTCCAAAATATTTTAGTATTTCAAAAATGTATTTTATATTGGCTGAAGGCCTGTGCACACACACTACATTGTTTATGTGTGTCTGTTTCTATAAATATGGCATGGTAGGGCAGACTTACAAAGAGTGGTGCAAAGAAAACTAGAGAGAAAACAAAGCAGTAGCCTGGGACAAATAATGGCATTTTATCTAATAAATGACTGCTACATTCTTGCCTCAGTTTTAATATAAGTGTATTATAAGTTCTGAAGATAATATCTGAAATATATATAGATTGATAAAAAATATATAAAAGTTCCTGGAACTTAGCTTATTAGACCTAAAAAACATCTAAAGGAAATCTATACTTAGAGAATATTGAAGTTGTTATGGCTGTTCCCCTCTAAAAATGCTAGTTAACTACCTGTCATGCTGATCCAATGGATTCAATGCATTTTGAAACACTGACCCAAAACAAGTATGCAACTCTTTTTATGACTTTGCACTGATTCCATCAGTTGCATGCTTGTTCCAGGTGAATAATGAAACCAGAAACTGACAGGTAAGTAGCGATATCAAAAAAAGGTTAATCCACTTTCTCCCCTTTCTATTTATTTATCAGTTTTATTAAAGAGGAAGTAAACCCTTCCAAACAACTTGGACCTATAGGTAAGCCTAGATTAAGGCTTACCTGTAGGTCCAAGCAATATCTCCTAAACCTATATGGTTTAGGAGATATTTGCCCGAAAATGGGCACCACTGTCTACGGCGCATGCGCCGTAGACAGCGGCGCGCATGCGCACTAAATGCGGCAAATCCAAGAATGGATTTGCCAAATTTGTCGACTCCCGTGCGCATGCGCGGGAGTGACGTCATCGCGGCTACGCCGTATGACAGCGGCGGAGCTGCGAGGCGCGACTCCCGTACGCATGCGCGGGAGTGACGTCATCGCGGTTGCGCCACTGTGATTCGTCGGAGCTGCGAGACGCCACAAGCAACATGGATGCGGCGGACTACAGGGGACAGCGGCGACTTCGCTGGCTCCTGTGTCAGGTAAGTGACACATAATGAGCTACTATGCGATGCATAGTAGTCCATTATGCTTTACCTTTGCAGGGAAAAAAAGAGGAAGTAAACCCATCAGGGTTTACTTCCTCTTTAAAAATGATTAAAAATATATCCCAATGGTTTTCTACCTTATATTATACCTGGCTCCCCTTCACTGAGAAACCTGTCAATGGTTAAAAATGAGGGAGCAAATCTCTTTACTCTTTGACTGCTATTGCCATCCTTTGTTTCTGTAAATACTAGTTCCCTGGCTGTCATGTTGATCCAGTGGCTTAAGACATTAGCTTCTAACTAATATGCACCTTAGGAGTTTTGACTTCACTCTGACTTTGCTAATCTTAATGCTTGAGCCACGTCAGTGTTCCAAAGTACTGAAGCTAAAGATTTTAGTTTTCCCTTAGTACAGGTAACCTTTAGTATATAATAAAAATTTATACCTGAGGGATGACGCGACAAGACCTAATGGAGTCATTCAATCCCATCCACTGTTGAAAATCAGGATACTCTCCCCTCCTCAGAAAATATTGGTGTCCAGTGTAGTTTGGGTGCTCATACAGCATCCAGTTTCCATTTTCTACACGGATGGAGTTGCAACGGTTGAAGTAAGAGTGGAGGTCAGAACAGTCAGAGCTGCACTCATAAGAGCGGCCCTGGAAGTTCTTGTCCTCGTAGAAGATGATCTGAAATTTCAATAAAGAAAATATTTATTGTGGATTACTGTTAGATAACACTAAATATTGCCTTTTGCATTAAAATTGTATAATGATAAACCATTCTGCAATAATCAGTAGACAGTCAGCAATAGACAAAACATTCTGTTGTTTCTACTGTTTTTAGATCTGTAAATATAGCATAGCCACAGTTATTGAAAGAAGTATGTTAATATGAAAAATATCTGATCTCCTAAACCACAGCTAGAACTCTTAGACCTCATTCACATGTCCAAATGACCACGGTGCCATAAGTATAACTGTGAATACCTTCGGCCAGGTATCTGGAACCTAGGATTATCTATCCCTAACCACTGTCTGTAATTCAGTCCAAGGCCAAGTAGTAATTGCTGATCAGAGCTCCTGGGGTCTCTCTCTTGCCAAACCATGGATATTTAGGATGTGTGAATGAGAAGTATATTAGCGATCAGTTGAAAGTACGTTATGTCCCCACCACTATCACAATTACAATTGCTATTCATAGCATGAAACAATTGCATGCTAACAGTAGCAACATGCTGCTTATATTTCTTTTATAACTTCCACAAATGCCTCCCTGTTGGCTACATTGTCACCCCAAAAAAGAGTGATTATATATTATTAAATAAAGAAGAGCAAACAAATAATGAGTTGTAATGTACAAATACCTATTCCAATAAATCAACAATCAGTTAATAAAGAACCCTAGAAGATCATTGTAGGATCAGTAGTCAGTGGATCCCACTAACTTCTTCGCCTACTGTGTAGACTCATCCCCTTCATCCTGGAAGGAGATACAGCAGCAGTAATTGGAACAATCCTCAACTACGTGAATTCCCTCTATCTAGAACTTCCAAAATATCAAATTTCACCTCTACAAACCATCCAGAACACAGCAGCCTGACTGGTAGCTGGAAAAAACAATGGGAATCAATCACCATATCCCTGAGGACCCTCCAGTGGCTAGCTGTAAAGGATCAAGTTACATTTAAGACCCTCACTCACAAATGTACAAAGGAAAAGCCCCGCAATACCTCTGCGACAAAATAAAGCCTACACTCCAGGTCGCACTCTCCGGTCAACTAACCAGAACTTCCTCCACATCCCCAAGACCGGTTATAAATGAAAAGGCTAACGAAGGTTCGCAGTCCAAGGACCATGGCTATGGAATGCTCTACCTGTGGATATCCACTCGGAAGGAAGCTATCTGGCCTTCAGTAAGAAGGCAAAAGCGCACTGAGGTGATTTAGTTCGTATATGTAGCGTTATACAAGTTATTCATCCATTCATTGTTTATTGGTGAGTTTTTTGTTGTGGCATTGCCCATGCTGTTTTTTATTTTATTGAATAAATCTGTATACATTCATTTAGGAGCCTGAGGATCCTTCATAAGTTTACTCATACTGTATATGTATATGCCATATTTTTGAGTGGTTTCCTTTTTTACACACATCAACACATGTCAAAGCTTGCAATGATCTCTGCTACCCTTAGGTATTAAAAATACACCCTCAAAATGTCTTTTGTTATTATACTCTACTGATGTTCTGTACTCTTTTAATCGATCTAAAGATATACTGGCATCATTTATAATCCAAAAAAATCTGCTAGAAAGTAGATGATTCCTTTTCATTCTGACTGCTGAAGAATGGCAGGGAGCAGACGTCACTCTACTTGGAACCCAACCAAGGTCCCCAACTGTCCAGAAATTTACAGTCCAAAAAATTTAAAACAGTTTAGTTTTTTTAGAAAGTCAGTGAAAAAAAATACTCTAAACTCTAAACTAAAGTTTCCATTGCAACTAAACATGCAAAATTAAACCTGTATTTGCTAGTAAACTTCCAAATGGTGTGGATTGCTCTGTATTTTATACAGCTGTCTATTGTGTAATGACAACCTAGCCAGTATTACACTTGTCACTCATAATATTTACATGGCAATTTACAAATTATGTTATATATAGAGAACTGCTTCTAAAAATTAGACCAACCTATCATTGGGGACAATTTATTATTGTCAAAGTCCAACTCCAGTCTATTTATTTAGTAAATATGTAAGAGATAACATTTGTGATACGTTTTTATTTCTGTATGTGGCCCCTACCCATTAAACATTTAAAGAAGCAGGTATCACTCGGAAGAGAAGACACAGGGGTTGATTTACTAAAGCTGGAGAGTGAAAAATCTGTGCAGCTCTGCATGAAAAACAATCAGCTTCCAGTTTGTTTTTTGTCAATTGTTCAAGCTGAACTTAGAAGCTGATTGTCTACCATGCACAGCTACACCAGATTTTGCACTCTAGTTTTAGTGAATCAACCACACAGACAACAATAAAAATATTGTTAGAAGTTCTAACACTTTCATACTGTACTAAAATGTGTTTTGTTTTTATTTCTTTAGTGCATTCTTTTTTTTTTAACTGTCAGACTGATAGATATGCTTTTGCTAATCACCCTAAAATATTTTATAGAGTAGTCAGGTAATTTCTACACAATTTATCTATAGCTTGAATTGCTAACCCAAAACATTTAGCCTAATACTTCATTACTTATAGCAAGTATATTAGACTATCATTAATACAGTAATTGTGCTGACCAGATTTGGTTGTATTTAACTGTAGAACTACAAAATATTAACATACCTAACTAACATAGTTATTTGATAATTTAAAATAACTAAATCTTTTACCTTTCCCATTTTGCCTGGGTGTCTCTGGTGAGGCGTTAGTACAGTGGAATGACAAACACAGCTGTTCTTATATACTATATCCATTGCTGGATCTGCATTACTAACACAATAGAGATCTCGCTTAGGACAAAGAATGTATAGTATTTCTCTTTTCATTCTACAGTATATTGAAGCCGAGAATGTTCAGTCTTTTTACACCTCCCTCGTCAGCTTTTGATCATCATGAGTTCACATTTATTTGCTAGTGTCAGTAAATAATTAGCACAGCTAAGTGAACACATCAATATATTTGTTCTTTTCAAATTAGGAAACAACACTGGGGAAACTTAAAAATATATATTACTTTTTTTAAATCATATTGAAAACCTTGCCTATTTTTTAGATTGGATTCCTATTTTTATAGATTTTAAGAGAACAGTAAATGCATAGCGCAGATATGTTTTCTTCAAACAAGTTCTTATACATCAATTATTATTATCAATTATTATTTAAAAAATCACAACTTCAAAAAACTCACCATGCCTCTTACTAAATACATTGGAATGTCTACTTTCTAAAAAGGGATCATTTGGGGGGTATTTGTACTGCCTCAAGAAATGAGATTGATTTGAAATTGATTGAGTGATTGATTTCAATGATTGGCACCATAGCTTGTAGAATCTATAACTTTCACAAAGACCGAATAATTTACACTGATTTGGGTTATTTTTAACAAAGATATGTGACAGTATACATTTTGACCAAAATTTATGAAGATAAATTACTAATTTGCGAAATTTTAAAACAGAAACGATTATTTTTTCTTTACAAAATTTTCTGTCTTTTTTCATTTATAGTGCAAAAAATAAAAAACCCAGAAGTGATCAAATAACACCAAAAGAAAACTCTATTTGTGCAAAAAAAAAAGGTAAAAAATTCATACAGTGTTGCATGAGTAATTGTCATTCAAAATGTGAGCGCACCATTGGAATATCATTTTTTTTGTATAACCTGTAAGGCTAGTAAATCCTAAAGTTTACAATAATAATTGATGTATAAGAACTTGTTTGAAGAAAACATATCTGCGCTATGCATTTACTGTTCTCTTAAAATCTATAAAAATAGGAATCCAATCTAAAAAATAGGCAAGGTTTTCAATATGATTTAAAAAAAGTAATATATATTTTTAAGTTTCCCCAGTGCTGTTTCCTAATTTGAAAAGAACAAATATATTGATGTGTTCTTATATCAAAAATTATTTTCCTCATAGATAAGATTTATTTTTTATTTTTTCAAAATCTGCAGCAAGCACTACAGAGCATAAGCCAGCACATTAGTACGCAAACATATAATTTAAAGAATTTTAGCACAATTCAGACTTTCATAGCAGGTCAGGAATATATTTACTCTACAGTATTTTTAAGGTGAAGTAGAGATTGGTGAGTTAAATGTGTCAGTTTTTTGTAAACTATCAGGACAATTGTACCAAATACTTTAAAAATCTCAACAGAAAGAAGGATCCTCTGAGTATGGAGACTAGGACAGAGCTGTTTCAGCTGTTGCAGACAGAAAATATATTATTATTATTGGATGTTAGAAGCATGGGAGGGGGGGGGGGGGGCAAGAATGAAATTGATCTTTAAAAAAGTTTTTTAAAAAGCGTAAAAAAATAAATAAATTATATATTTATTTACAGTGGATATAAAAAGTCTACACACCCCTGTTAAAATTTCATCTTTCTCAACAGACAGTGATAACTCTTTTAAGATCTTTATCCACTTTTTAATGTGACCTATAAACTGTACAACTCAGTTGAACAACAAACTGAAATCTTTTAGGTAAAAGGAAATAGAAATAAAAAACTAAAAGAATATGGTTGCATAAGTGTGCACACCCTTAAACTAATACTTTGTTGAAGCACCTTTTGATTTTATTACAGCACTCTACAGCAGTCTTTTCGGGTATGAATCTATCAGCATGGCACATCTTGACAATATTTGCCCACTCCTTTGCAAAAACACTCCAAATCTGTTAGATTGCGAGGGCATCTCCTGTGTACAGCCCACTTTATCTCTCTTCAGTCCTCTGTGGGGATCACCCCACAGATTCTCAATCAGATTCAGGTCTTGGCTCTGTCTGGGTCATTCCAAAACATTATTCTTCTGGTGAAGCCATTCCTTTGTTAATTTGGATGTATGCTTTGGGTCTTTGTCATGCTGAAAGATGAAGTTCCTCTTCATGTTCAGCTTTCTAGCAGAAGCCTGAAGGTTTTGTGCCAATATTGACTGGTATTTGGAACTGTTCATAATTCCCTCTACCTTGACTATACTGAAGAAAAACAACCCCAAAGCATTATGCTGCCACCAACCACCATGCTTCACTGTGGGTACGGTGATGTGCAGTGTTGTCTTGTGCCAAACATATCTTTTGTAACTATGGCCAAAAAGTTAAACCTAGGTTTCATCAGGCCAGGTTTGGATGTTTTTCTTTGTAAGAAAAGGCTTCCATCTTGCCATTCTACCCCATAGCTCAGACATGAAGAATACGGGAGATTTTTTGTCACATGTACCACACAGCCAGTACTTGCCAGATATTCCTGCAGCTCCTTTAATGTTGCTGTAGGCCTCTTGGCAGCCTCCCTGACCAGTTTTCTTCTTGTCTTTTCATACATTTTGCAGGGACATTTATGGAAACGCTACTTGTTATGAAAAAATGAATGTACCTTCGTCCTATTACTAATTTGAAATTTGGACAGTTGTGGAGGCAACTTTCGGGGTATGGTATGGTTACAACAGTCAATTTATAAAAATGTATACATTTATTATACACAAATACACACATCATAAAAAGCCTTCAATAGTAGATAAATGACATAAGATGCTGCTAATCATGGAGCATCCACTTGTCTGACACAAATTAGACGAACTTAGATAATGTAATAATGATCCCGTGCTGCATGTTTCAGGGTTACCCCCTTCTTCAGGAGTATATTAGGTCAGAAAATGATCTACAAGAAAGCATATAAATCAAATATACACTATTAGAATCAAAAACATATAACTAATAACCAACCTTCATGGTATACTGTCATGCATCTTAAATCAATAAACTTAGAGTCTACTATGCCCCTCAGTATATCCCTCAATATTTAGGATTAACCCCATGGATTAGAGCAAAAAAGGAAACTCACCCACATAGCCGCCACCATAATTTTGGGCGTCACAAGGCCAAAAATTGGCAATCTCCCGGGGAGTGCGGGAACCAGGAAAAGTGAAGTCACATAAAGAGACTGTTGCATAAAAAAGAAAATACTTTAAAAATAAAAGACTGATATTTAAAAAAAAAAAAAATATCCATAGGGTGGAGAAATCTATATCACAACCATCATAATTCAGATAATTAAATAAAAAAATGCAATCAAAGCATTTCAATTGGTGATACACACCTATGAAGTCTTCACTAAACAGTGCATGTAATTTGGGCAGGGAGAGAGTGTGTTATCCAAATGGATATTGAAGTCAGGTGTAGATGGAAATAGTCCAAGGAACCATCTAGAGCAGTGATGGCGAACCTTGGCACCCCAGATGTTTTGGAACTACATATCCCATGATGCTCCACTACACTGCAGAGTGCATGAGCATCATGGGAAACGTAGTTCCAAAACATCTGGGGTGCCAAGGTTCGCCATCACTGATCTAGAGCCAAAAACAGGTTCTATGCAATATATAAAAGCATTAAAAAGGCTTGTTATTAGAATGATTGAAACATCTTAGCACCGATCAAATCCTAATGAGAGTAATCAAAAGAAACACCAACTTATCTGAGAGCTCTCAAGGTCTACTGTCAGGATCACATCAAGAGGATTGGATATACTCAATAGGGACCCAAGCTTCAAGCAATGTTTACAATGAGATACTAAACGGGATCTCAGTCAAACACCAGTTCCACCAAGATCGGTGGACAACCATATCATTAGAAGTGGTTCATAAAGGGACACAACATAAGGATCTTACCAGTAGACATGTGCTTTCGTTTTCGTCCAAATGCATTTTTGTCCGAATTTCAGGTATTTTCGTTTTCCTTTTGACATATAATAACGAAAGTGCAGAATCCGAAAAATGAAAGATCCGACATAAATAAATGCTTTATTTTCGTTTTCGTTGTTACAACAGTTCGATATAGAATAGGAGATTCGATGTGACTCTTACAATAACAATCTGTGTCTATTGAACCTGTGGTCGAATGTGCCTAAACTTACCTCTATTAGTCCAAGATTATATTGAGAAAATATTCGACAAAGAGAAAATATTCGACATAGAGAGAAAAGATTTGATAGAGAGAAAAGATTCTAAAGTGCAAATTTTAAAGGCTAATATGCAAGTTACTGTCCTAAAAAGTGTCTGGGGACCTGGGTCCCACCCCAGGGGACATGTATCAATGCAAAAAAAGTTTGAAAAACGTCAGTTTTTTCGGGAGCGGTGATTTTAATAATGATTAAAGTGAAACAATAAAGGTGTAATATTCCTTTAAATTTCATACCTGGGGGGGGGGGGGTCTATAGTATGCCTGTGAAGGGACGCATGTTTCCCGTGCTTAGAACTGTCCCTGCACAAAGTGTCATTTCTGCAGGAAAAAAAGTCCTTTAAAATCACTTGCGGCTCCCGTAATACAAAGAACACTCATTGAAAGCCATTGATAAATCATCACTTTAATCATTATTAAAGTCACTGCTCCTGAAAAAACTTTTTTTTGCATTTATCCATGTCCCCTGGGGCAGGACCCAGGTCCCCAAACACTTTTTAGGACAGTAACTTGCATATTAGCCTTTAAAATTAGCACTTTAGATTTTGAACGTTGGAGTCCCATAGACTTTAATAGGGTTCTAAAGTTCACACGAAGTATGCTATATACTAGCTCCGTTGAATCTTCTTTATACATTCGACAGACACCATAAGCCTTCAAAGATAGATTTGACCGTAATTCATGTGGATTTTCGGACTAATGCAATTTTTGAACGAAAAATGAAATAAATAAAAACGAATTTCGGGAGTAACTAAATACATTTATTTTTTGGACTAAAACGAACTTCCGAAACAAAATATTTCACTCTGCACATGTCTACATACCAGCGCATATAACAAGACACATACCAGTCCATCAACTCCACAGAATGTATCTCCACCACCATGCAAACTGCCACAGGGAACATCTGAAAAATCAGTTCCCCTTAAATACCATAAGATGCACCTGATTCCTAACTGTTAAGACATCATTAGCGTGCGTCGAGGAGCTGCAATATGACATCAATGGATACAACTCCAGACTATGCATGTGGACATGCGCAGTACTTCACGATGATTTGTAACTGGGAGACACAAAAAACAAAAACGTCGGCCCATCCACAATTCTGATATGTCTGTGTGCCATCTAGTGGATCTAACACAGAAGATCTGGATCTGTTAATCTGTATTGATAAAAATGGCTACATCCCTATTGATTTATATTGTAAGCCTAGCTAGGGTAATACTATCTTGCATGTCCAATGTTCTCACCCTTCTCCCCTCAACAAATGCATACCATATGCGCAATACCTGCGCCTTCGCAGGAATTGCTCAACTGAAGAAGATTTCTTTCGTCAGTCCTAAACAATCCAATGTGGCATGCAGATGTACGTTAGTATTCTGCGTTAGATGTAGACTGGTGCAGATTGATTGCAGTGCTATGTACTGTATACCAATTCCTGTGTGGTATATTGATGGCCGTTGTGTGCGCACTTTAAGATATTGGGACGGCCACATGCTGGGATAGGCAATCTGTATTGCAGTCTGTAGACATAAATACTGGTCCATCTGTCAAGCTGGAGGGAAAAGAGTGACTGGCAGACATAAAAAATCAAATTTTTCCAAAATCCTGTTTCATAAGAAGTTGCCCCCTGTGGCAACTTGTTGCCCCACTTGTTCTTCTCATTCTGGGGTCCTTAAAATTGAATTATTAATCCCATCTATACTGGGCCAGAACTAGGGTGGAATCTGTGGTTGCACAGACCCAGCAAGTATCCGGGGATGTAATGCAGCATCCTTAGGCTAGATTCACACCTATGCATTTTTGGTGCTTTTTGCATTTTGCAGATTTGCAGTACAGTCGATTTAACATGGTTTCCTATGGAACCCGTTCTGTAGTGCAAATCTGCAAAATGCAAAAAGCACTAAAAATGCATAGGTGTGAGTTTTAGGCCTGATTCATACCTATGCATTTTTTGTGTTTTTTGCACAGACCCAGCAAGTATCCGGGGATGTAATGCAGCATCCTTAGGCTAGATTCACACCTATGCATTTTTGGTGCTTTTTGCATTTTGCAGATTTGCACTACAGTCCATTTACCATGGATTCCTATTGAACACGGCCTGTAGTGCAAATCCGCAAAATGGAAAAAGCACAAAAAATGCATAGGTTTGAATAAGGCCTTAATGTTAGTATGGCTACCTCATCAAGAACCTGAACCTTTTGGTGGTATTTGATCACCTCTGCGGTTTTAATTTTTTGCGCTATAAACAAAAAAAAGTGACAATTTTGAAAAAAAAGCAATATTTTATATATTGCTATAATAAATATCCCCCAAAAATATATAAAAAAAATGTTTTCCTCAGTTTAGGCTGATATGTATTCTTCTACATATTTTTGGTAAAAAAAAATCACAATAAGCATTTATTGATTGGTTTGTACAAAAGTTATAGCGTCTACAAAATAGGGGATAGTTTTATGGCATTTTTATTAATATTTTTTTCTTTACTAGTAATGGCAGCGATCAGTGATTTTTATCATGACTGCGACATTATGGTGGACACATTGAACAATTTTGGTGCAATTTTGGGACTATGCACATTTATACATCAATCAGATATTAAAATTGCATTGATTACTGTGTAAATGTGACTGGCAGTGAAGGGTTAACACTAGGTGGCACTGTAGGGGTTAAGTGTGTCCTAGGGATATGCTCTAACTGTAGGGGGGATGGGCTAGCTGTGACATATCACTGATCATAGCTCCCGATCACAGGGAGCTATGATCACTGACACTGTCACTAGGCAGAACGGGGAGATGCTTGTTTACATTAGCATCTCCCCGTTCTTCCTCTCCGTGAGACGATCACTGGTATCCCCGCGGACATCGAGTCTGTGGGACCCGCGATCCTACACTGACGGAGCTCCCGGCTGGCGCGATGGCACTGTGGCAAATTCAAAGGGACGTAAAGGTGCGCCCATTTGTGCAGCTGTGCCATTCTGTTTATGTACATCCACGTGCACAGGTCGGGAACCGGATACCCTGCGGTCATGCAGAGATGTCCAATAAATCCAAAGTATTATTCTGCTTATATCACTGCACTTACAAGGAAAAGGGGCACGTCATGTTCATAATCCACTCATTCTGCTTTGAATATCAAAAATAAAAATAACTAAAAACAAAAGGACCAACAAGATGTATATGACAGAACAGAGAGCTCTCAGCCAGATCAAAAACTATAAAACAACTGGCTGCAGGTGGCATCTATCCTAACAGTGTGTGGGTGCTGGGTCTGTTATATTTAAATTTTATTTATTATTACTCTCACATCATGGACTGCACATCAAGTTATTATCAGACCTTTAGATTTCATTTTTTCTTAAAAGTTTCTTATGTATCCTATTAGTCTTGGCTTTATTAAACATTATGGCAGCTGTATTCCAATTAACAAACTCATCCCAATCTTTTTTTTTCTTTCAATAACGTTTATTGTATAAATGGAAAATTACTAAATTGTTATTTTAATCTAAATTAATCCCATTTTACAAATTCCCCCAATAACCTGCATTTCATTTAAAACCAAAGGTTGTCTAAACCAGTTACAATATATCTATATTATTAATAAAATTGTTAAACTCATATCAGAAATTAATACTCAAGTGATAATCTCAATATCACATCCTAATTTGAATATATATCCATAGATATATTTCCTTAACCACTTCCCGACCAGCGCACGACGATGTACGTTTACAGAATGGCCCAGGCAGGCATATTGGCGTACAGGTACGTCCAATATTCGATGCCGCCCTGCCATCGGAAGCGCGCCGCCGGCGGCGCGCTCCCGCGCTGGTCGGGACCCCCATGAGTCCGGTCGCGGGACCCGCGGACTCGATCGCCGCGGGCATCCCCGCGATCATCTCACGGAGCGGCCGAATGGAGGAAATGCTGTATAAACAACATTTCTCCATTCTGCCTAGCAACTAGTGACACTGATCTCTGCTCCATGTGATTGGAGCAGAGATCAGTGTACACTAAATGAAAGCCCAACCCCCCCACAGTTAGTAACACACCCCTAGGAACACTTAACCCCTACACTGCCACCCACTGGTTAACCCTTTCACTGCCAGTGTCATTTACACAGGAATCACCGCATTTATATAGCAGTGATTACTGTATAAATGACAATGGTCCCAAAAATGTGTCAAAAATGTCCGATGGGTCCCCCATAATGTCGCAGTCACAACAAAAATCGCAGATCGCCGCCATTACTAGTAAAAAAATAAATAATAAAAAATTATTAATAAAAATGCTATAAAACTATCCCTATTTTGTAAACGCTATAACTTTTGCGCAAACCAATGAATAATCGCTTATTGCGATTTTTTTACCAAAAATATGTAGAAGAATACGTATCGGCCTAAACTGAGGGAAAAAAATATTTTTTTATATATTTTTGGGGGATATTTATTATAACAAAAAGTAAAAAATAATGCGTTTTTTTCAAAATTGTCGCTCTATTTTTGTTTATAGCGCAAAAAATAAAAACCGCAGGGGTAATCAAATACCGCCAAAAGAAAGCTCTATTTGTGGGAAAAAAAGGACGTCAATTTTGTTTGGGAGCCACGTCGCACGACCACGCAATTGTCAGTTAAAGCGACGCAGTGCAGAATCGCAAAAAGTGGTCTGGTCTTTGACCAGCAAAATGGTCCGGTCTGCAAGTGGTTAAAGGGGGACATTTTACTTAAATTCCCTGTTTTAAATGCACCGTTTCCACTATCAAAGGATATTCAATTTGTGTAATACACGGTTAAATGTAACCTTAATTTTACCATGTTTGGAAAACAAATTCAAAAATAATTGTGATCACATTGTTATCAGAAACTATGAAATCAGACTGACACAGAAGTCCAGTTAAATCACACATGTTTAATAATAAAAGTAAAAAGAACAAACACAGTCAAAACATAGCCAAAGTTCAGTAACCAGAACTGATAGTCAGCCAAGCAGAAGTCAGGAATCAAAGTAGTGGTACAGCAAGCAGGGTACGGAGCCAGAAGGGATCTCAGAAAAGCCAGTCTTTAAACAGGAACGCAGGAGGTAGTTCATTGTGATGTGGCCAAGGCGAAGGCAGAGCTGCTCTCGACTTGATGGCTTAAGTAGGCAGGACAGACAAGCAGGATCATCAACAGCTGGATAACTGTAGAGAGAGATGGGAGCTGGCAATTAGCCTACAGCTGAGCGGCCAGCTCAGAGAAGGAAGGGCTAAGCCCAGCCCTGACAATTGTTTTTCATTAGATTAATTAACCCGGCACATTTTGTTATTAATGTTTTGTCTAAAAAACAGAAATTGACATGGTGTCCTTCCAGCTAATCACTAATCTCTCAACCCAGCTACATACTTTCATGAGAGCGCAAAGGAGGGGGTCACATCTGCATACATGACACACACAAGAGATAGAACTAAAGGTTCCAGCATTCACACACATACACGAATATCTCTCTAAAATTGCTTACAATTTTCCCATTTGTACACAGCGCATGCATATGATTCTTTCAATTTATTTTAACTTTTTAATATTTCCCTGCTTAAATTCTGCTTTCCTTATTTTGTTCTGATATTCTTTGAATCCCATGTATTGTAATCCCTTACTTCACATACTCTAGCTTCTATGATCAGACAGGCAGCCATAGTGCTCATCCCATCTTCCCTCTCTGACAACATATAAAAATATTCTGTTTTACCTCTCATTTCTCTGTTTTGACTTTACTAGTTGTATTGCCTGACTCCAAATTCATCCCACAACTTAATATCAAAATGTCCCTTTCTGTCTAGTGTTAATTGTCACCCTTGATCCATCCTGCTCCCATAGATAGCTGTTACTCTAGCTGTTTACTATGCATTATTCTTAGTCCCTGTGGACTTTGGTGGTAACCCAGTTACCCATTGTGGATCCCTGTCCACTCTAACTATTTATCTAGGGCCTCAACCACCTGGTTCAACAGCTCTCATGATACGTTGGCAACCATTCAAGGGTATACTCTTTATTGCAAGGATAGAGAGGGTAAAAAAGGGGGAGGGGTATGCATATATATCAAGAATAATGTACAAGTGAATGTGAGAGACGACATCATTAAGGGAGCTAGGGAGGAGGAGGAATCCTTATGGGTAGAGCTCCAAAGGCATTAAGCTAAGGGGAAAAATAATACTGGGAGTATGCTAAAGGCCCCCTAACCTGATCGAGGAAAGGGAGACAGATCTCCTATCACAAACTGGATTAGCAGCAAGGATGGGAAGTGTTATCATAATGGGGGATTTTAATTATCCAGACATAGACTGGGCAGAGGGAACCACGCATTCATCTAAGGCTCGCCAGTTCCTAAATGTCTTGCAGGACAATTTTATGGGTCAGATGTAGACGCACCAACTAGAAATAAAGCGTTACTGGATCTACTGATTACCAACAATACAGACCTGATTATGGATGTGGAAATACAGGGCAATTTAGGTAACAGCGATCACAGGTCAATTGGCTTCAGTATAAATCACACCAATAGGAAACATAAGGGGGATACAAAGTCACTGAATTTCAAAAGAGCCAACTTCCCTAAACTACGAATCTTGCTAGAAGGCATAAATTGGAATAAAATCTTAGGAACAAAGAACACAGAGGAGAGATGGCTTTTTCTTTAAAAACATATTAAATAAGGGCATTAACCAATGCATCCCATTGGGTAATAAATTTAAAAGCGTGAAAAAAAGTCCTGGATGGCTTAACTCCAATGTAAAAATGCATATACAAGCAAAGGAGAAGACCTTCAAAAAATACAAGGTTGAGGGATCGTCCTCAGCATTCAGACTTTATAAAGAATGCAACAAAAACAAGAAATGTAAGTGTGCAATAAGGATGGCTAAGATAGAACATAAAAGACACATAGCGGAGGAGAGCAAAAAAATCCCAAGAAATTCTTTAAGTATGTAAACAGTAAAAAAGGGACGACAGACCATATTAGCCCCATATAGAATCAGGAAGGACATCTGGTTACAAAGGATGGTGAAATGGCAAAGATATTGAATTTATTCTTCTCCTCAGTCTTTACGAGGGAATCAGGGGGCTTCAGTAACCAAAACTGCAGTGTTTATCCTCATGACACATCACAGGAAGCACCTCCATTTTTAACAGAGGACAGAATTTAAATTAGACTTGGTAAACTTAACATTAATAAATCACCGGGACCAGATCACTTGCACCCAAGAGTACTTAGGGAATTCAGTCAAGTAACTGCCAGACCATTGTTCCAAATTTTTACTGACAGTCTACTAACTGGAATGGTACCAGCTGATTGGAGAAAAGCCAATGTAGCACCAATATTTAAAAAGAGCCCAAAATACATCCCTGGGAAATGCAGACCAGTTAGCCTATAGCATGTAAACTCTTGGAGGGGATGACAAGGGACTATATGCAAGATTTTAGTAATGAGAACGGTATCATTAGCAGTAATCAGCATGGATTCATGAAGAATCGTTATTACCAAACCAATCTATTAACCTTCTATGAGGAGATGAGTTGCCATCTAGATAAAGGAAGGCCCGTAGATGTGGTGTATCTGGATTTTGCAAAAGCATTTGACACAGTTCCCCATAAACGTTTACTGTACAAAATAAGGTTCATTGGCATGGACCCTAGGGTGAGTACATGGATTGAAAACTGGCTACAAGGGAGAGTTCAGAGGGTAGTGATAAATGGGGAGTTCTCGGCATGGTCAGGGGTGGGTAGCGTGGTCCCCAGGGTTCTGTGCTGGGACCAATCCTGTTTAATTTGTTCATAAATGACCTGGAGGATGGGGTAAACAGTTCAATCTCTGTATTTGTGGACGATACTAAGCTAAGCAGGGCAATAACTTTTGCGCAGGATGTGGAAACCTTTAAAAAAGATCTGAACAAATGAATGGGGTGGGCAACTACATGGCAAATGAGGTTCAATGTAGAAAAATGTAAAATAATGCATTTGAGTGGCAAACATATGAATGCAATCTATGCACTGGGAGGAGAAACTCTGGGGGAATCTAAGATGGAAAAACACTGCTCAAAATGCACCTGGGATCTCACTATCACGCTCGGATACCCATTGGGCGTCACTTCTGGTCACGTCTCTTCTGCCTACGTCACTTCCTGTTTATGCCAAAACACATCCACACAGCTTTTATCATTTCTGACTTTAGGAAATATTATAAATTATCCTAATGGCTTTGTAGGTGTTTAAACCTCACCTTCTTACTCTAAGCCCAACTAAAAATGAAACACATTAGAGGGGGAGCTCAGGTGGCTTTTATCTTTTAATAAATTGAAATACAGAGGATTTTCCGTGTGGTATGAACATTCTTCTCTATTTGACATGCAAAATTAGATCATCAACTACAGTGAAGAGCAAAACACTACTTTTATAATGAAAAAATATAGTCAATGAATGGATTGTAGACACTTCAAAAATAATAATAAATAATTCTAATAAAATGTAATTCAAATGATAAACAGTCGAGCACCCAACAGTGCTCTATGTGTGCCAAAATCTCTCCAATTCTTCTTGACAAGTGCTCATCCACCACTACCAGATGAAATGCCTGCTCACCTCCAACAACGGGGGGGGGGGGGGGGGCTTGTTTAGGGTGGAGGGGCGTTTTAGGGTGGAGAGGCAAGGGGCGTTTTAGGGTGGAGACTCAGGGAGGGGGATTATTGTTTAGGGTGGAAAGGGGTTATTGTTTAGGGTGGAGAGGAAGGGAGGGGGGCTTGTTTAGGGTAGGAAAGGCAGGGAGGGGGAGGCATTTTAGGATGGAGAGGTGGGGGGCCATTTTAGGGTGGAGAGACAGGGAGGGGAAAACAGTTTCACAGTGGAGAAGCAGGGGGGGCATCTTAGGATGGAGAGGCAGTGAGGGAAAATGCAGGAGGGGGGATTTGGGGTTTGGGAATCCCACAGCTGCCAGTCACTGCCCTGCACCACAACACTCAGCAGCACTACCCTCCCCCCTCCATGCAGCTGAGAAAACTGAACAGAGGTGGGGGAGCCAGGCTCATGGCAGGACACACTACACACCGGGTGGAGCAGTCACCCTGTACCCACCCTGCAGAGGAGTCTGAGGACTTGGGCAAGCTGTTGCATGGAGGGAGAGACCTGCTATTGAAAACAGCAAAAACAGAGAATTACAGCAGCCTGGTACACTCTGTCTTCAGCTATTGCAATCCTCTGTCATTCACAGTGAGAGAGATCACCTCCGATCCCCCACTCACATTCTGCTCTGGAACACTGTGCTCAGGGTCAGCTCTGCACCCACCCCTGCCTCACATCACAGGGTACTGGGTTGTCTCCACTCCACTCTGACTCCAGGGAAACTGGAAGTGACGTCGTAGTGCTGAAAAAGCACTGCCCAGTTGCAGCCAATGAAAAAAATGGACAAGAGCCAGGGACAAATCAGTGGTGAGTGGGAGTGTTTGCGGGTGCATTGCCTTTCTAAGACCCCTTTCACACTGGCCTGTTTTTTAGGCGTTTTTCAGGTGCTTTAGCGTTAAAAAAGTGCCTGTAAAGCGCTTGAAAGAAGCCTCATCTGCAATCCCAATGTGAAAGCCAGAGTGCTTTCACACTGAGATTCCTTTCACACTGGGGCATTTTTCAGGCGCTTTAGCTTAAAAAAAGTGCCTGTAAAGTGCCTGAAAGAAGCCGTAACTGCAATCCCAATGTGAAAGCCCGAGTGCTTTCACACTGAGTGGCTGCGCTGGCAGGGCATCAAAAAAAGTCCTGCAAGCAGCTTCTTTGCAGCGTTTTTGGAGCTCCTAAAGCGCCCCTTCCCATTGAAATCAAGGGAAGCCCCTGCAAAATGCCTGAAAAGCACTTTTGGCAGCTGCGCTTTGTGGGCGCTTTTATCCCTTTATTTGGCCACTAGCAGGGGTTAAACGCGCCCCACTAGCGCTCGAAAAACGCTGGTAACGTTTAAGCAGTGCATTACGAGCAATTTTTGGGCGCTGGCAGTGGGAAAGGGCTCTTAAAGCACATTGGGATTGCAGATGAGGCTTCTTTCAAGCGCTTTACAGGCTAACGCTAAAGCGCCTGAAAAACGCCTGAAAAACACCCCAGTGTGAAAGGGGTCTAAAAGTGTAACTCCACTTTTGTTGATTAAAAAAACATTCCCCTCTGGGTGATCTATGCACACTGCAAGGATTATAACAACCTTTGTTGCAGATTTTGTTATTCTGAAGAAACCTCTGTTTGTTTCTCTGTGCCCCTGTGCTTAGTGAGTCTATTGGGGGTGGTTTCATAATTATCAGTCAGCTGTGCAGCTGCAGAGCACTAATAATGAAAGCTGCTGGGCCTGCATCCCTTTAGATGCGTCCTATTGGGAGTATCTCACCAGAAATGATGTTATTGTTGCAGGAAATGCCTGAAATCTGACTTGTGGATCTTATGTCAGACTGCTGGTAAAATTGGTGAGCCAACCACACAAACAGGAAATTATGTTTCTGCGGGGTGGTCAGTACACATTCTGTGTACAGAACACCCCCAGGTAGCCATATTGCATTGCATTTTCAGAAAATTACAGGGAATGCATATTGAAAAGGAAAGGCCATTTTTAATAATGTGCAATTACAGTATGACTTGTGTCGCAATTCTTTATGCTATATTATTTTTTCTTTATTTGCTATTTTTTTTCCACGAAAGTGTAGTTACTCTTTAACTAGAGAATAATCTATAGCCAAAACAAAATTATAGTGCTGATAAGCAGCAGCAGGTATCTGACAGCATAGGCCGTTAGTAAGAAGCTAGTGCAGTAGAAAAAAAACTTTCCTCAAAGCTACCCCAGACCTCATGCAGTTTTGTTTCTGAATTTGTTACCATTTCACAATTTGATGCTTGCTGTCTCAGCTACCTATCACTAAGTCAATTTATGTGACAACAAGCAGAAAGACAGAGGATTATCATTCTCTGATATCTGCACGTTTTGTGCACTTGTAATGGCTATGCATTTAAAAAGCATTCAACCATCAGCATCATGCAATTTGATATAATTAATGCAATACAGATTCAAAAAAAGGTCCATGTAGTGCCCTGCACAGTGTTATGTTTATTGAATAAATCTGACGCACAGGTTAACAGATATTAAAAGAAAAACCCTTGGCACATTTTGCAAAAAATGCTTATTCATAAGGATTTACAAAGAAGCACTTCATGTGAAACACATCAGTGTTTGAGCAGAGAGCTGTGTAGACCCATTTTTTTGGATCATGATTGTATGTGTTGAGGCTGGGCAAGATCTGCAATCAGCAAGTGTATCTTGCCTGGGGTATTTAAGACTGGTTGCCTGGTATCAACAAGAATTTTGTGGCTTTGACTTAATGAATAACTCTGGGTACCAACAGCACTCTCCATTTTCTTTTAAATTGAATACTACAGTATGGAGCTTTCTGTTGTTTAACCACTTCAGCCCCGGACCATTTTGCTGGCCAAAGACCAGACCACTTTTTGCGATTCGGCACTGAGTCGATTTAACTGACAATTATGCGGTCGTGCGACGTGGCTCCCAAACAAAAATTACGTCCTTTTTTCCCCACAAATAGAGCGTTCTTTTGGTGGTATTTGATCACCCCTGCGGTTTTTATTTTTTGCGCTATAAACAAAAATAGAGCGTCAATTTTGAAAAAAACGCATTCTTTTTTACTTTTTGTTATAATAAATATCCCCCAAAAATATATAAAAAAATATTTTTTTCCCTCAGTTTAGGCCGATACGTATTCTTCTACATAATTTTGGTTAAAAAAACGCAATAAGCGATTATTGATTGGTTTGCGCAAAAGTTATAGCGTTTACAAAATAGGATATAGTTTTATGGCATTTTTATTAATAATTTTTTTTTACTAGTAATGGCGGCGATCAGCGATTTTTATTGTGACTGCGACATTATGGCGGACACATCGGACATTTTTGACACATTTTTGGGACCATTGTCATTTATACAGCAATCACTGCTATACAAATGCAGTGGTTCCTGTGTAAATGACACTGGCAGTGAAGGGGTTAACCAGTGGGTGGCAGTGAATGGGTTAAGTGTTCCTAGGGGTGTGTTACTAACTGTTGGGGGCTGGGCTTTCATTCAGTGAACACTGATCTATGCTCCAATCACATGGAGCAGAGATCAGCATCACTTGTTGCTAGGCAGAACGGGGAGATGCTGTTTACAACGGCATCTCTCCGTTCAGCCGCCCTGTGAGACGATCGCAGGTATGCCCACGGCGATCGAGTCCGCGGGACCCGCGACCGTACTCACGGGGGTCCCGACCAGCACGCGAGCGCGTCGGCGGCGGCGCACTCGCGATGGCAGGGCGGCATTGAAGATTTGACGTACCTGTACGCCAATATGCCTGCCCGTGCCATTCTGCTGATGTACATCGGTGTGCGCTGGTCGGGAATTGACGTTAATATGCAGCTGGGACCTTAGTTTGACATATTTTGCAAGACTACTGGTTTTATATTTTAAGGATGAAAAAAATTGAGGCTGCTATTACCTACCTCTGCTTCTAAACAAGGCTGTCATGGGGAGACTTGCTTTAATCCTTGAATACTTTGAATCACTGATCAGGTACGAGTTTCCATATAAGGAGTTCTGACTTAATATTATATTTAACAGCTTAAGGACCACCCGCCGCACTTGTACTGTGGCAATGTGGCTGGCTCCCTCGAATCACCGTCATACGTCAGCTCGTATATGGCGATTTGTGGGCACACGCGCGCCCGCGAAAGTTTCCCGTATCGACAGAATGGGGATTTACAAATGTAAACAAGGCAAATCTCCATTCTGACAGGGGAGATTATTTATTATTATACAGGATTTATATAGCGCTGACAGTTTATGCAGCACTTTACAACTTGAGGGTAGACAGTACAAATACAATACACTTTAATAAAGTAGGAATTAGAGGGCCCTGCTCCTTAGAGCGTGCAATCTAAAAGGGAAGATCAAGAGATACAAGAGGTAATACCTATGGGGGATGTGCTGATGGAGAATATAAATGTACAATTGTTAGGTGGGAGCCAGATAGGCTTCTCTGAAGAGATCAGTTTTCAGGGATTGTCTGAAAGTGGATACAGTAGGAGAAAGTCAGACAGATTGGGGTGGAGCATTCCAGAGGATGGGAGAGGCTCTGGAGAAGTCCTGAAGGCGAGCATGGGATGAGGTGACAAGGGAGTTTGAGAGCAGGAGGCCTTGGGAGAAGCAGCGAGAACGATTAAGTTGGTATTTTGAGACTAGGTTAGTGATGTAGCTGGGGGCCAGGTCGTGGATGGCTTTGTAAGTTATAGTTAGTATCTTGAAATTAATTTTTTGGCTGAGTGACAGCCAATGGAGGGATTGGCGGAGGGGTATAGCAGACACTGAAAGGTTTGTGAGGTGGATGCGCCTGGCAGTAGCATTCATGATGGACTGAAGTGGGGATAGCCTATTTAGAGGTAAGCCAATGAGAAGGGAGTTGCAGTAGTCGAGCAGGGAGATGACCAGGGAGTGCATTAGAAGCTGTGGTGACATTGGTTAGGAAGGGGAGTATCTTGGAGATGTTGCGGAGGTTGAGGTGGCAAATTTTGGATAGCGATAGGATGTGGGGCCAAAAGGTTAGTTTGGAGTCCAGGATTACGCCTAGGACCTTGGCATGGGGGGACAAGTTGATAATTGAGCCCTTGATATTGACAGATTAATCAGGGAAAGTTGCAACTGGTGAAGGGAATATCATAAGCTTGTTTTTGGATAGGTTGGATAGGTTTGAGGAAGTGATGTGACATCCAGGCTGATATGTCTGCTAGTAAGTTGGTGGTGTGTGAGGAGACAGATAGAGAGAGCTGGGGGTTGGAGAGATAGATTTGGGTGCCATCAGCGTAGAGATGATATTTAAAGCCATGGGAGGCGATCAGCTGACCCAGGGAGGTGGTGAAGATTGAGAAAAGGAGAGGTCTAAGAACAGAACCTTGGGGGACCCCAACGAAAGGAAGAGGAGAGGAGGAAGTAGAGTTGTAAGTGACACTGAAGGAGCCGTGGAATAGGTAGGATGAGAACCAGCGAAGAGTACAGTCATGGAGACCAAAGGAGTGGAGTCTATTGAGGAGGAGGTTGTGGTCCACTGTGTCAAAGGCAGCACAGGGATCCAGGATAAGTAGTACAGAATAGTGTCCTTTGGTTTTAGCAATTAGTAGGTCATTTGAGAGTTTAACCACTTAAGGACCGCCGCATGTAATAATACGTTGGCAAAATGGCACGGACAGGCACAAGCACGTACCCGTACGTGCCTGCCTTAAAGCGGGTGGGGAGTCTGATCGTACCCCCTCTCGCTGGCTGCGGTGGTCCGTTTTGCTTCAGGAGCAATCCGGGATGAGGGGACGGCTGTTGGTTTCTGCTATCCCCTCGCGATCGCTCCTGGCGAATGAGAAGCTTCCCCTGCCTGTGTAGTGTAAACACAGGCAGGAGGAAGTGATGTCACTCTCCTAGTGGCGGTCTTTTTGACCGGACGGCGAGGAGAGAAGACATCATAGTAAGTGCACCAACAGTCCACTGACACATAGGTACACATAGGCACACTTTCACCCCCAGTCACCCCCTGATCATCCCCCCGATCACCCCCCAATCACAACCCGCCCCCACCCCTCCCAGTCACATTGTCACTGATTGCAGTGATCATTTATTTACTGATCACTGCATTTAGTGTCAGTTGTGACTGTAAAAAGTGTCAGGGCAGTTAGTGTTAGGTCCAGGGTAGCCCCCTACCCCCCAATAAAGTTTTAACTCCTTGATTGCCCCCCAGGTAACCCTTTCACCCCCTTTTGCCAGTGTCTCTAAGCAATCGTTTTTCTGATCGCTGCATTAATGTCACTGGTGCCGCTAGGTAGCTTGTTATTTTTTAGGTTCACCGCCAGGTTTTTATAGCGTTAGGTACCTTCATATACAACCTAATAAAGGTTTTATCCCCCTGATTGCCCCTAGAGTTAACCCTTTCACCAGTGATCAGTGTATAAGTGTCACTGGTGATGCTGGTTAGCCAGTTAGTTATTTAGGTTCCCGTTGGGTTTTTATATAGCGTCAGGGACCCCCATATACTACCTAATAAAGGTTTTAACCCCCTAATTGCCCCTAGAGTTAACTCTTTCACCAGTGATCACCGTATAAGTGTCACTGGTGATGCTGGTTAGTTAGTTTGCTTTTTATAGCATCAGGGCACCTGCCATTTTTTACCCAATAAAGGTTTAACCCCCTGATCACCCGGCGGGTGATATCAATTAGGTTTTAGGGTCAGATAGGGTCTGCATCTCCCCAGGCAGCTCTAGTTTAGTGCCAGTACCGCTAACACCCATGCGCAAAGCATACACCTCCCGTAGTGGTATAGTATCTGAACAGATCAATATCTGATCTGATCAGATCTATACTAGCGTCCCCAGCAGTTTAGGGTTCCAAAAAATGCATTGTTAGCGGGATCAGTCCCTCCGCCCAGCCCACCCAAGTGCAGTATCGATCGATCACTGTCACTTGCAAAACACTAAACACATAAATGCAGCGTTCGCAGAGTCAGGCCTGATCCCTGCGATCGCTAACAGTTTTTTTTGGTAGCGTTTTATACAGTCGCTGACAGCTTAGGTGCTTTTTTACCTGTGAATCTCTCTAGTGTACCACTAAATTTAGAGCCCAAAATGGCAAAGCGAAGGTACACTAGTGAAGAGGCCTACACGTTTCTGAGCATGACAGATAGTGAAGAGGACGTCACTCATCGGTCAGATTCAGGCTCAGTGAAATAAAAAATGAATTCCCTTAGAAATCCTGAAGGCGGTGCTTGGTTTTCGGGGTCCCGTACGCGGCTAGGCTCCCAAAAAGTCCCCCACGTGGTATCCCCTTACTCAGGAGAAGCAGCAGAATGTATTTTGGGGTATAATTTCACATATGCCCATAGCATGTGTGAGCAATATATCATTTAGTGACAAATTTGTGCAAAAAAAAAAAAAGTTTGTAATATTCCCGCAACTTGTGGCAAAATATAAAATATTCAATGGACTCAACATGCCTCTCAGCAAATAGCTTGGGGTGTCTACTTTCCAAAATGGCATAATTTGGGGGGGTTTTGTGCTATTTTGGCATTTTATGGCCTTCGAAACTGTAATAGGTAGTAAGGAGTGAAATCAAACAAGCGGGTGGAAAAGTCCGGCAAACGGAAGTCCGCCAAACAATCCCCCCGTGTGTAAAAGAGCTATAAGAAGGCGCGGTGGCCCGCCAGAAGAACCGAAGAGGGGGACAAGACCCCCGAAGTTGGAAGAAGAGGCCGCGGCGACGAAAAAGAATGCCGGGCTCCTCCGCTAGTAAAAGAGCTACAAGAAGATAGCGGAGGAGTCCGGCGAGAAGACCCCCGAAGACGGAAGACCCCCGGAGCTGTGCAATAAATTATTTTATCTTGTGTGTTGTGTTTTTTTTTGTACATTATTTTACAGGTGAATGGGTAGGGGTACATTGTACCCCATACTCATTCACATAGGGTGGGGGGCCGGTATCCGGGGGCCCCCTTATTGAAGGGGGCTCCCGGATTCCGATAAGCCCCCCGCCCGCAGACCCCGACAACCAACGGCCAGGGTTGTCGGGAAGAGTCCCTTGTCCTCATCAACATGGGGACAAGGTGCTTTGGGGTGGGGGGGCTGCGTGGCCCCCCTTCCCCAAGGCACCCCCCATGTTGAGGGCACGCGGCCTGGTACGGCTCAGGAGGGGGGGGCGCTCGCTCGCCCCTCCTTTCCTGGCCGGCCGGGTAGCGTGCTCGGACGAGGGTCTGTTGTGGACTTTGGGGGGACCCCCACGCCGATTTTTTTCGGCGTTGGGGTTCCCCTTTAAGTCTATACCAGGCGGCGGGGCCAGCGACGTCTCCTTCGCGGGCCCTGCCTACCTGGAGACGCGCTCGAAATGAGCGGACTTTCCTCCGCGTGTGTGGGCGAGTCCGTTCATTTCAAAAGTAGGGCGGATAGTACGGCGGACTTAGTACGCCGTATTAGTCCGCTGAAAAAGTGCCGTGTGTGGGCAAGTAGCCCGTTCGGAAAGTCCGACAGGACAGTCTGGCGGGAAGTCTGCCAGACTAAGTACATCAGACAGACGGCTATGTGTGTACGCGGCTTTAGAAATCCTAAAGGCGGTGATTGGTTTTCGGGAAGCCATACGTGGCTAGGCTCCCAAAAAGTCCCACACATGTGGTATCCCCGTACTCAGAAGAAGCAGCAGAATATATTTTGGGGTGCAATTCCATATATAACTATGGCATGTGTGAGCAATATATCATTTAGTGACAACTTTTTGTAAACATTTTTTTTTTGTCATTATCCACTTGGGGACCGCCCACCGGGGATGTACGTGATTTTTTTGAAGAGGGATATCTCGGTAACGGCAGCAGCTGCTGCCACAACCGAGATGTCCATCTCTTCAGGCGGCGGTCCTCTGTACGATAACGGTGGTCTCCGCGGCGGATTCGCCGTGAGATCACCGCTATCGGCGGCGGGAGAGGTGCTCCCCCCCTCCCGCCGCCCTCCCGCACCTTCCGCCGCTTACCGGAGCCGTCGGTAGCGGCGGAGGCGATCGGGTCCTTCCATCTGCTGGGCATAGAGACAAGTGAGGCTAAGATGGCCCCCACTCGTCTCTATACCATAGCAGGGCGGAAGCGACGTCAAAACGTCACTTCCGCCCATACCTCTTAAAGGTATTTTTTTTTTTAAATGTCAGATTTTCTTTTTTTTTTTTTTTTTGCATTTTAGCCCAAATATGAGATCTGAGGACTTTTTGACCCCAGATCTCATATTTAAGAGGACCTGTCATGCTTTTTTCTATTACAAGGGATGTTTACATTCCTTGTAATAGGAATAAAAGTGATCCATTTTTTTTTTTTTTTAAAACAGTGTAAAAATAAATAAAATCAATTAAAATAAATAAGAAGAAAAAAAAAATTTTTTTTAAAAACACCCCGTCACGACGAGCTTGCGCACAGAAGCGGGCGCATACGTGAGTAGCGCCCGCATATGAAAACGGTGGTCAAACCACACATGTGAGGTATCGCCGCGATCGGTAGAGCGAAAGCAATAATTTTAGCCCTAGACCTCCTCTGTAACGCAAAAAATGCAACCTGTAGAATTTTTTAAATGTCGCTTATGGAGATTTTTGAGGCTAAAAGTTTGACGCCATTCCACGAGCGGGCGCAATTTTGAAGCGTGACATGTTGGGTATCAATTTACTTGGCATACCATTATCTTTCACAATATAAAAAAAAATTGGGCTAATTTTACTGTTGTCTTATTTTTTTATTCAAAAAAGTGCATTTTTTCAAAAAAAAGTGCGCTTGTAAGACCGCTGCGCAAATACGGTGTAAAAAAAAGTATTTCAATGACCGCCATTTTATTCTCTAGGGTGTTAGAAAAAAAACAATATAAAATGTTTGGGAGTTCTAAGTAATTTTCTAGCAAAAAAAACAGTTTTAAACATGAAAACACCAAATCTGAAAAAGAGGCCTGGTCCTTAAGTGGTTATTCAATCACTTGGGACAAAAAAAAAATATTCAATGGGCTCAACATGCCCCTCAGCAATTTCCTTGGGGTGTCTACTTTGCAAAATGGGGTAAGTTGGGGGGGGAGTTGTACTGCCCTGCTATTTTAGCACCTCAAAAAATGAGATAGGCAGTCATAAATTAAAAGCTGTGTACATTCAGGAAAATGTACTCTAGTTTGTAGACGCTATAACTTTTACGCAAACCAATAAATATACGTTTATTGACATTTTTTTTACTAAAGACATGTGTCTGAATACATTTTGGCCTAAATGTATGACTAAAATTGAGTTTATTCGACTTTTCTTATAACAAAAAGTAGAAAATATAATAATTTTCGGTTTTTCCATTTATATCGTAAAAAATAAAAATCGCAGAGGCAATCAAATACCATCAAAATAATGCTCTATTTGTGGGAAAAAAGGATGCAAATTTCATTTGGGTACAACATTGCATGACCGCGCAATTACCAGTTAAAGCAGTGCAGTGCGAAATTGTAAAAAGACCTCTGGTCCTAAGGCTGACAATTGGTTCAGGGCTTAAGTGGTTAAGGATAGCAGTTTCCGTGGAGTGTTGAGGTCGAAATCCGGACTGAAGGGGATCAAGAAGTTTGTTCATGGTCAGATGGTCGCTAAGTCTGTTGTAGAACAGCATTTCCGAGGGAGCAGGATCCAGGGGGTAGTTGGTTAGATGAGTGTTAGATAAACGTTTAGCAACCTCATTAATACTAGCAGGGTTGAATGAGGGAAGCAATGATTGTATCTGTGGACATGGGGTGTTGCCTGGAAGAGGTTTCTGTGCTGTGAGATTTCCTCATTAATTGTATTTCTATGATTTGCTATGCAGGAATATGGATCTTTGTATTTTCACAGTCACACAGTCCCCCATACAGTTAGTAAACACACTGAGACCCCTTTCACACTGTGCCACCCATAGCTTCAGTGGTAAAACGCTGATATTTTTAGCAGAGTTTTACTGTCGGATTTGTGGAGCATTTCAGCCACTAGCAGGGCGCTTTTAACCCCCGCTAGCGGCCGAGAAGGGGTTAAAACTGCCCACAATGTGCCTCAATAGCAGCATTTTGCCAGCGGAGCGGTGGAGGATCGGTAAACACACCACTCCTTCACCGCTCCAAAGAAGCTGCTGGCAGGACTTTTCCTGACGCCCTGCCAGCGCACCGCTCCAGTGTGAAAGCACGAGGGCTTTCACACTGGAGACAATGAAGCAGCTGTTTGAGGGCAGATCGCAGGCGCTATTTTTAACGCTATAGTGCCTGCAAAATGCCCTCAGTGTGAAAGGGGTCTGAGGGAACACATTTAACCCCTTGATCGCCCCTAGTGTTAACTCCTTCCCTCCCAGTGTCATTAGTACAATAAGTGCATATTTTTAGCAATGATTACTGTACTAATGTCACTGGTTCCCAAAAAAGTAAAAAATGTCAGGTGTCCAATCTGTCCGCCGCAATGTTGCAGTCCCACTAAAAATCACTGATCACCGCCCAAAAAAAAAAAATGCCATAAATCTATCCTCTATTTTGTAGAAGCTATAACTTATTGTGCCTTTTTTTTACCAAAAATATGTTGAAGAATACATATTGGCCTAAACTGATGAAGAAATTCATTTTTTTTTTACATTTTTTGGGATATGTGTTATAGCAAAAAGTAAAACATTTTTTTTTTTCAAAATAGTTCTTTTGTATAGCGCAAAAAATAAAAAAAATGATCAAATACTACCAAAAGAAAGCTCAATTTGTAGGGAAAAAAGGACATTCGTCTTGCTTGGGTACATTGCCACATGACCACACAATTGTCAGTTAAACGACGCCGTGCCATATCGCAAAACATGGCCTGGTCATTAAGGGGGAAAATCTTTCAGTCCTAAAGTGGTTAACCTACACTTTTAGTAGAGGATTTAATCATTTACTGAGTATGAAATTTCTTTATCTTTATCTTTTAATTATCGCCAGTTTAAGCTGGTGACATGCATTGCATTCTATGGAGCTGCTCTTGTATGCTGGAACTCAAGCTGTGTCTCATTGTGTGGATCAATAGAAACACACAGCTCCATCCTAGGATAGCAAGGCACCCCTTTCTCCCCCCTTCCCTCTCACTTCTCCAATCTAATAGGCCAGCTCTAGACCAGAAGTTCAGGGTAGTAGCACTGGGAGAGAAGAAATTGGCAGCATTGAATTGTAAACTGCAAGCGTAGGAACTTATAGTTTATTGGGGAATGTTTATTTTATTGTGTTCAATGTGTTAAACTAAAACCAACTGAGGGTTTAATACTACCATGACTTTGTTGACCTGCATAATGTTCTGGGTCAGTTACTCAGAATGAAATGACATTGGTGATTCAGCATAAAAGCAAGAAAAGTAACATTTTTAGTAGGAACTCAGAGAAACTGGGTCATAGGTTACTTTAAGTACTTTTTCAGTTATAAAATCTGGAGAGAGTAATGGACTCCAAGCAAAGTAAGACTGAAAACAAGTGTTCATAACTAACTAGATGAAAAATACAATAGGGATAGCAGAGTTGACTTCCTCTTTAAGGTTAATTTACTGCTTATTAAGAGAGTGTAACTATTTGAATGCCCATAGCTTGACTAATCCACTTTGAAGAAATGTTACTATGAAGATGAAAAACGCTGGGGAAATAACCGTGGGTTTGCAGAGCATGTAATAACTATGATACCAGTAAATATTAGTCTTCATGTCTCTTTATATAAATCTTTTTATATAGATAAATCTTTTTATATACTGTAGATAATTCACTTACGCTTCAAGCACCCCAAGATTTTATATTTTTATGTGTATTTGTATGTTTTCAAAGGTCTGGTCACATGCGGTCTCTCTGCAGCTGATCTTTTACTTGTTACTGAATTACCATGTCTTGTTCTACACTGTGTCTTTGTGTAGAGGCAGCCATATTGGTAGAGGAAGAGCTTTGCTTCCTCATATCAGAGCCTCCAGAAGAAGAACAATGGGAAACACAGTAGTGCCATCACCAAGTCTCATTCTAATTCTACCAAGACTAGCAGTCAAAGGCAGCAGTGCCTTAGTTTAACACTGAAGATATACTGTACATCTATGAGAGTATATACAAATCAGTGCCTAGGCGGACTCACTAGGGTGTGAACTGCTATTTTACAGGAGAAACACAAGACAAAAAGTGATCTTTCTGCGTACTGCTAAGGCACAATTGATACTCCTAACTATTCCCTTACAACAAAGCAAGTCTTAATTTTTTGAGTTCAGGTTCACTTTAACAAAACATGAAACCCTAATTTGGAAATGTGTATTTTTACTACTGCTGAGAACGTTTATAGCAAAGATAATCAACACAGTGATTTTTCCTTAAATAAAAAGATTTAGAAAAGGTTTATGAGCAATTATGTTTAGATTTTATGGAGAGATACAGTGATACATTTTATTTAAATTTAATAAAAATCTTGTACTCTTCTTATGGATCCAACTCTTGCGTTTACTGCTCCCCAATCACTGAAATTCCTGTACTCTCCAGGTCTCAGATAATACTGACGTCCTTTGTAGTTGGGTTCCTCATAGAAAATCCAATGACCTTCAATAACATTGCAAGAATGGATTTCACGATAGTTGAAATCTTGATAGATATGTGGACGATCTTCTGTGAATTCTACCACTTGTCCCCTGAAGTCTTCCTTTTCATACAGCTTGATCAAAAATGATCCTGTGTGCTGTAGAGGTATATTAAAATAAAATTTTAGCATGTGATAAATATACTTTGAAGATGACTTTTAAAACCATAAACTGCAAAACATAACTGCATTTAGCCACTGATCATGGTTATAAGCAGAGATGGCTGAATGTCCCAACAATACTTTTGCTTTTTATTCATCATCCTAAATCACGCTATATAGTATGGCTTTAACCACTTAAGGACAGAGCCTCTTTTTGAGATGTGTTGTTTACAAGTTAAAACAGTTTTTTTTGCTAGAAAATTACTTAGAACCCCCAAATATTATAATTTTTTTGTATAAAGATTAAAATAGCGTCATTGCAATACTTTCTGTCACACAGTATTTGCACAGCGGTCTTACAAGTGCACTTTTTTTTTTTTAAATCCACTTTTTTTAATAAAAAAATAAGACAACAGTAAAGTTAGCCCATTTTTTTATATTGTGAAAGATAATGTTAAGCAGATTAAATTGATACCCATCATGTCACGCTTCAAAATGAAATGGCGACAAACTTTTACCCTTAAAAATCTCCATAGGTGGCGTTTAAAAAATTCTACAGGTTGCATGTTTTAAGCTACAGAGGAGAGCTAGGGGTAAAATTATTGCTCTCACTCGTCACTTTTATTCCTATTACAAGGAAAAAAAGCATGACAGGACCTCTTAAATGTGAGATCTGGGGTCAAAAAGACCTCAGATCTCATATTTACACTAAAATGCAATAAAAAAAAATGTTGTTGTTTAAAAAAAATAAATAAAAAAAAATGGCCCTTTAAGACCTGTGGGTGGAAGTGCCGTTTTGACGTTGCGTCCACGCTGCAATGTTATGGAAATGGGTGGGGCGCGTCCTCCACTCACTTGTCTCCATACCCAGCAAGGGTGAAGATCCGATCGGTTCTGCCGCTGCCAAGGGCTCTGGTAAGCAGCAGAGGTCACAGGAGCATGGAGGGGGGGGGGTCCCTCTCTCGCTGCTGATAAAATTGATCTTATGGCGATTCCACCACAGAGACCACTCTTATCGGAAAGCGGCCCGCCGGCCGAAAAAGAGAATACCAGGGTTATGGCAGCTAGATATTCCTCTTCAAACTTAGGACGTATATCGGCGTGCGGTGGTCTGGAAGTGCTTAAATTAAACTATAATAATTTGCTTTGTAACAATGTTACAATGTCAATGTAATACATCTAAATCTAAAACATCTTTTTTAAGTTTTGGATAGTGTAGTTATGGCTTAGAACCCCTGACAGGCTTTTACATCTTCTGTGATTCACATTGTCCACTTTTCCTTGTAACTACAGTCATTGCGACTTAAAGCAAGGTAAAATCCAACATTTTGAATTGTCACCAAAGCAGCAATAGAGGAAAAAATCGTAAAATAGCAACACTTGTCCTGGTGACAACTGTCTAAAACTGAATTTCTTCTCACTTTGTAGAGTTTTCCTCTCTTTGTCTGTTGTGTCTACAGGACAGGAAATTAAGGAAAATCTCTGCAATAGACACAGTTGGCAAATAAACATCAAAACCATGATTGAGTTTTACACACTCCCTACCCTATCCAAAAGTAAAAAAAAACATGTTAATTGTACATTGCTCTAAATACTGCAAGTCACACCAGCTGTACAGTGACATTCATACATTCTGCCCAACCTAATTACATGATGCCTGGCTGAATAAAATATATTTTTTTATCTCACATCTAAGTAGGGAAAAAGATTTATTACTAACCAGTGGAATCATATGACAAGAACTGATGGTATCATTGAATCCCATCCAGTGTTGATAGTCGGGATAATCTCCTCTTTTGAGAAAATATTGATGACCTTTGTTGTTGGCCTGCTCGTAAATCATCCAAGAGCCATTGTCAACTTTGATAGAGTTGCAGCGGCTCACATGAGCGTGCAGGTCATTATTGTCACTGCTACACTCATAGGAGCGGCCCTTGAAGTTCTTGTCTTCATAGAAGGTGATCTGTGTAAAAGCAACATTTGTGAGATGTACATATAAAGTATGTTTGTTCAGTTGTGAGTTACTACAGTACATATTTTGAAGACCAACTATATATACTTCTTTAGCCCTCTGTTTTCTGCTCTTTCCATAATTTTGATGTTACTATAGTTTGCAAGGATAAAAAGACCATCAAGATTAACTTATTATATATTCTAGCAGTGATTTATAAAATGAAAACTTAAAGCAACTCTGCTGTTCCCCCAACAAATATATGAAGAATTGCTTGCAGCTATAGAAGTGTGAAAATGTATCTCTCCAGTGAGTGGTAAGTGCAAATTCCGTTGTTTTCAGGTGCTAAAACATCCACAAATTCTTCATCACTCAACATTTCCAAGAGAGTTGTATGCCTGCACCCCCACTGCACTCAGTTGTTTCTATCACAGCCTCCTATGTTCCTTCTTTATGATAAGTGGGAGCAGGGGTCTCAAACTGGCGGCCCTCCAGCTGTTGCGAAACTACAAATCCCATCATGCCTCTGCCTGTGGGAGTCATGCTTGTAACTGTCAGCCTTGCAATGACTCATGGGACTTGTAGTTTCACAACAGCTGGAGGGCCGCCAGTTTGAGACCCCTGAGTGGGAGAAACCCTAACAGGGAGGCTAATATTCACAGTGTTGTATTGCATGGGGAAACTCTTTAGATGTTTTTTGTTTAGCACAAGACAGTCACCTTAATTAAATAAAAAATACTTCTAGTAATCAGTTGGATTCTACCCAACATTTTCTTTATTGTATGTTAAAAATGAAGGTCAATGCCACCTAAAAATAATACTTCAAATATACAGTATCTCACAAAAGTGAGTACATCCCTCACATTTTTTGTAAATATTTTATTATATGTTTTCATGTGACACCACTGAAGAAATTACACTTTGCTAAAATATAAAGTAGTCAGTGTACAGCTTGTATAACAGTGTATATTTTCTGTCCCCTAAAAATAACTCAACACACAGCAATAATGTTTAAGCCACTAGCAACAAAAGTGAGTAACCCCTTAGTGAAATTGTCCAAATTGGGCCCAATGTGTCAATATTTTGTGTGGCCACCATTAGTTTCTAGCACTGCCTTAACCCTCTTGAGCATAAAGTTCACCAGAGCTTCACAGGTTGCCACTGGGGTCCTCTTCCACTCATCCATGATGACATCACTGAGCTGGTGGATGTTAGAGACCTTGTGCCCCTCCACCTTCTGTTTGAGGATGCCCCACAGATGCTTGATAGGTTTTAGGTCTGGAGACATGCTTGGGCAGTCCACCGCATTTACCCTCAGATTCTTTAGCAAGGCAGTGGTCATCTTGGAGGTGTGTTTGGGGTCATTATCATGTTGGAATACTGCCCTATGGCCCAGTCTCTGAAGGGAGGGGATCATGATCTGCTTCAGCATGTTTCCCTCAATGAACTATAGCTCCCCAGTGCTGACAGCCCCAGAAAAATGACAATCCCACCACCATGCTTGACTGTAGGCAAGACACACTTGTCTTTGTACTCCTCCCCTGGTTGCCGCCACACACGCTTGACACCATCTGACCCAAATAGGTTCATCTTAGTGTCCAGACCACAGGACATGGTTCCAGTAATCCATGTCCTTAGTCTGCTTGTCTTCAGTGGGCTTTCTTGTGCATCATCTTTAGAAGAGGCTTCCTTCTGGGACGACAGCCATGCAGACCAATTTAATGCAGTGTGCGGTGTATGGTCTGAGCACTGACAGGCTGACCCCCCCTTCAACCTCTCTGGCAACTGGCAACACTCACACGTCTATTTCCCAAAGACAACCTCTGGATATGATGCTGTGCATGTGCACTCAACTTCTTTGGTCGATCATGACGAGGCCTGTTCTGAGTAAAACCTGTCCTGTTAAACCGCTGTATGGTCTTGGCTCCCATGCTGCAGCTCAGTTTCAGGGTGTTGCCAATCTTCTTATAGCCTAGGCTATCTTCATGTAGAGCAACAATTCTTTTTTTTCAGATCCTTAGAGAGTTCTTTGCCATGAGGTTCCATGTTGAACTTCTAGTGACCAGTATGAGAGAGTGAGAGAGATAACAATAAATTTAACACCCCTAGTCCCCTTACTCACCTGAGATCTTGTAACATTTATGAGTGACATGACACCGGGGAGTTAAAATGGCTAATTGGCCCGATTTGGACACTTTCATTTAGTGGTGTACTCACTTTTGTTGTCCACAGTTTAGACATTAATGGCTATGTGTTGAGTTATTTTGAGGGGACAGCAAATTTACACTTTTATACAAGCTGTACACTCACTACTTTACATTGTAGCAAAGTGTAATTTCTTCAGTGTTGTTCTTCAGTGTTGTCACAAAAAACGCTATAATAAAATATTTATAAAAATGTGAGAGGTGTACTCACTATTGTGAGATATTGTATGGCCACATTTTAAATTGTGTATCCCACAATTTAAATGTATGCACTGTCACAGCTGCTAGTGTATTGCCAAAATATTATGATGATTGAATATTGCCACATTTGTCTATGCTTAGTATTTTTGTGGAGCGTGTGTATGTGTGTGTGTGTGTGTGTGTGTAGCACCCTCTACTTAGGTGGGTGCTAGAATAGGACATTTTGTGTGAGGTAAGGTAAATTTGAGCAGGCCTGGCTGGAAGAGAGAGAAGAAGAGGAGAGGTGGCACTGCCTGAGGTACTCCAAGGAGCCCTGACCAATCCCCAACTTGGATTGGCAGGAGGCAGGCCTCTTTAAGTTAACAAAAGGAAAAAGCCATGCACATACATAAATACTATAAATAAATTAAATATAAACACCCACGAGTGATTCATTAATTGATTACATAGTGAAAAAAGTTGATCTACCCCTCTAATAAATGAAACATAACATAATTTATAAAAAGAATTATAAATAACAAGTGTTAATAATGAAATTCAAAAAATCCCAGTGAAGTGATAAAAAAGTCCAATAAACGAGGTCCCCACGAATAACTCTTTTTACGACGAAACGTACGTCGGGTGACAGACGTGCTGACGTCATCACGATACAGCGTAGGTTGGACGGCTGATTGCATGCCGGCCGGCATTTTTTTGGCCGTTTTTACTGCTTTCTATGTAAGTGTATTTCTTTACTTTTATTAAATTTGTTATACGGAATTATGCTATGGTGAATCTTCTTTCTATTTCCCTGGGATCCCGAGTACTGCCTTTCTGTTTCACGTGCGGCTGTTGATGGTCCCGCCCTGTTTTATTCAATAAGGGAGCCTACTGTGATTATGGTCTGAGGAGGTGCTGTGGAGATTGACTATGGGTATGAAATCGCTTGCCTTTTGGTTAGCGCATATTTTTTGTGGTGGTGGTCATGATCCTTGGTGTTTTTTATTTATTTATTTTAATTTTTTTTGCATTATTATTACACTCATTACCACCATTTTTTTTATTATTATCACTAATATATTTTTTTTAAATTTTATTTTTATTGCTACTATTCACTTAATATTTTTTATTTTTTCACGAATTCTTATGAATTTTTACTTTTTATCAATTTAGGTATTTATTAAGTTCTCACTGGACTATTTTTCATTTATGGCCTTGTTTATTGGATTTATTTATCACTTCACTGGGATTTTCAAATTTCATTATTAACGCTTGTTATTTATAATTATTTTTATAAATTATGTTATGTTTGATTAATTCAAGGGGTAGATCATCTTTTCTCACTATTATTATAATCAATTAATTACCGTATATACTCGAGTATAAGCCGAGATTTTCAGCCCCTTTTTTTAGGCTGAAAGTGCTCCCCTCGGCTTATACTCGAGTCACCACCATCTGCCTACCCGATCAGCGTGTCGTGCAGACAGACGGCGGCCATTCCACTATTCAAAAGCCGCGCCTCCCTGTCTGTGATAGGCGGAACACTCAATTTCCCAGCAGTCAGTGGTCCGCCATCCTCATCCTCATACTACGGACGAGGATGAGAGGATGTCCGTGATAGGCGGAACACTGACTGCTGGGAAATTGAGTGTTCCGCCTATCACAGACGGAGGCGCGACTTTTGAACAGTGGAATGGCCGCCGTCTGTCACAGACGAGGAGGAGAGGTGCGGCGATCCTGGCATGGCCGCCGTATGTTTTTTAAACATGCAGATCGCTGCAGAAGGACACAGAGGCTGCAGAAGGACAAAGAGGCATGCACAGGACACAGGTAGGCTGCAATGGACACAGGGATGGACACAGGGATGGACACAGTGATGGACACAGGGATGGACACAGGGATGGACACAGTGATGGACACAGTGATGGACACAGGGATGGACACAGGGATGGACACAGGGAGGTATACAGCTGCAGATGGGCATTGTTGACCCTCTTTTCCACTCTTTTAAGCTGTAACAGTAGCTGCTGCATGTCTCACCCTCGGCTTATACACGAGTCAATACGTTTTCCCATTTTTTTTGTGGTAAATTAGGGGCCTCGGCTTATATTCGGATCGACCTATACTCGAGTATATACGGTAATCACTCATAGGTGTTTATATTTAATTTATTGGTAGTATTCATGTATGTGCGCAGATTGTTCCTTTGTTATCTTATTGTTTTTACGTGTATCCTATAAAACTGGGCTGCAGCGATTTTTAGTTGTACTAGTGTAGATTTAGCGCAGTATTTTTTTTTTTTAGGCCTCTTTAAGTACCTGGGGACAGCCCAGCTGGGGAGGAGTTTGGTGGAGTTATTCAGAGCTTGAAGATGGAGTGCTAGACTGTCGGGGCATCAGGGCCAGGGAGGGAGCTCCCCATTCTGGGGGGGGTGACATTGGGCCTGGGGCTCGGGTGTGGACAGAGCCCTTCAAGGAAGCGTGAAGCTTCTGGACAGGAGGCACAGGAGGAGCAAAGAGGACAGCAGGAGCTAGCATTGCCTCAGAGGACTGGGAGTATACAGTCTGGGATTGGTAAAGAGCCAATGGTGTGTGCTGTGTTGTCAGGGGGAGTGGAGAATGGCAGCAGCAGTCAGGAGGGCTGTCAGGGCCTGAAGGTGCACAAAAAAAGAGGACATTTAAAGAAAAATTCTCAAAAGCAATTCTTCAATGAGGAACTGGCAAATTTTTAAAAATATATAAAGTATTTATTGCATAAATTCACTTAACACTCAAAAGTAGAACATACCTCCAACAAATTTCATTAAATTAGACAATGTTGCCTACAGACTCAGATGGCCACCACACACATACATTCACCCCCCCCCCCCCATTAATATCATTATACAATTAGTAAAATCGCTGATGATTCCTATGTGAGTATGAGTGATAATTTTGTCAAAAGCAGTATGCTGATATTAATCAAGCAGGAAATCAGGATCCCATCCATGAATCTGTATAGCCACAGTACTAGATGGTGGTAAGGGCGATTAGCTACAAGAGCAGTAGTTAGAAATTCATGAACAGTTCATGGATAGTTGACACAAAAAAAGAGCAAGTCACTGGGAATGCAGTTTTTAGAAGGTAGACTGGAAGTGATTGTTTAAAAATTCCTTTACTGAGCTTATCGATATTTGGCAACTTATTCCGGATATAAACAACCTATGCTGGTGGGTAGGTAAATATCTAGGGTCAAGGTGAGTGTATGTATATATACCTACCTCCCAGCAGGGAGGTGTAAAACATTAAATATCACCACTCTCCCAATGACCACCTCAGCCACTGCACTGGTGTAAAGCCGGTATTGTGCTTGCTGGTAGTTCAGGATGCAGCTTCCGTCTATTCCTCCTGATCTCCAAGATCTGGCCAGTGATGGTGGAAGTCCTTCTGGAAAGTAGGAGCCTGCAAGTGGCCCGAGGATTCTGGCAGCTCTTTTTTGAATGTCCCGGGAATAGCCGAAGAGGGTTCATAAGCTGGTGGGTGGGTCGGAGTCCTGAAGATGGGTTACTGGGCTTAGTAACCAAAGATAGGACAGCTAGCACCAGAACTTTCTATTTTCTTATCACACCATGGGGGCCCGCTGTCCCTGCCTGAAAAAGGCGGTTGCTGAGTCCTGGCTGAATCGGAGTCAGGCCTAACCATTTTGTGAATACAAAATATACTCGGGGGTTGCGCCTCCTTCTAATATTGCCCCAAAATCCTAGAATGTGCTTATACTAGATGTGTATCAAACTCACTTATAATAGATATGTAATAATCACCCAAATTAACCCCTTAGAATGCAACAAAATATCAAATTATATTAGTGTATATATCATTAGATCATAGTCCTTTTTATGCAATGGTTCTTTAAACCAAATCAAATTCTTTCAACTCAGTTCCGGTACATCTTTTGGTAAATGTTGACCATGTGTCACCAAAGGAAACCAAAACGTGCCACCATCACCTTAAAGAATGGCCACTCACCAGACTTCACCATACAATCAGCCTTCGGTTCATTAAATGGATAACCAATCCTCAATCCACTCTCCCGTTAGCAATTCCTCAATATCCGTATATTCATATAAAGGTAAATAAAACCAACATAGTGTAAAACCGTTTCACCTTTAATTATAAAAATCTCTTAAAACATATTGCACTCACATTTCAGTGTGTCTATTAGCCGACACAAGCTTATCCAGCCATAAGTACACATCATAGAATCGGGCAAGCCAATGATGTTCCGCAGGTGGTTCTCCCCTCCCTCCTTTCAGCCAACCTATTCCTTGAAGAAAATGTATCGCCCACAGCTTCTACGCGTTTCGCAATTATGCGTCGTCAGGAAGCACCATTTTGTGCTAGCTGATCCTGAGAGCTAAGAGTTGTGAAGGAAGAGGAAAAGTCTGCAAGCAAGGAAAGTGTTGAAGGAAACTAAAGTAGTAATATGTACAGGGAGTGTACATAGTTTGTTCCAATTCTAAAATTCACCAATTAATTGTTCTAAAATTCTCTGGGCGTCCCGTATATTCCTTTACGCATCCAAGTTCTATTCCCTCAATAAAACACAAAAAAACAAAGCTCATGGACTGTTCATTGTCTTGGAGTGTCTGAAAAATGAATGCCAGGCTGAACAGGGTGACAGGTGGGCCAGAACACTTAGCAGCTCCTACGGGGGTACCGCTAAATGTGTGTAGAACAACAATAGCTGTGTGTAATTATTATACATTGGTTTTCTGTATTCTATATTTACCAATGTATTAGTACACTTTTGAACACGGCAAGCAATCCACATTATCCATCATTGTTTTACAAAAATTTGATCAGAAGAGAGAGACCTGCAAAAGAGCGTTACCCCAATAATCTGTGACTGTAATTTTTCATGTGGAACTTATCAATATATTTACCCCTGGATCTACAAAACATTTACCCACGATTCACACATTTTTCAATTAAATCTTGGGTAGTAAATAATCTTAGTTGAAAGTTGTGTGAATCCTGGGTGAAAATATGAATAAATAGAACCCATATTTATTATATTTACTTTACAATATATTTCGTCTAGTTCATGACTTCCTAAAGTTTTATGTAGGGTTTATTATTATCCAATTTAAATGTGACACAAATTAGCACAGCTGTTTCTTTCATCATCCAGTGGAAATGTCAATTTTCTGAATACCTGGCACCTGAGGCAGCAGTGCCAGTATAGCTGACTACTATCAAGATGGCCCAGGAACTATTATGCTGCCCAGCAATCAAAGAAATGCTGCTGCCACTAAAAGATCTAAATTGAATTTAAAACTGCTATAATTTGCTATAATAGATTTGCATTTATTGATACATGGAAGCATTCACCTTATCAGCAATTTTCACAGATCAGGCCAATTTGCAATAAGTAAATGTTCTCTGTAAATTGACAATATGCTTGCTTATACTGTATATATATCTGCTTTTAGTTAACTGGAATCTCTTTCAAGTTTTTAATGAGGTCCCTGTCCCATCAAAGTTGATTTACCTTTTTTATATGTCCTCTTGACAATGCCACTGGGACAGAAAGTGATGGGAAATCCACAATTTTAGATTTGTCATCAGAGCAAGAGATGAGAGTTAAATTGGCAAAACATTATGCAAATGTCAGCCTGTTCCTAATGAACCAGATTACATTTACTAAGTGGGTGGACCTTGAAAAATCAAAGGAATCAGATGGAATTTTTTTTAGCTAAGCAGCAGCTTCATCCAATCAGATGCATAGGCACTACTATAGGCACAGTGGGGAAGTTGTGTAATCACACTGTATAGTGGGGATGGAGGAATCTGCTAGATTTTTTTTTGTCCAGTAGTTCCATGTAAATTTTGTAACAATACAATGAGCGTGTGCACAAAGATCAAGTTGGTACAAACAATATTTAGTGAGCATATCATAAAGGAAGAGCCAATCTGTTTGGATAGGCCACAGTGCAAGTTAAAGGTGTTAACCATAGGGATTAAAAAAGCTAAACTGTACAGTACTCGTATTCGGAAGGCTTGACCTGTAGGATACACAGGGTATATCTAGGGTTGGAGCAAGAGCCCCCAAAAAGAGGGGTAGGGCGCACTATGGTAGGGAGTTGAGTGGATCTTAGTAAACAGAGTAAGTGCCTTGGACTGTCTTGGGAGCATATGGGTTTGGCTATATAAAAATGATCCCTCATTGACATTGATCTGTTAATTCAGGGAGGGTTTAACAACAGCCAAGCCAGATACTAAGGATCCTAAGAGAGTAGAAAAGAGAGAAAAGTAGAAGGAAGGGGATGAAAGTAGTGGCCTAACCACCAATGTGTTCTCAAAAGCGGTACGTATAGTGCTTAGCTACCATGGCTTAAGGACAGATTCTTCAAAGTCAGGTGGCAGATGGTGTTTAATAGAGGGTTGCCAGATTTTGTTGAATTTGGGGATTTCATTTCGGTCAATAGTTTCCATGTTTGCATGCAACAATGTGTGATTTACTCTATGCTACATTTCTCCTACAGCCAAGGATGGGAACTTCCAATCCTTTGCTATAGTTATGCTTTACAGCTGTAAGGAGTTGGAGTACAAGCTTTAAATTTTTTTTACGTGGCAGAGCATCTGGTTTCAGATTAAGGAGGGCTGTTGAGGGTTCCAGAGGTATATGCATTTCAAACATACTGGAAGCAAGCGTAAATATGACTTTCGAGAAAGCTTGAACAACTGGGCAGGTCCACCATATTTGCAAATGTGTACCTGGTTCCGAACAGCCATGAAAGCAGAGAGCTGAATAATTAGCCGCAAATTTGGCTATCCTTGATGGGACAAGGTACCACAGAGATTTCCTTTCACTTTCTGTTGCTTCCCCAGAATAGGAATAGGAAGGGAAGTCTCCTTAACAGACAACAAAAATAAATGGTTCCATATTAAACATTTTAAACTCTATCCAAAAGAACTACTACCAACTTCCAGGAGATCTATGCACGTTGTGATTGTGAAAAGATTTTTGTTCTAAATCATTTTTATTCTTATAAAAATCTAGCTGGAAAATGATTGATGGCTAGTCATGGTTCCCCATATTCTACCCAAGGCTCTTCATATCAGTGCTGAAGGATGCTGAGATCAATGGAAATGTTCATAATCTCCATATCTCATCTCTCAGAATGAATGTAAAAATGCTTAATATCGAATGTGAAATATCTAATATTAAATGTGAAATGCTGTTTGCCACGAAAGAGTGTAATGATGAGAGTTTTAAAATGAAAATAAAGCTTTTTAATTGAATATCTTAAATGATAGTTGATTATGTCTATAGACATATGAACTTGTCTATAACCTATAGGTTTATAATGCAAGATATAATAATGCTAGCAATCGAATGGCTGTACTATGTTTGTTTTACCATATAGGCTTTATTTTGTGTATTGCCTAAACATTACAAGGAAAATGATTGTACATATAAAGGTTTACAGTTTATATCTAAAATATATAATTTCTTACCTTTCCCATTTTTGCTGTATAGAAGGATCAGTGATCTGTGATAAGTTAGATAGCAGCTACTATATAAAGCTGCTCATTGCTTGATCAGCAAAAGTAAAACAAAAGATTTTCTCTCCTGTTTCTGGAAAAAGTATTAGCTCCAGTTTATTTAATCTTTTTATCCAGAATGCTTTATCTCTATAACACTGTAGTAAGCTTTTGTCCCTAGTTTCTTGGCATCGCTGATGGTTTTCTATCACATGACTCACAGTTGAGCAATGTCGATTAAATAAAACAGTCAATAGAGAGTGAAATGACATTTTGTATAATATAAATTGTTGATATAAAAATACATTATTTTTTAAAATATCTTCAGTCTCCCCCCTCGTGTGGATCTATGGGGCTCTTCCTGCTTTGTGCTGCACTATTGACCATTTTGCAGCACTAATGCCGCGTACACACGAGCGGACTGGATGGCGTACTTAGTCCGTCATACAATCCGACCGACAGTCCGTCATACTTTCGACTGAACGGACTTGACCACACACGGATGCACAAACAGTCCGTCGAAAGCTTGCGCGATGACGTGTACAGCACGTACGACGGGACTAGAAATAGGAAGTCCAATACACAGCAAAGCACCCTTCCGCCGTGTAAATCCTTTCTGAGCATGCGCCATTCTTAGTCCGTCGAACTAGCCTACTGACGAGCGGATTGTCCGCTGAAACCAAAGTACGACGGACAGAATTTCGAAAAATCCGAAATACTTAGTACGCCAGACTGCACGCTGAAAAAGTCCGCTGAAGCCCACACACGAGCAGACTGTCCGCTGAAATGTGTTTCGACGGACTAAGTACGCCATACAGTCCGCCCGTGTGTACGCGGCATTAGGCTTCAGCAGCCTGCACTTCCAATATGGAACTTCTGCAAATTTTAAATTTTAAGCAGCTACTTTTTTTAACCACTTTCAGACCGGACCAATTTGCTGGTCAAAGACCAGACCACTTTTTGCGATTCGGCACTGCGTCGCTTTAACTGACAATTGCGCGGTCGTGCGACGTGGCTCCCAAACAAAATTGACGTCCTTTTTTTCCCACAAATAGAGATTTCTTTTGGTGGTATTTGATCACCCCTGCGGTTTTTATTTTTTGCGCTATAAACAAAAATAGAGGGACAATTTTGAAAAAAACGCATTATTTTTTACTTTTTGTTATAATAAATATCCCCCAAAAAGATATAAAAAAACTTTTTTTTCCCTCAATTTAGGCCGATACGTATTCTTCTACGTATTTTTGGTAAAAAAAATCGCAATAAGCGATTATTGATTGGTTTGCGCAAAAGTTATAGCGTTTACAAAATAGGGATAGTTTTATAGCATTTTTATTAATAATTTTTTATTATTTATTTTTTTACTAGTAATGGCGGCGATCTGCAATTTTTATTGTGACTGCGACATTGTGGGGGACCCATCGGACATTTTTGACACATTTTTGGGACCATTGTCATTTATACAGTAATCACTGCTATATAAATGCAGTGATTCCTGTGTAAATGACACTGGCAGTGAAAGGGTTAACCAGTGGGTGGCAGTGTAGGGGTTAAGTGTTCCTAGGGGTGTGTTACTAACTGTGGGGGGTTGGGCTTTCATTTAGTCTACACTGATCTCTGCTCCAATCACATGGAGCAGAGATCAGCGTCACTAGTTGCTAGGCAGAATGGAAAAATGTTGTTTACACAGCATTTCCTCCATTCGGCCGCTCCGTGAGACGATCGCGGGGATGCCCGCGGCGATCGAGTCCGCGGGTCCCGCGACCGGACTCACAGGGGTCCCGACCAGCGCGGGAGCGCGCCGCCGCCGGCGCGCTCCCGATGGCAGGGCGGCATCGAATATTGGACGTACCTGTACGCCAATATGCCTGCCCGTGCCATTCTGTCGACGTATATCGTCGTGCGCTGGTCGGGAAGTGGTTAAAGTATGCAAACAACTGACTAGTGGGACCTTTCCTGTTGATCGAGATTTGCAATTAAGTTGAATTTTTCACGTTTCAAGACCCCTATAAGAAAATTGTAATTTGTAGGATGTTTTGCTACATGTTACAATTATTAGAACAGATGGAACTGAGGGACCAGGAATACCAAACCTTTTTTGAACCCCACACATTCAACTGTCTGTGTCAACAGCTTTACAGCTTTTGCATCCATTGGGTTATGGATTGACATTGCTTCTGACTTCAGGTGTTAGAACCAAATAGTGACATATTCAACCTTTCAGCTATTTGCAAGGAGATCCCTAAGAATATTTGTTTAAATTAAGTCATTATTTGAATATGTTTTATAGTTACTCATTCTCTATGCTTCTCTTTTAAAGCTGCTGTGAGCTTCACTGTGCATGACATGCAATGATATTCAGACAAATGTGCTTTCTGTAGCCATTTATGTACAAATAGTAAATCAAAGAGACAGCGCATAGGAAAACATTTTTTAACATTTTAAATAAAAATATCAATATAAATGACAGTAATGCACAGCAAACATGTTACTGGTAGAAAATGGGAAAATAGTAGAATAAGGTATTACATATGTAAATGCATGATAATCCTGTTTGGAAAATGGGGTATGGTTGTTTTTATATTTATATGGACCTCAAGTGAGGAAAAGGGTTTTAGGTGTATAATTCCACTAATTAACAAGTCCTTTATTTACAGGGTAACATATACTGGTTTTGTTATCCTACCAGACAGATAATCTCAAGTACAACCACTGCAGGCTCATTGATGTACCTTATATACAGAATGCCTGATGTTCTAGAATAAAGAAGTTATTCTGAACCACTGATCAGATTCATACCTGCGATGCAATGTGTAATCAATTTGTTAATATATCAAGGAGGCCTATCTAGAGAAAGAGAGAGAGCGAAAGAGAGAGCGTGTATGCAGATCTACCTGCTCCATATGTAAGGTGTTATTTAGACATCTACAGTAGATTGCATAGAGCTCAGGTTAAGGTAAATTACAGGCAATGCATATTCGCTTTGTACATATTCTCTTTTTTTATTGCCAGGTAAACTTGAAATATTGCATAATAATATTTGTCATTTTCTTTTTGAGCCACCAGGTGGATCTACAGGCTACTTTTTATGTTTTCCTCTCCTTTGTTGTAAAAAAATAGTTGTTTTCAGAACTCAATAGATCAAGCTGAAATTTACAGACACAAGTGAATAAATCAGAACAGTGGCTCATCTCATATTACATGACTTCTTCTGAGCTTCCAATGAGATACAGCTTACATGAAAGGAGATACCTACTGCTGAGTTGTGTAATAAAATAATCTTTCCTGTTATAGGATCATTTGTAATGTATTAACTGCTTTTTTTCTTGTATCCAAAAAGTATACATAATATTTACTCCAAACCAGTACCTGTGTCAAACACAAGGCCTTTGGATGGAATCCGGCCCTCCAAGCCATTTCATGTGGCCCTCACACCCAGGGGAAGGGGTTAAAGTGAGATGTCAATAGCCTGTGAAAGAGCTGATTCACACTGTGCATAGCAAACCACTTAACACAGCATTCTGTACATAGCCCGTCCCTGAACTCTGCACTCCATACGTAGCATACCCCTGAACTCTGCACAGAACACACTCCTTGTATTTATTGCCCCTTTAGGATCCTCCCACTGCAATTTAGCCACACCCATTGTTTGGTGGGGGTGTGATTGAGTTCCTATTCTCTCTATCCTCACCTATTCTCTGAGAGAAAATGCCCTGCATACATTTAATTAGTCTTACAGATACAATCGACTTTTTGAGGACAACCATAATGTTCATGCAACCCACAATTAAATTGAGCTTGACATCACTGCAGTAGAGTTTCCCTGTAAAATGATCTAGTCATTAGAGCTGTCTGCTTTTTTTTAACTTCCCCACAGCATCAGTAACCCTATACCTTACCTGCAAGAAAGGAGCTTCCTATATTCATAAAAATAAACTAACAGATTCCTACATCCACACAACCAAGGTGGGGCATTGTATTCTGAGAGTGGCTGTCGCTGCTGTCAGAATACACTGACCAGCAGGTGAAGCCTATTGGCTACAGCTAATGATTGTGAAATGTTTTTCCAACATTTTCCTTTGACTGAAGTCAATCAAATAATATACTTCTGTTGGGCATGGGCAGCCACATACTGTCTAGGGCCACCTTTAGATCCTTGCTTGGTTGGTTACCATTTTTTCCATGATTATACAGGGACTTATTGGTTGACACTGCCTAATCTCAGTTAATGGCTGATGACAGCTCTTATGCAATACTTTAAATGTGGCTAGAGTGGAAAACAGGTGTTGAAAAGAGTTTCTATCAGGTTAGTTGCAATGGCAGTTGAAAGAAATAGAGCTTCCCAAACTTAAAAACGTAGTCCTTTGGATATCTATTGAGTAGTAGTCATGTATTTTTGCTGTAAACAGTGCTATACAACAGTGCCCAGGAAATGAAAATCTTTGAATAACATGTTGAATGTTTTTTTTTAAGATATTGTCACTTTGCTCAAAGTAAGAGTGTCTTTAGGGAGCCCACCCCCAAGCAGTTATACCTGCCAAGCCATGCTCTCATACTGCATTCCTGCACTGCAGGAACCCTCAATAATGGATCAGGGCCCCCAGTTATGTGGAAAACAGGAACTTAGACAGGCTGGGATGCTGTGGGGGGGGGTAAGAAAGGGTGACCTGTTAAATATGAAATTCTGGGGGTGAGCTATCTGCAGAAATTTTCATTTTGCCCTGTTTGACCAAAGTGGCAGTGACAAGATCATACATTTTGAAAGATTATTGAAAGAATTCTTCAAATGATGACAAAAAAAGACAAAAGGCATGATTTTGTTTCTACCAGAGAAATTTAATGAAGAATTTCAGAACAAATTATCTGCCATGTATTGTTTAATAAAGATGCTGGACACGCCTGAAAGACCCAACCCTAGAGCTGTTGGCTCCCCAATTAGTAAATCTCCTATACTCTCCAGGTTTCAGGTAATACTGACGTCCCTTATAGTTGGGCTCCTCATAGAACATCCAGTGACCATCAAGGACATTGCAGGAGTGAATATCATGATAACGGAACTTCTCATAAACACATTGACAGTCTTCTGTGAACTCCATCATTTGACCTTTGAAATCTTCTTTCTCATAAACTTTAAGGATGAATGGCCCACGATGCTGTAAAAAGGAAAATGAGAAGTTCAGTTTTGCTGGGAAAATATACTGTACATTGAAATTAGATATTATTTAAAGCAATATAAAAACTGGTAATTATATCAAACCAGTTTACGAAGCATATAATGTAATTATATTCTGCCTTAGTAAAAAATTTACAGAATTACACATACTTGAGTCGTTAAATGGCAGGATCTGATGGAGTCATTGAAGCCCATCCACTGCTGGAAATCAGGATAGTCTCCTCTCCTTAGGTAGTACTGATATCCTTTGTAGTTAGGCTCCTCATAGAGAATCCAGTTACCATTCTCTACACGGATGGAGTTGCAACGATTAAAATATGAGGAGAGGTCAGAGCAGTCAGAGCTGCACTCATAGGAGCGGCCCTGAAAGTTTTTGTCTTCATAGAAGATGATCTGTAAAATAAAGAAAATATAAAAATCAGGGTTATTTTTCTATCTAGGGTGCAATGTCATTCATAAATTTGATCAGCTGCACAAGTGTTGCTCTTTTGTTAAGATATTCAGTACATTTGAAAAATAGTGGCTAACGTGTATATATATATATATATATATATATATATACATTTTATCTTGTACATATATAGGATTCATATTTGCTTTCTGATAGTCCCTTAGCTCAATGGTAAGGTACTGCATATTCTATTACTAACAATCTGCTGCATCTAATGAATATGTCAGCTCATATTTTGTATTACATTATAGCCGGAGATGTTTACTACACAAAACATTGTGGCCGCTTCTTGCCCCTTGTTTTCTCATCACATTTAATTGCCAACTGACTTCAGTAAAGCAGGTAACAGCTAATAAGAAGAGGGGATGGACTTCGATGGGGATAGCATTGCTCTATTAAACACCCAGTTCCTGGAATAAAACAGTTATGTAAAAAAAAACTTCCGGCAAAAGGAAACATTACATTGCTAATGGTAGCACCTCCTTCATCACCTCTTACTAATGCTAAGGAACAAATTAAGACATGACATATGGATAAAATGATATATAGATAATGCAAAAGGTAACCCATATTAAAGAAAGTAAGAATGCTTCAAATATTTTATTTCTACCAGGTGTTTGTATTTAAAAAAAGATAGTTATGTTCTGCTCTATTGTCACAAGTTTTTATATATTTAACCGGTGTAAGATCATTAGGCTCCAAAGGGAGGAAGCATTTAAGTTAATGCTGATTTCACTAATATAAAACAGTGTAAAAATCATGTTTGTCTTAGTGATGTTTGTAAAGAAATATATTTTGGAACAGCCCTCACTATGAAATGATTAAATTAGTGATGTTGTCTCTTTGTTTGTTAGCAGCTAATCAATTATCTGGTTTACATAGACAAAGAATTTTGCTCATCAGTTAATGAAACTCCTGATTTCTGAAATATTTGTAACATAAATAGTATATAAATACATAAAAATGGTCTTGGGTATTATCAGCTAAATTCAACTTTCCAACTTTTAGCTTAGTCACGAACATAGCTAATCAAAGGGTGAAAGAACAAAGTGCTACAGGGATCTGCTCCTGTAGATGTAGCTACAGAAATGACCATTGGCAGATTTTGGGGTTTATTTTATAACCATAAAGCAGGTGCTTAACATAGTACCCTGAGTTTAGGGATTATGGGAACCTTGGAAGATTGTAAGCACACACCTGGAATTGCCTACTGTATGGAACAAGGGCCAATGCAATCAATAAAATTCAACTGGATCAGGCAACAATCATTTGTCTGTGGGTACTCCTAAACAGTTCTGAAGGTTCAGAAAAACTTGTTCTGATTGCTATCTTTTCCTTCATGTCCCTTCACCAGCTTCTCCCTTCACAGAAATAAACTTATAAATTTGGTAGAGCTGACCTTGTAAATTTATGGAGCGCTTTGCTGCTGGATGATTTTTTTGGCCCTGAGTGTAGTTGTATGGTGTCTGTATTTGTGTCTGCTGTGCAAAGTCACAAGACAGACTAACATTATTCATGTTATCATATCTCAGTTTACTGAATAAATGATTACATTTGCATTAAACAAAAAATGTTTTAGATGCACTAAACTATAATTGAACTATGAATTTCACAATGCTGTGTTTTTTTTATTAACTCATTTTTTTAAAATGTATTTATCTATGTCTGAAGCTGCTATACATATGTCATCATGTAGGTTTTAAAAGTAACAGATCTAGACTATTGTTCCCAATGCGGAAGAATGTAATATTGCTGGCCATACACTTAACAATTATGGAGCACTAAAGATTTTTTGCCACTCAGTTTCCTTGGTTTCCTGATTTAAAATGAACATTTTAAATTTTTTTAAGGAAATTTCTAGAAACTATTGCAGAGCCACATGAAACTCATTAAATTCCTGTTTGGGTTTCAATCATTTGGCTAGACGGAAAAAAACTAACTAGAAAAAAATAGAAATCATGGCTGACGTTGTGTATGAAAGCTCCAAAATTCCTTACAAATGTTTAGAGGATGTGACTACCCTAGGACACAGGTCATAATTCAATTATTAAAAATCTGCATTCAATCTCAGATCAGGATAGTTCATAATGTGTGTATATATACTTTAGAGGCATATTTCATCAAAAATGTCTTATGTTTCCAAAATCAGTCTTACCTTTCCCATGATGGACAGAGTTGTTCTATTGGAGCTAGGTGCTTGTGAGTGAGAATTCTAGATGCTTTATATACATTGACCATTTGCTGGCTTCAGCAGAGCTTTAAAGAAACAACATTTTCTGTTTGCTAAGGTAAATGTACAGTATAGCTTTATTCACTACTACGTTCTCTTTGTCTGTTGCCTTTGTTAATGTATGCTTACAAAAGAAGAACACAATAGAGCTTTACATGTTTTACTAAGTGGCTATATTTGACAAATACATGTTGTTCACTTTCACAAATGAGAATCCGCTATTCTTTTTACATTTTAAAAACACATATTGATGCATGTTTAAAAGTCATGCTACCTAAAAGTAACCAAAGTCATCCAGTTCCAGCTTTAGGCAACATAACTATATAAACAATATTTTACAAAGTGGACTGATATAAAGTTCAAGCTGTTTTCCAGACATAATCTGTTATACATACTTCCGTTGGTCCAATTTCGTATGTATATCCCCTACCTGGGGGATGATGGGAAAGCTGACAATCTCTCTATTAGTTGGTCTTTCTATAGTAATAGCTGTGATCTTTCAAGTAGTTTGCCGAGCATTTTTTCACTTCTGCACACTGACCACATGGGGTTATTTTCTTGACACGACCACCATTTACAGAAAGCTGCATTTTTTTTTATATAAACACAAGTCACTCTCTGATTGGCCGAGGTGGAAAGGACAGGGGGTGACGTCATGACACAAGATCCACAAGATTGTGGCTGTTATGCCCTGTACACACGGTCAGAAATTTTGACGGCAAAGGTCCGATCGGATTATATTGTCGGTAAATCCGATCGTGTGTGGGCTCTATCGGACTTTTTCCATCGGAATTTCCGACAGAAAAAATTTGAGAGCAGGACCTCAAATTTTCTGACAACAAAATCCGATCTGACTTTTTCTGATTGTTTGTAGAGAATTCCGATCGGACAAAGTGCCATGCATGCTCAGATCAAATTACGAGACCAAAGTTATTGGCTACTAGCCGCAATGTAGTCCCGTCGCAACAAACGAACGTCATCACGTTCCAAACTATCGGATTTTCCGACAACTTTGTCCGACCATGTGTATGCAACACCAGTTCCGGACAAAACTCATTCGGAAAAAATCTGATGGATTTTGTTGTCAGAATGTCCGACTGTTTGTACGGGGGCTTACTGTAGTGGAACTGACTACTACAGCGATTTTCTGCTTCCCCAGCAGCCCTTCAGGTATGAAATATGCATACTTACATTGGACCAAGTTGGACAAATGTGAATATGCAATAAATATCAAACCTGGAGTTCAGCTTTAGGGATTAATCACAATATTTAGCATATTATGATTTAGTACAAGCGTCTTAATGTGATCCAGTGATTGTAAGAGCCATATAGTGCTGCGCAAATGTTTGCTGCTTTAATACAACAACATTTTTTATAAATAGACCCCTAACGGTTAGTACTGAAAGGCTGTTGTTTATGCCAGATAGCCCAAAGTCCTTTGAGTTGGATCATAGCCCAATCTGCTTTTTCAGCTGTTTTCAAGTTTTACAATTTGGTTTATAACAGACAAAAATGTGTTTGTTTACGTCTATCAGAGTTTCAGCGCCAAGCTGGCCTGGGAATGGTATAGCAAGCAACAAATATATATATATATATATATATATATATATATATATATATGTATATATATATATATATATGTATATATATATTTTTTTGAAAATGTTTTGCTGGCTATTTCAATCATAGAGAGCAATAATGGAGAGGGACTGGTATATGTTTCAGTGTTGCAGAATGAATGCTGGAATGGTATATGTGCTAATGCATGTGTTATTCATTAGGTGTAGTTAAGATTAATGCTGAAGTTTGGATAAAAAAAAATCAGTTTGTGCTCTACAGAAATACTAATAAAGTATGTTTCAGGATGTGGAGTCTTCTGGCATCTGTAGAAATCTTCAATGCAGGGTTGCCATGTCCCCTCCCTGCTGTTGAACTTCAAGCGATGGGGGTTAACAACTTCGGGTCTATGGGCTCCACTGCACCAAAGATGATATGAGAGGTGCACACTCCCTCCTGCTGTGTGGTGGCTGAACAATTTATTAGCACATACAACATGATTTGATACTTAGTTCAGGCAGGGACAGGATTAGGGTGTGTAAAGAGTGGGACAGAGAAGAGACAAAAATGCAGGTAGAGGGCAATAAAAAAAAATATCTAAGCTTTTGTTTGTTGCTTTAGTTGTCTTTAAGGAAGAAAGGTGTACCAAGCATGCATACATTCCAAGCTGAGACTTGGTTTTTAGCACTCACCATAAAGATGACAAACTGCACCCTCGCCAACACACTCTCAGTTTAGTTCTCCATAAAAAAAACAAGAAATAGAGAATATGCCATTGGTGTAATCAGAAGCGCGTGTCAGGGCACACCCTATTTACTCAATGCTGATTCTCACTACTGCCCGGACTTCCCCCTGTGTGCCCCCCCCCCCCCCCAGCAGAGAAATTTAGATTTAGTAGTAAGATCACTAGAAAAGAAGCCCTGCCTCAGGAATCAGCAGCAGGTATGGCCAGATCTATGTGGCTACACTCAGGGGACTGAGACCATAAATATACAGTACATATATATATATATATATATATATATATATATATATATATATATATATATATATATACATTTTTTTTTATTTATTTTTTTAAGTAAGATTTATATACAGTGAAACCAAAATCCATCCAAGCACCAGCAAGCGGTAGTAAGCACAAGAAACATGAAAATACAACTACAGTTACAAACTGTAATTTGTTACAAATTACAGCTTGCATGTTCTCTCTATGCCTGCATGGGTTTCCTCTGAGTACTCTGGTTTCCTCCCACACTACAAAACCATGCTGGTAGATTAATTAGCACCTGTCTCAATTGTCCATCCTATGTGTGTATATATATGAATGTGGGTTAGGGACCTTAGATTGTAAGCTTCTTGAAGGCAGGGACTGATGTCAATGTACAATATATATAGAAAGGCCAGTATGGTGGCCTGGAATTATGGGAGGAGCCCGGTGGGGTATATAACTAGCCCGTGCGCCTGCCTTCCTCGTCGGTTCCGGTGCGCGATATCTGATACGTCAGAAATCAAGGGCCGACTGTTGAGACCAAACGTAGCGAGTTGTGTTCGTGAGTCCCCGTGTTTGTCTTGATTGTGTCCGTGTTGTCAGTCGTCTTATCGTTGGCGTTCGTGTGTTTTCCGTCCGAGTGTCGCAATACTCAAAGAAATTGCCGTTGTCGTACAACGCGTCTGGGCCGGCTGTCGCAGGTAGGGCTTCGGCACCCATATTCTCATTTCATGTGTTACAATGTCACTCAAACACGATATCCTGAACTCACGAACCTCTCACCTTTCATTTCACGAATGTTTTAAACCGTGTCACTCGTACTCGTTACCTCATGTCACTACTCCTGTTTATTGCGAAGGAAAGTTGTTATTTCCTTTCGAGACGTGTCGGTCGTGCCACATCGGGCACTTCATTTCGTAGGCACGTCAGGTCGAGCCGAACGACTTCCCAATCATTACTTAAATATTCAAATCGGTCGAATCACTCCCATACCGCAGCCGACTGCTCGTTACGTTAATTCTAGCAGTCCGGATCATTTCGAATGTCGTGTCCTTTCAAACGGTAAACCGGTCCGACCGTTCCAAATACGATTCATTTCATACATATTGAGTCATTTCGATCATTTCATTCCGTTCGAATTATTTCGATCATTTCATATCACTTCGCATCATTTCAATCTTTTAATATCAGATCGATTCATTTCATTTCTGTCACTCACCACGCTCCGGTGCGAATTCTGTCGCATCCCCGATGCACCGATTCGCTTCGGAGTGCCTAGTTATTCGGCCTCATTTCTGTACATGCTCCAGAGACTGAGTCACTCGCAGGTTCAGGCACAATCTCTGATTCTAGTCTTTGTCATGGCATACCATTTCTGTCACTTATTACGCTCCGATTCGAATCCCGTCGCATGCATTAATGCACCGATTCGTTCCGGTGTGCCCAGCTGCTACGCCTCATTTCAGTACATGCTCCAGAGAAGGATTCTTTGTTGTAACCATTTGTCCAGTCGTTGATTCTTGTCTCTGTCATGGCATAGAATTTTCTGTCACTTATCACGCTCCGATTCAAATCCTGTTGCATTTATTGATGCACCGATTTGTTCCGGTGTGCCCAGCTGTCACGCCTCATTTCAGTACATGCTCCAAAGACAGGATTCGTTTGTTTCATTCATGGGCACATCCTTAGATTCTTGTCTTTGTCATGGGTATCATTTCATCTCACCTATCACGCTCCGGTACGAATAGTCACATCCGTGCACCAAATTCGTCTCGGCGTGCCCTAGGACAGGCCTCATTTTCAGTACACGCTCCAGAATCCGTTTCGTGCTCGGTCGCAAGATGGTGGCATGGCGATCCGGACATCTGTCATGGCGGATTCACTCATTTCACGGTCATATCGCTTCCCGGTTCAAGTCCAGTTGATTTTTTCAAGCTTTGGATTCCTACCAGGGGCCTGCCTCACCGACCTCATTTCACTATAAATTGCTTCAAAGGTTAATACCTGCCAAAAAAAAAAAAAAAAAAAAAATAAATCTCACCTCCATGAAATCACTATTTTGGCTAGCATTTCTGTTCAGGTATAGAACTCTCAAACTTCACCTTCATCTCCTCAGGTCAGTCGAGTTTTCAGTAGGTCAACCCTGCACCTGGTGGGACGGTGCCTCCTTAGGTAAGAAAAAAAAAAAAAAAACGTCTTCTGGGAGGAAACGCTCATGAGCGGAAGCATCCTTCTTGTTAAGCATATATGCTTTTTCAGGATCTCCAACGTGTCTTATAATCCATGTCACCCTCATATAGGTTCCGCATAGGAGAAAACCCGAACCCAAGGACCAATAAGGCTCGCCAGGCCTGGATTACACCACCATGTCTCGGGCTGGCAGCAAGGACCTCACTGCCCCATTGTCTTCGTCTCTAGTCTCAGAGAGTGGCAGCCAACGGTCCCTCAGAGCATGGACCATTCCTAGGATGACAGCTGAGCTTAGGCGCAGAGGCGTACCCTTTCCGGCAACAGCCAGGAAAGCCGAGCTGTTCAGGCTCCTCTTTCCTCCCCCAGCGGCATTCATTCATTCAGCGGCGGCTGAGGCTAGTACCCAGCAGGCCTCACTGGGCTCTATCGCCTCTTCTATTTCGCAGCTCCATACCTTGGTGTCTTCCCTGACGACCTCTATGTCAGAGGTCCAGAATCGGGTGGCCCTCCTCGAGACCCGCCCGCCCGTGTCTCCTCCAGTACCAGCATCCCAGGCAGTGACTAACCCTCTCGCAGGTACCACCGAGCGTACATCAGTGGTGTACCCCTCTCATCTGGTATCAGCTAGCATCAGGAAGGACATCTTAGAGGGCAAGGACGTCAATCTGGCTTCGCTTCTCATCTCCATTCATGAACTGGCAGAAAACAAGGCTTATACATGGGGGGATGTGTCGGTGGTCCTCAAGATCAAAGACCCCAGGCTGGACAGGAAGCTTTCTGTCACCGAATTTACACTGGCCTTCGGCATGATGAGGGACATCATCTGCTCAGTCTCCCCTGACAGGAGGGAGGAGCTGGATCGCTACCTCCATGTGGTAGTAGATCTAGGTTATAAATACGGCGGGTTTTCATTTTACGACTACCACCGCTCCTTTTCCGCCAAAGCGGCCGCCAGGCTTGTCCAGTTCCAGACGCCTACTGATTGGAGCGTCATGGATACAGAACTATTCTGCCGCCACTTTGCGGGGCTACGGTCTCCTCTTTGTGCGATTTGCCAATCGGCTACTCACACCGCGACTTGGTGCGCTAGCTCAGTGGCAGCCCCGCCCTCAGACGGTCCTTCTACCTCAGGTACCGCTCAGGGCTCACAAGCGCCGGCACGCCTGCCGCAGACGGATAAATTTGGGCGCCCGATCAAGACAATGGGGGGCGCAGCAATCTGCAACAATTTCAATAGCGGCTCATGCAATTTCAGTCAGTGCAGGCTGCTCCACGTATGCACACAGTGTCATAGGGCTCATCCCAGGATCATGTGTGAGGTCAAACCGGTTAAGAAATTTTGACTAGGCCGGGTCAACGTCTCGTGGCTCAGCATCTACCTCACCGATCATCCTACCCCCTCACTATCCATCTACCTTGTTCAGGGCTTCACTCAAGGCTTTCACACTGGACTCATTTCTCTCCCTCACCTCACGCACGAATGCCAGAACCTGCGGTCAGCAGCTATGGACGAACGAGCCGTTGACCAACTACTACAGTCAGAGTTAGACCGAGACTTCATCATAGGCCCTTTCACACAGCCCCCATTCAACACCTGGAGAGTCAGCCCTATTGGGCTTGTCAAGGGCAAGTTCTCTAATAAACTCAGATTGGTGTACGATTTGTCAGCGCCTCATTCCTCTTCTGTCCCCAGTCTTAATTCCCTTATCCCCTCAGAGGAGTTCTCCCTCAAGTATACATCTGTAGACACGGCCATCCAGGCCATTCTCAAAACAGGCACAGGAACCTAGCTCTCCAAGGCCGACATCTCGGACGCCTTCAAGCTCCTTCCCATCCACCCATCTCTCTGGTGCTGGCATGGCATCAAGTGGAAGGAGCGGTACTATTTCGCCACCAAACTTACATTCGGGTCCAAGAGCAGCCCCTGGCTCTTCGATACTTTCGCTCAGACTCTCACGTGGATCCTGCTGCACGTAGCCCAGTGTCGGGAAGTCATACACTATCTGGATGACTTCCTGCTGATCGAGCCACCCGGCTCACCTCCAGGAGATCTGCATAAGTTGAGGGCGGTCTTCAGCAACCTCAACGTCCCCATTGCCGAGCACAAGGTGGACGGTCCGACGCAGACCATCACCTTTCTCGGGGTCAGCCTAGACACCAACACTATGCAGGCCAGCCTCCCCCTGGATAAACTGGCCCGCATCAGGACGGTCCTGAGGGACTTCACCCGTGCCAGAACTTGCACCAAAAGACAGCTACAGTCCCTACTCGGCATGCTGAATTTCGCTATGCGCATCATCCCTCAGGGTCGCGCATTCGTGTCACGCCTATTAGTCTTACTGTCCCTCTCACAGGACCCAGAGCAAGTCCTCAGCCTGGATCCCGCGGCGATAGCAGACCTCGCTATGTGGGAGGAGTTCCTATCCTCTTGGAATGGCGTGTCCCTGTTCATTCCCTCTGTGTCTTCTCTCTCACCCCAGGTGGTGACCGACGCAGCGGCCTCCACAGGCTTTGCGGCTATTTTTGGCCATCTGTGGCTCGCAGCTCCCTGGCCTCCCCAGATACTGGCTATTCCTGGCTTCACCGAGACGTCCTCCCTCTTTGAGTTGTACCCTATCGTAGCTGCAGCTCACACATGGGGCCGCAGTTGGTCGGGGCAAACGGTGACCTTTTCTACAGATAATTTAGCCACTGCGGAGATCATTAATAAAGGCAGATCCAACTCTCTAGCAATTATGTCCTTCCTTCGCCGACTGGTCCAGCTTTCTTTATCATTTCAGTTCAATATCCATTGTTCCTTCATCCCAGGTAAATTCAATCAGGCAGCGGACGCCCTCTCCCGCTTTAACTTTGTTTCTTTTTTTTGATCAGGTACCCGGAGCTGGACCAACATCAGCAGCTATCCCGGACTGGTCTCAGCTGACCCTGGATTAGCACCACACCTCCTAGCGGCGACCCAACTCATCGAGCACTCCCTCTCACGCAATACCCTCAAAGCCTATCAATCGGCCTGGAGGGCCTTTAATCGCTTCATGACGTGTCACAGCACAGAGACGTCCCGTGTCAAGCAAGTCCTAGGCTTCATTTCCCACTGCCACTCGAAGTTGACGTTGTCCTTTAACACAATCCGGCTATATCTGGCCGGTGTACAACATTTCTCGTCCCTCCAGGACCCTACCGAACCTTCCTTATTTTCTTATCACGCCGTACGGGCTCTTATGCGCGGCATCCAGAAGCGCCAGCCAGTGGCCCGCACCAAACGGCTGCCTATTACAGGAGACGTTTTTAGAGATATGTCAGATATTCTGGCCACTTCACCTTTTGGTCTCCGCATAAGTATCGTCTTGCAAGCAGCCATACACCTGGCCTTCTACGGCTTCTTACGGCCAGGCGAGTTTACTTGTAACGGCCCCTCGGCACGCATGCTGTGCAAGCACCACCTGATCCGATACGAAGATCATTATATTCTACACTTAGCAGTCTCCAAGACGCAGCAGCTTGGCTCGGGTACTGACATACATTTCTATAAGACCAACAACCGCTGGTGCCCGGTCGCTATTCTCACCCGCTTGTTAAACCTTCTGGACGGTCAACCAGGGTCTGGCCCGCTTCTGCCATTTCACACTAAACCACTGAACGCTGCCCAGTTTATGGAACATGTCAGGATACTTCTGGGCATCCTTCACCTCAATCCTAATCACTACTCCGGACATTCTTTCCGTATCGGAGCAGCTTCAACCGCCTCCCGCCAAGGGGTCCCGGACCATGTTATCAAGAAGTTGGGCAGATGGAAGTCCACCTGTTTCGCCCGTTACATACCCAACCCGCAAGTGGAGATGGCCCAGGCCTTTGTTAAGCTCACCCAGTCTCAAACTTGAAACAATAAATATAACCCCTACCTGAATGTTTTTGCCCCCTTATTTTGGTATACCGTACGTTAGACCAGGGCACACTTTTAGGTCTATTTCTGGGAAGGGAGTTTATGTTAACCTTGTTTGTCATCCTTATACATATCGGTCAGAGGGCTCCAGACCATAAATAGAAAGGCCAGTATGGTGGCCTGGAATTATGGGAGGAGCCCGGTGGGGTATATAACTAGCCCGTTCGCCTGCCTTCCTCGTCGGTTCCGGTGCGCGATACCCACCCACCCATCCCCTTTTTAGGGCATTTCTCAGGCATTATACTCCTCATGAGAGTACTCATTTCACTCCATTTCATATTTATCTCATTTATACCCATTTCTCTATCTAGGGTATGCCCCCTTATTTTGGTATACCGTACGTTAGACCAGGGCACACTTTCAGGTCTATTTCTGGGAAGGGAGTTTATGTTAACCTTGTTTGTCATCCTTATACGTATCGGTCAGAGGGCTCCAGACCATAAATATATATATATATATATATATATATATATATATATAGCATTGCATAAATTGATAGTGGTATATAAGTACCTGTAATAAATAAATAATAAAAAAGCAGGGTACAGGGTAAAGGTGCAAGGAAAATGCAAGATCAGAAGCAGGGTCAGAACACATGGCAAGTGGTATCTGAACACTTAAACAAAGTGTAATAGTAGCAGCCAACATCAGGTGGAGACTGACTAATGGGATCTGCTGGCTGCTGGGAGACACTTGCTGGTGGACACCTGAACCTTCTGCTCTGGTAACCACAGTGCAACCAGCAGGTGATCCAGGTACTGACACCTTGGTAATAACTTGTTTCAAACATGAGCATGGGAAATATGTTAATATAGAGCTAAAAAAATACATATGGATATTTCTTCCATTTCTAAAGTTTGAGACATTTTTGCTCACTTTGTAATATTTTCATTGTGTGTGGATGTTTTAACTTCATAATACACAAAAATGGCCATTGTTACAATATTTTACACGCACAATCCAATAAAATTTACTGTCCTGGATTATGTTATAAATAAGCAAAAAAAAACAAGCCAGCCAGTACCCCATGTTTTGCCAGGAGCAATACTGTATATAATTAGTGCATGTGCCTCCTTTGTAATGACCAAAACATCCTGCTGTCTACAAAAGCAAAACTTTTTATAAAGACTCATGAGCAAAACTTTTTATAAAGAGGAAATGGATAGGTTACTGGCGGATCGGTCCACTTATCAGATGCTTATGAACGATCCTGTTTTTGAGTATAAAAATCAGTTACAAACTCTTGTACAACGGGGCAAAATAATTGGAGTTTTGAACAAGAAAGAATGCTTATATTTGGACCTTAGTGCATGCAGAAGACCCATCATATATTTTCTACCTAAAATACATAAAGATGCTCAGAGACCACCTGGTAGGCCTATAGTCAATGGTATTGACTCAATCACTGCCCGGCTGGGTCAGTACATTGACTTTTTTCTAAAGCCTTTGGTATGTAATATGTAATACCATGGCTTATCTAAAAGATACCAAGCATGACATTCAGATTATTGAATCAACACCTGCCAGTGATAGTAGTTTTTTAGTCACGGTGGATGTTGGTTCATTATATACTATTATAGGTCATGAGGATGCTATTAAGTCCGTTGAATGGGCCCTAGAAGGCTCTAGTCTACCTCCCGTCCATAGAAATTTTCTGTTGGATGCCTTGGAATTTTGTCTGGCCAAAAATTATTTTTGGTACGATCATAAATTTTTCTTACAGGTTCCTGGAGTAGCCATGGGAGCTCGTTCGGTTATTATTTTGTCTTTGTGAAAGTTAGAGAGTCTACAAGCTGTGGTGCAAATCATAAAAATTTGATTACACCTGATGTACTGGTGGCTTCATCTCTTGCGACCCAAACAAGCCAGAAAAGTACAAATACCCCCCAAATTACCCCTGTTTTGAAAGTAGACATCCCAAGGTATTTAGTAAGAGGCATGGTGAGCTTTTTGATGTTGTCATTTTTTCCCACAATTCTTTGCAAAATGAAGATTTATTTTTTCCCACAAAATTGTCATTGTAATAGGTTATTTCTCTCACATGGCATATGTGTACCACAAATAACACCCCAAAATACATTCTGCTACTCCTCCTGAGTATTATGATACCACATGTGTGGGGCTTTTCCACAGCCTAGCCACTTAGAGAGGCTCAACATGCAGGGAGCACCATCATGTGTTCTAGGAGCATAAATTACACATCTAACTTGTTGATTACCTATTACACTTTTGAAGGCCCTGGAGCACCAGGACAATGACACGTGACACTGATGTGGCACTGATGAAAGATGGCACTGATACGTGGCACTGATGACATGTGACACTGATGACAGATGGCACTGATACGTGGCACTGATGACACGTGACACTGATAACAGATGGCATGTGACACTGACAGGTGGCACTGATGACAGATGGCACTGATGACAGATGGCACTGATACGTGGCACTGATGACAGATGGCACTAATATGTGGCACTGATGACACATGACACTGATGTGACACTGATGACAGATGGCATTAATATGTGGCACTGATGACATGTGGCACTGATGACAGATGGCACTTATATGTGGCACTGATGACATATGGCACTTATATGTTGCACTGGGGACAGATGGCACTGACAGGTGGCACTGGGGACAGATGGCACTGACAGATGCCAGTGGGGACAGATGCCAGTGGGGACAGATGGCACTGAGATGTACTGTGGGCACTTTATTTTGCTTTTCTTTTTAACACTCACCGCTGCAGTCATTCCTCTCTCCCTCCTCACACACTGTCTCTGTGTGAGGAGGGAGAGCCGGCGATGAGAGATGATCTCATATGTTTACATATGAGATCATCTCTCATTGGAAGCTCCGATCGTGCTGTAAACGGCCGCTGTGATTGGCCATTTACAGCGATCTGTGACTGGCTGTGTCCAAGGGACACGGCCAGCACAGAATTTCCCCAATGCGTGCCGTTGGAGCACGCACCACGGAAGTAAACAGGAGGACATCCAGGGATGGCCTCCCAGCAATTGGCGTCCACGCTGTAGCTGTCTTTCGGCTATAGCGTAGATGCCTAGTGGTTAATATTTTGGATTAGTCAAAAACATACACATTGTGGAACTGCAAATTTGTAGCTAGCTATTGCACAATGAGCGTGTCGGTTTGTAATTTCCTCAGGGCCCATCAGCAATCTACTAATATCTAACAGAATGTCTCCTTCAACCAATCTCCTTGTTTAGACACATCAAGCTTGGTCTGTCTTGTGATCATTATAGACATAAGATTTAGGAGCTTCACAAACTTAATCTTGGAAGAAGCTTGAAAAGATCAGCATAGTTAGCTTGACTATCTTTACTTTTCTGTGGAGTGGGGTTGCCCCCCTGATATTCTGGAAGAAAGTTAACCTTGCTTGTGGGCACTGCATCAGCCTTAAGTTTACCATTCAATGCAGGAACAGAGAAAGGAGAGTTCTTTATTTTGAGACATGGAAGTGGACCAGTGGTGAGCACAGGAACTATGCGGAAACCAATACAAGAAGCCTTTTGTATTTCCTTTAAGAGAATGTATTGCTGTTTCCAACTTTTTGGACTTTGTACATAGTTATTTATTCAAGTAAATGTTTCAAACAACCTGTATCTCTGTGGTATGAAATCTGCCAGCCTGAGAGAGGCCAAGGCTCAGCCTAGGGAGGAGGTAGATGTTATTACCGTAAGTAAGGGAAATACGGATGTAGGGACTGGCTTAGATGGCAAACTGTACAAGCAAATGACCACTGCCTCCATCTATAACTTGCCTTCACAGCAAGGAGCACATGGAAGGACGACACATGTCAAACAAAAAGAAAATTACCAGCTCAACTTTTCAACCAGCCTGCAACCAGCTGAATTATCCTGTTTAACAGGAGGGGATACACTGGACACCTTTTCTGCCATTGTACTATATGCTGGGTGCCCAGTGCACCCCTGATCTTTTAAGGAGGGGTGGACTCCTTCCAGGCTCACCTGTCCTCTATCTATCCATTATTATGCATGTGCTTCTATTATGGAAGCTCTCAAAAAAATAGAGTTAGGATTGCAGATAATACTGAGGTGCCGTGAAGTGGCTCTGAAGCTTATGACTACATCTGAAGCGTATGTATTTGCAAATGTGTGCAAATTAACCCCCCTGTTTTAACACATAATGTTAGGACATTTCAGTTGGTTGCAGGCTGGTTGGTAGGTTGAGCTGGGATTTTTTTGGTTTTGTTTGACATGTGTCCCCCTTTTATGTGCTCCTTGCTGCAAAGGCCAATTATAGGTGGGGGCAGTGGCCATTTGTTTGTACTGTTGGAATAGTTACATAGTTATATACTTAGTAAGGTTGAATAAAGACACCAGTCCATCCAGTTCAACCTGAGTGAGTGTCCACAATTGTCCCTATCCCTGTACATTACATCTCATCAAGATGCTCCTCCATTATATATTATTTATTTAAGGTTCCCATATTTCGCTGTCAATTTACGCAGCACAGCACACACACATCAGTCCCCACACCCAAGGTTCCCAACTCACATTAATATACTAGGGCCAATTTTGGACAGGGGCTAATTGGCCTACCAGCATGTCTTTGGGGTGTGGGGGGAGGCCGGGGTGCCCGGGGAAGACCCGCACGGGCACGGGGAGGGGGTTTGTATTTGAGCCAGTGACCCTTTTTCTGCTAGGTGAGAGTGCTAAACACTACACCACTGTGGTGCCCCAATACTGGTGAGGGAACGCACTGGACACCTTTGCTGCCATTGTGCTATATACTAGTGTCCAGTGTGCCCCTGTGCTTTTAACCACTTCCTGCCTGGCCTATAGCAAAAGGACAGCCGGATAGTGGTACTGTTATCCTGACTAGGCATCATATTACGTCCAGCAGGATAAGCCGTGATCACGCACCCACGGGGGTGCGAAGCCCAGCAATTGGTGGTTTGGTGTGTTGCTCTGGCACACCGCATCTCCAATCATGGTAAGGACCCTCTCACGGAGGCTCTTTACCACGTGATCAACTGTGACCAATCAGCTGATCACAGCGTGAACCAGGAAGTGCCGGTAATCAAAGGGGTACTGTGATGTAAGGGACACTGCAATATAAAGGAGCACTGTGACATAAAGGTGCACTGTGTTATAAATTGGCACTATGATATAAAGGGGCACTGTGATGTGAAGGGCACTGCAACGTAAAGGGGCAGATGTATTTTGGGGTGTAATTTCACATATTCTCATGGCATGTTTGAGCAATATATAATTTAGTGACAACTTTCTGTAATAAATAAATAAATAAAGAAAAAAATTCCAAGAAACTTGTGGCAAAATATAAAATATTGAATGGACTCAACATGTCTCTCAGCAAACAGCTTGAAGTGTCTTCTTTCCAATATGGGGTCATTTGGGGGGGGGGTTGCGCTATCTTGACACTTCATGGCCTCCGTAATTGTGATAGGTAGTGAGGAAGTGAAATCACCATTTTACGCCTGAGGAAAGCCTGAAGGCGGTGATCTGTTTTTGGGGTCCTGTACGCGGCTAGGCTCCCAAAAAGTCTCACACACATGATATTGCCGTACTCAGGAGAAGCAGCAGAATGTATTTTGGGGTGTAATTCCACATATGGCATGTTTGAGAAATATATCATTTAGTGACAACTTTGCGCAAAAAAAAAAAAAATATATCTTTTTCCAGCAACTTGTGTCAAAATATGAAATATTCTATGGACTCTACATGCCTCTCAGCAAATAGCTTGGAGTGTCTACTTTCCAAAATGGGGTCATTTGGGTGGGTTTTGAACTACTGTCCTGGCTTTTTATGCACAACATTTAGAAGCTTATGTCACACATCACCCACTCTTCTAACCACTTGAAGACAAAGCCCTTTCTGACCCTTTTGTTTACATGAAAAAAAAAAAAATTACATTGAACCCCCAAACATTCTATATTTTTTTAAAGCAAAAGGCCCTGTAAATTAAAATGGTGGATGTTGCATTTTTTTTCGCACAGTATTTGCGCAGCAATTTTTCAAACGCATTTTTTTGGGAAAAAACACATTTTTAAAAATTTTAATGCACCAAAACACACTATATTGCCCAAATGTTTTGATGAAATAAAAAAAGATGATCTTAGGCCAAGTACATGGATACCAAACACGATATGCTTTAAAATTGCACACAAACATGCAGCGACGACAAACTACGTACATTTTTAAGCCTTTAAAAGCCTTTACAGGTTACCACTTTAGGAGAGGAAGTCTACCGCTAAAATTACTGCCCTCGATCTGACCTTCACGGTGATACCTCACATGCATGGTGCAATTAGTGTTTACATTTGACGCCAGACCGAAGCTTGCGTTCGCCTTTACGCAAGAACAGGGGGGGGAGGGGGTGCTTTTTTTTAAATGATCTATTTTGCTTTTTTATTTTATTTTTAAACTGTTCCTTTCAGTTTTCTTTTTTATCATTTTTATTGTTACCCTGTTTCCCCTAAAATAAGACCTAGTGTGATTGTCAGTGATAGCAGCAATAAAAGCCCTACCCCCCAAATAAGCCCTAGTTAAAGTCCTTGTAGGTCTTCTTTTCAGGGTAGGGCTTATTTTTGAGGAAACAGGGTAGGGCTTATTTGGGTGGTAGGGCTTATATTGCAGCCAACACCGACAATCAGGCTAGGTCTTATTTTAGGGGAAACAGGGTATCTCAGGGAATGTTGATATCCTCTATGATAGCACTAGGTATAACAGGTACTCTTTTTTGAAAAAAATGGGGTCTATTAGACACTAGATCTATCCTCTGCCTTCAAAGCATCTGACCACACCAAGATCGATGTGATAAAATGCTTTCCCAATTTCCCAATGGCGCTGTTTATTTCTGGCGAAATCTAAGTAATGAAATGCTCGTAGCTTCTGGTTTCTTAGGCCATAGAGTTGATTGGAGCCATTCTGGTCTCTGATCAGCTGTATAGTTAGCTGGCAGAACCACCGGCTGCATTCTCGGGTTCCCTGTTTGGACAGGAGAGCCAGAGAAAACCATGTAAGATGGTGGGGGCGGGGGAGGACATTCCCTCTCACTGCTTGTAAAAGCAGTCTAGAGGCTAATTAGCCACTAGCATTGCTTTTACATGAAAGCCAACCGCTGGCTAAAAAGAATCATACCAAGATGATATCTAAACCCGCAGGCATCATTCTGGTATAACCACTCAAAGTCCAGCAACATACCAGTACGGTGCTGGTCCTTGTTGGGCATATATTGTAATCTTTTTTTTTTTTCATGCAGCATGTGGGCTGCATGAAAAAGAGATTGATCGGTGGGTATGCCCACCATCAGAATACCTCCCTTCATCCACCCACTTCTAATGATAATAATTTTTAACTGTGGCGGTGAAATCACCTCCTGTGGCACTGGAGACGCTGATTTACGTATCGTCAGAGCAAACGCTGTTGCTGTCAAGATAAATAAATCCACTCTGCAACTGAATGGCGTACCTGCTAACCAAATGAAGGTTAACAATAAAACAAAGTAACATTACAGTATAACAGTAAGACATACCCCATACCTGCAGAGCAAATACAAAAGCAAACATAGTAAAAAAAAAATTTTTTTTTAACACAATCTGTTCCTATATATATATATATATATATATATATATATATATATATATATATATATATATACCGAAGCATGGGGGCATCTGCCCCAAAAGGTAGGAGCAAATCGCTCCTCCCCCCCTGCTGCCCCCATGCTTTGGAATATATGCTCTTTTTTTAACTGTGGTGGTGAAATCACCTCCTACAGTGCTGGAGTCATGGCTTCATTTATCGTGGGAGAAAGCGCTGTTGCTTTCAAGATAAATAAATCCGCGCTGCAGCTGAATGGCATACCTGAAAACAGAAAAATGGTTAACAATAAAACACAATAAACAGTAAAGTATAAAAAAATACATACCTAAAAAGCAAACATGATAAAACATAATAAAAATAAAACATTGCAGAATAGAATACAGTAAAAGAGCAGAACAATAGAGAGAGAATAGAGAGAGAGAGAGAGAACAATAAAACAACTATTTTTGATTTAATTTTTTTACACATTTTTTTGGGATTTGTAACTGTAACGGTTCGATTCCAGGTTTGGGTCCCTCAAAATGCGATGGCATTTGGAGACTCCATGAGACTCCATGAAAGTGTGTCCTATTCTGTGCAGGGGTGCACCCTACGCTAAAACTCCACTAGTGTATGGTAGCGTTCAAAACATTCACCAATGCAAAGACCAGGATTATCAGGACAGGAGGGACAATAATAGCGGGTGTCAAGCCTATATCCGCACTTGCTACGGACACAACATCTTCTTTGGGGGGCTCGTTGAGTAGGGGTACTAGGGAGGACATACAGAAAATGCCTCTCATGCAGCCGGCTTACTGCATTTGGATTGGGATGGTGAGCACCGCCTGGAAACAGAAGGGCTCTGACGATCTCTTCCTGGAATTTAAGGAAGGATCCAGTCTGTCCTGAAGCTCTGTATAGCACATGAGCATTCAGCAAAGCCAATTGAAATAAGTACACAGACACTTTTTTGTACCAGTGTCTGGTCTTACGGGCAATTAGGTACGGCGCCAACAACTGGTCGTTAAGGTCCACTCCTCCCATATTTTGGTTACCTTCGTTGACACAGAGGGGTTTCTTCACAACATCAGTTGCCAAAAAAGAGGGGATTGGCGAAATTGGGACTTTGAGTGAAGCCCTGGCTGGGTAGAGTCATGTGCCTCCATCCTTATCATTTGAAAATAAAAGCTTCACCGTGGCAGGAAGCAGCGGTGGTGCAAAATGGAAGAAAGTGGGACTTTAAATGAAGCTCAGGATTACAAACCATTTTACTAATTTTTGTCATCCTGAGCTTCATTTAAAGTCCCACTTTCTTCCTTTTTGCACCACCGCTGCTTCCTGCCGCGGTGAAGCTTTTATTCACAACATCAGTTGCCGTAGAAATTCGGACCGTCGTGTCTGCGTGAAGGGAGGACAGAACGAAAACATTCTTATTATCCCTCCACTTCTCAGCGAGCAAATTTTTACACTTCAAGCAGGCTCTCTCCCCTGCTGGGGTAAGCCCCGGCGATTAGATTGCATGGTGCCACATGAGCCAATCTGATGATCAAACAAGTGACTACCAAGTGGCACGCTCGTGTAATAATTGTCCACATACAAATGGTACCCCTTTCCGAATAAGAGTGACACCAAGTTCCACACAATCTTGCCAGCGCTCCCTATGTAATTTGGGCAGTTCTCCAGCTCTGCGTGACTATCTCTTCCCTCGTAAACCATAAAACTATATGTATAGCCTGTGGCCCTGTCACAGAGCTTATACATCTTGACCCATATCTGGCACGCTTGCTGGGAAGATACTGTTTGAAAGACAAGCGGCCAGAAAATTTAATCAGGGACTCATCAACGCAGACAACTTGATCGGGAGTAAACAAGACTGCAAAATGTTCGTTGATGTGGTTTATGAGGGGCCAAATTTTGTTTATTGTCGTTGAAGTGCATGAAGCACAAGATCTGCTTGTATCGTACCCTGGCCATGGAGGCAGAGAACAGGGGCATATGGTAAACATTCTCATTTTAACTATGCCCATGTCGAGGCCCAGAAAGGTCTTAAATTCGAAAACCGTAATTGGTTTCCAATCTCTGGCAAGGGAGGACAACTGGGGATTAGCGGCGATGAATTGACCAGCATACAAATTACTTTAGTCCACAATAGAGCTATAGAGATCTTAAGTGAAAACAGCAAATACAAATCAAGTGACTAAAATAAACTGTTTCCATCTGAATTCTGCATTGGCTAGTGAATGGGGGAAGTACGGGTGCTGCAGAAGTGGTGGGCTCCCAATCAGAATTGGCAATTTCTGCAGGAAGGACACTATGGGCACGATGGACCTGTCTTTGTCTTCTTGGTGGCAGCAGGACACTACTTGTGCTTTCCACCTCACCAGCTGGAACTGCACTTATGGGACTCGCCACGTCACCGCATGATACTGCAGTGCTGGATGTACGACCAGGGTGTACTAGGCCGCTGGTGCTTGTCAGTTCACTAGTACTTCTCTGCTCCATACGAGAGCCCTACAGTTCTTGCACCTCAACAACAGTAGAAGAAGAACGGGGTTGGGTATGCCTGACCTTGGCAGGAACCACAACTCCATCATCAGAGCTATCTGTCATGGATCTGCTGTCATCTACAGGATCATATTCTGAGCCTAAATCTGACAGATGAGTGACTTATTCTTCACTATCTGTCATGCTCAGAAACGTGTAGGCCTCTTCACTAGTGTACCTTCGATTTGCCATTTTGGGCTCTAAATTTACTGGTACAGTAGTAAGATTCACAGGAAAAAAGCTCCTAGGCTGTCAGCAACTGTATCAAACGCTACCAAAAAACCGTAAGTGATCGCAGGGATCAGGCCTGACCCTGCAAACACTGCAGTTATGTGTTTAGTGTTTTTTAAGTGACAGTGATCGATCGATACTGCACTTGGGTGGGCTGGGCTGGGCAGAGGGGCACAATGCAGGTGCTAACAGGTATTTGGGCTGATCCCCCTAACACTGCGTTTTTGGGAACCCTAAACTGCTTGGGACGCTAGTATACATCTGATCAGATCAAATATTGATCCATTCAGACACTATACCACTAAGGGAGGTGTATGTTGGCTGCATGGGTGTTAGCATTGCAGGCACTAATCTGACGCTACCTGGGGCGACACAGACCCTAATTGACCCTAAAACATAACTGATATCGCCACTGACACCAATGCAGTGATCAGTAAAAAAATGAAAACTGCTATTGGTGTCACTGTGACAGGGGGTGACAGGGGATGCGGGGGGGGGGGTGATCGGGGGTGATTTGTGCACCTACGTGTACTGGTATTTGTGCGCTGTTGGTGCAACTCACTGGAATGTCTTCTCTCCTCAGGCTCCAGAACAAAAAGACTTCACGAGGCAAGATGACATCACTTTCTCTGCTTCTGTTTACAGTTGCAGAAGCAGAGGAAGCTTCTCATTCATCAGGAGTGATCGTGAGGGAGAGGCCATGAAACAGTGGCCTCTCCCTCAGGATGGATCGCTCCTGGAACGATGCCGACCGCCTCAGGCACCGTGATCATGCCCCCTGCCCGCAGGAGAGGAGTAATGTACAGGTACATTACTCTGCCTGCCTGTGTCATTCTGCCGACATATATCATCGTGAGGAGGTCGGCAAGTGGATAAAATGCCTTAATTCTATCCCCTATTTTGTAGACGATATAACTTTTGCACAAACTAATCAATATACGCTTATTGCTATTTTTTACCAAAAATACGTAGAAGAATACATATCGGCCTAAACTGAGGAAAACATTTTTTTTGATAAGAAATGTGGGGTATTTATTATAGCAAAAAGTAAAAGATATTGGGGGTTATTTACTAAAGGAAAATCCACTTTGGACTGCATGTGCACTTGAAAGTGCACTGAAAGTGCACTTGAAAGTAAACTCACTGTAGATCCGAGGGGGACATGCTAGGAAAAAAAACCAGCATTTTAGCTTGCACATGATTGGATGATAAAATCAGCAGAGCTTCCACTCATTTCAGATCTACCCCCTAGATTTAGAGCGACTGCACTTTCAAGTGCACTTGCAGTGCAAAATGGATTTACCTTTTGTAAATAACCCCCATTGTGTTTTTTTCAGAATTGTCTCCCGTCTTTTGTTAACAATAAAAACTGCAGAGGCGATCAAATACCACCAAAAGAAAGCTCTACTTGTGGGAAAAAAGAATGTCAATTTTGTTTGGGTACAGCATCGCACAACCACTCCAATGTCAGTTAAAGTGACACAGTGCCGAATAGCAAAAAATGGCCTGGTCATTAAGCACCAAATCTTCCGGGGCTGAAGCGGTTAATATCTGACCCCTGACTAATCTTTCTGCCCCATTATATTCTAGTTACCCTCCCTTCTTAATCCTAATTTAAATTCTCCTCCATCGTACCCATAAAATTCCCCAGCACAGCAGACAATCTTGCATTTACCGTATGTGCAGACCATCTTTAGCATATAGGTTGTGCCCAAATGAAAAGTCATCCCAGTGCTCTAGAAACCCAAATCATTCCTTCTTATACCATGACTTTAGCCATGCATTTAGCTTTCTAAGCTCCACTTGCCTTTCCTTTTTTTGTCTCAAATACATTTTGTTATAAAAGTAGACATTACAAATTCCAGAGCAAACGTTTAAAGTGGTTGTAAACCCTCTCATATACCCAGTGAAGTGAACAGCCTCAGATGATACACAGAGATGAAACAAATTCTCATACATACCTTTTACTTGTATATCTGTTGCCTTTGTCATCAGCTTTCTACACTCTTTGGAAAGAGCAGATCATGTTAGAAATATGTCTTCCTATTCAGCAGTGGGTGGGGAGTCTGGGTTTACGCTGTGAGCTGATTGGAGGAAAGGGCCACCCCCCTCTACATAGGCAGAGGAACAAAGGAACATGCAGAGCTGTATTCTGAATAGACAAGCTCTCTTCTTATCTACCTCTAAGCTCCCTCCCCGACACAAATTTTCAGCTAAGGTTATCTGATATGTCAGGAAACTTGTCAGAAGGGACTCACGCTGATTACAGTAGAACGAAGCACCAGAGAGAGAAACGGCACTTTGGAGTGAGATAAGTAAACACTACAGATATGTGCTTAGGTCAGATATCATGAATGGGGTTTGCAACCACTTTGAGAGAAACAAGCTGTAATACAATGTGATACATCCAATCAGCTGCACAGTTCAACAGTAACCTTGGCATACCTGGCATCGAGCACATACAAACATGAACAATGCCTGCATGGGAAATAACTATTCAATGGTGGTCCCTAGAAGGAACAACCTCAAATATCATTACAATAGCTTATTCATGATTAAATCCATCAGGGACAATCCCGGAGTGTCCTGCCACAGGGCTCAATGTTTTTCAAACTTACTTGAGCACCCCCTATGTTGATATATGTATCATTCCAGCCTCAGGGTATCTGGATTACCCATTGTTTCAAAGTAGGTGGGTCAGTCAATTTCCAATGCATCAGAATTGTCTTACAGGCCTGGAAGTGCCCTGGCATGTTTCTGATATCCCTCAACCTGGATGTCATTCGGTATACCCAGTAGACATATTTTAGGGGGCTAACAACCCGTTGCCAATGGATATGTAGTTTTAGACACCACCATAAAAAGTGTATCAGGTCACCATGCTCTCTGCCATACCTGAACATATTGGGTCATCCCTAACTCCAATTTTTAACAACTGCAATGGGGTAAAATGGTCTCTAAGGAGAATATAGAGTTGCAAGAGTTGCTCTGTAATCTTAAGGGAACACTGTTGCACTGCCAGCAACCCCTCCCCCCACTGTTCCTCCTCAAAAGCTACCATATCTCTCTCCCATCTAGCAGCTTCTCTAAACAGGTAGTCCTTCAGGACTTTATTTGCTATTTTTTCCCCACGAAAGTGGAGTTAACCTTTAAAGGAGGAGGAAACATGGATGGTACTTAAGTCTTAAACAGGGCTGTCAGGTTCACTATATAATCGCATGATGGAAGATTTGGACCAATTAATAGAATGTCCCAAATAGGAATGATTAAGGGATGCTATTAGCTCGATTGCTATGGTGAAAAGTAGAGGCGACAGCAGGCAGCCTTGCTGGGCACCTCTATGTAGAGCAAGTGGGTGAAATCTTGCCAGCCTTCTTAATGGCTGCCTTTAGGGAAACCTGAATTTTGGCCATGACCCCCCCCCCCACAAATACTGCCATTCAATACTGTCAAAGGCCTTATGAACGTCTAACAACAGCAAGGCCCTGTCCCCCAAGTTATTCGCTCGAGGATAAAGCATTTTTCTGTGGGAGGCTTATAATCTGGATAGATCAATTCCTAACTATAGGCAGACAGTGACTCAAGCGAGTACTGTTGATTGGATTGATATAAATCAGAGTAGTATGTCATTCGGGAGCATTAACTCTCACCTTCCTCGTAGAATGGCAACTTATTAAAGAAGTGCTTTCTATTAGCTGTGGAGGTGGTTATATGAATAAGCATCTCCTGGGGGCGCACATCCAAGCTTCCCTGGCAGAGTCCTCAGGATAAGAAATAAATTCAGATTCTAAGGGGCATACCAGCTGCACATGCCTGTTCTCCCTGAGAACTTCCCCATAGGAAGGCCTTAAAGACTTTCTAGGTCAAGTATAGATTCTAATGATTGGCATGCCGTCTCCAAAACTCAGAGATCTGAGCTTCAAACCTATCATGGGATGAAAAAAGGTAAAGACACTGAGTTTCCAAAGGGCCTTGGGCAAAGTGGAAGAGGACCTGACATCTAGATGGAGAAATAATGGGGAATGGTCTGAAACATATAATACAGCTTGTGGGTTACTCAGACAGGTCTATCCTGGACAGTGAGGAAAAAACACGAGAATTGCTTCCGTTGAATGTTGCTACACCAATGGTCAACCCACCATACCTCCTCTATAAATCTTGCCAAAGCAGTATGTCTTCCTCCAGTCCAAACAGGGACTGGTGGGTGTTTATCTAAGATGGGGTCAAATGCCGCATACACACGACCAGACTTAGGTCCAACAGACTTTCGACGGAGTTCTGACGGAGTTCTGACAGAGTTCTGACGGACTTTCCGAATGAACGGACTTGGCCACACACAATCACACCAAAGTCCGACGGATCATTCCGTCAGACTTTTGATGTTGAAAAGTCTGGTCGTGTGTACGCGGCATTAGTAACAATTAAAGTTGTCAAGGAGTTGAAGTGGTACATTAGAGTTGCACAGCTGGTACTCCAGAGGTCCAGATTAATGCAACACATTATATTTGGGATTGCCAAAGAAAATAGTGCAGAGGCTTCAACTCATACAGAATACTGCGGCAAGGCTACTTATGGGCCTTGCACTGGCTGCCAGTTTATCAACATACTCTGTTTAAAGCAGGTTGTATCATGTTTAAAATTATGAGAAGCCTTGCTCCGAATTACCTCTGTTCACATTTCCAAAGTTCTGGGCAGATCACTTAGATCGAGCAGAAGAGACCTCCTCCACATCTCTATGCCTAAGAAGACCCGGCATGGTGGTCAAGCTTTCTCCCACCAGGGTGCCATGCTGTGGAATAGCCTCCCTGCCGAGCTCCAGGAGGCCCCTACCATCCTGGTCGTTCGCAGGAAAATGAAGACTTGGCTCTTCACAAAAGCCTTTCCTGCGTAGCCTTTCTGGTTCCAGTTTTCATGCTGTTTTCCTGTTTCTGTCTCCTCCTAGTCCCTGGGTTTCTCCAGGGACAACGACAAGCACGTTGGGACCTTTTGGGGTAAGACCGTACTATATCAAGATACCTCTCAACGCAACTCAACTCTCAGAGGTGAAATATATAAAAATGCAAGAATACATTTGAAACTGTATAAGCAACAAAATATGAAAGCATAGTGTCAAATATGAAAACATGGTGCCCCACATGGTCATTTGCTTGACACTCTAAGGAGCAGTGTACCAACACACTCACCTCCCTAGAGTAGAAGATGTGTTTGGAGTTGTAGACTCACCCTATCCAGGAGAAGTCCAGACAGGATATAGTGTCCACAGTTAGATAAGTTTCCTTGACAATCACAAATAGCAGGGAGATACTTCTGTAGCAATGTAAAAATCATAGGTCATATGAGGGGTGGTAAATCCCTTGAACATTCCAGGATATAAGATGCACTCCTGTCATCCCACTAAATAGGATATGGTCTACAGGATAAAGGAGGGAGTCCAAATCCCCAGTTTAAACTGAATAAGTACTATGGCAGCATCCATGCGACAGATTTTAGGAAGTGTGGATGCACAAATTACTTGCCATTTCCCAAAAGAGTCCTGTTAGGGGCAGTAGATCACAGCGGTGGTTATAGTAGGGTGTTCTAGAATTATAGTTCTGGGAAACTGGAAAGTGAGCATGACCACACTCTCGAAAACAAGCAGTACAATAGTTGGAATTAACATGAACTTCAACAAGTAGTTGAGCCAACTCAAAAACACAGTTGGCCCATACACGATATGTGCGATAAATGGTAAAGTAGAAATGAGAAAATCAAAGCATAAGTACAGCAGCAGAGGACAAAATATTCCTCCAAGCGCTGCTCATACATCAAGCACTCCAGGAGGTGTTGAGATTCCACTTGGAAAACGTACCTATAGGTGTAGTCCTCTCGCTCAGTGGACTAGGCATCAGTCCTCCTCCGCTGTTTCTGTCTTGGCTTGGTGAATGGTTGTTTCTGTCAGAAACCATGAATCAGACTGAGACAGAAGTGCAGTAAAATCACACTGTTAATAATAATAATGATAAAAGGTAAAGAGAGCAAAGGTAGTCAAAACATAGCCAGAGTTGGGTAACCGGAACGGATAGTCAGACAAGCCAGGATGTCAGGATACTGGAGAATCAGCATAGTGGAACAGCAAGCAGGATCTGGAACCAGAAGGGACGTCAGCCAAGCAAGTCTTTAACAGGCACACAGGAGAGAGTCTTTTGATATGTTGACTAAGGTGAAGGCAGAACAGTTTAAGTAACCAGCAGGACTGATGAGCAGGATATCATCACCAGGTGAGTCACTGTGGAAAGATTAGAGCTGGCAATTAACCGATAGCTGAGCGGCCTGCTCTGAGAAGGAAGGGCTGAGCCCAGCTCTGACAGTATCCCCTTCTCAAAAACCCCTCCCCCTCGGAGGACCACCAGGTTTGAGGGGAAAACGTATATGTAAAGCACGGGGGAGGACAGAGGCATGTACATCTGAGGATGAGACCCAAGAGCGTTCCCCTGGACTGTACCCTTTACAATGAACCATGTACTGTATGGGCCCACAAAACCTACGGGAGTCAACAATCGACTGTACTTCATACTCCTCGTAGTTCTCAACCTATACTGGGTGAGGATGTGGCACCATGGTGGTGAAGCGGTTGCAGATCAAAGGTTTTAATAAGGAGGTATGGAATGCATTTGAGATACGCATATTAGAAGAAAGGTAAGCCACTGGGTTAATCCTGCGGAGAATACGGAAAGGCCCGATAAACTGAGGTGCCAACTTCAGTGAGGGAATACGGAGTTGGAAGTTGCAAGATGACAGCCAGACACTGTCTCCAACCTAGTAGGAAGGTGCAGGCAGACATCTGCGGTCAGCATGGTGTCTGAACCTATCATTGGCATGTCACAAGGCAAAGTAGCCAAAAGGAAGCATAGCGCTCTCAGAAGTAGGACGTTGAGACAGAAGGGTGCCAACTCCAGTCTCAGAAGCTTCAACCCCAAGGATAAAGGGTAACATAGGATCAGGATGCACCAACACAGGAGCAGAAACAAAGGCCGCCTTGAGACTCTCAAAGGCCTTAATGGACACCGGAGACCAACTCTGTGGGTTACCGTCCTTTCTGGTCATATCAGTCAGGGGCTTATCCAGAGAAGAGAAGTTATGTATAAACGTCCAATAATAATTATCAAAGCCAAGAAAATGTTGCAGAGGGTGTAACCCCATGGGTTGAGGTCACTATAGGACTGCTAAAAGTTTTTCTGGGTCCATCGAAAAACCAGCAGTGGAAATTACATAACCCAGAAATTGAACCTGCTCATGATGGAACTCGCACTTCTCAAGTTACAATACAGATTGTTTTCTCTCAGCTTCTGAAGCACATGACAGAAATCTGTTTGGTGGCGCTCTAGGGACTTGGAATATATGAGGATATTGTCAAGATAAACCACCATACATAGCTGCAACAAATCTCGGAGGACTTAAATAAATTCCTGGAAAATGGCAAATGGCATTACACGGTACTCATAATGGCCTGTTCTGGTATTAAAGGCAGTTTTCCATTCATCGCCCTCCTTGATCCTTACTAGATTGTATGTCCCTCTCAAATCAAGCTTTGTGAAAACCGTTGCTCCCTTGACGCTGTAAAATAACTCAATAATCAACAGAATAGGATAAGCATTCTTAATCGTGAAATGATTGAGACCCCTATAACCACTACACAGCCTCAGTTCAGCACTGTTTTTCTTCACAAAGAAGAAACCAGCACCAGCAGGAGACAAGGACTTTCAGATGAATCCTTGAGAAAGTGCATCTGCAACATATTCCTGGGCCACGAGGGGGTATGGCACCAGGTTGAAGGTCAATTGCGCAATCATACAACTGGTGTGGAGGCAAACTACCGGCTTGACCTTTGTCAAAGACATCGCTAAAATCGCGGTAGTCCTCCGGCAGGGAGGAGAGTGAAGAGGTGCACAGGACCTTAGCTACATTCTGAAAACATGTCTTGCTGCATTGTGGTGACCAGAAAAGAACCTCAACACAAAGCAATCAAAAGAGGGATTGTGGCTCTGTAACCAAGGATAACTGATAACCACCGGAAACTTAGGTGAGGAAATGACTTGGAATTGGATTATCTCATGAGGAAGAGCCCCTATGGCCATGGACAATGGGGCAGTCTCATGAGTCACATGGGCAGCTGAGTGCCCTGCTCTGAGAAGGAAGGGCTGAGCGCAACCCTGACAGTTTTGTTTGGTGGTGGTTGGTTTTGACCCAGCACGAGTACCGCCACAAGAGGTTTGCTATGGTGAACACTTCCTAGGGTGGGAGCCAGGATCACTGGTGAGGTACCAGAGAATAGAAGGATTGGGCTGCTCTGTGCACAACCATTGCACAGAGCAGATATTATAACTTTTGTTTAAAAAAAAGGGTTTACAATCAATTTAAGAATTAATTTAAAGAACTAGGCTGCAAGTTGAAAGGTAGGACCTCCAATGTTATAGTCTCTAGAATATTTTCTGTGCCATGCGCAACAAAAGAAAGGTGAGTCCCAACATGGCTCTGCAGAGGCTCTCTCTGCACACTTCCAGAGGGACAGAGAAACCAAAAGAAACCAAAAGACACAATCAGCAAACCAGGCAAGGCCTCCAAATCCATGGGAAAGCAGCCTGCTAGGGACATGTTGTGTAATGCTCAGAAAATCTCTCGTACAGCAGGGCAGACTTTGGAGGATGACTCTGCAGTCACACAGGATATCTTTGAGCATGGCCAGGAAGGGTATGAACAGCCACAGGGTTCAGCCACCATTACAGCTCAGGTAGAGCAGCTGCATGCAGATATTAAGGAAGAAGATGTGTGTGAGCAACCCACTTTGGCAGAGATATTACATGCTGTGACTAAGTGTACCACATCTGTTAGTACCCTAAGGGCCGGTTCACACCACAAAAATGCACTCCAAATCTGTTCCAGATGTGTTTCTGCATGCGCTCTTTTATACTCTGTGAAGACAGCACAAATTTCGCCCAAACTGTCCCCACCTGGTCATCCACAAGACCTATCCTTGCATATCTACTGAACTACAAGGATAGAAGAATGATTCTCCATCTTGCCCGAGCATGACAGTATATTCCATTTAATGGGACGAATATAATTTTACGATTTTTCAGCTGAAGTTCAACAGTGGAGAGCCAAATTTGTGGATGTCAAGAAACAACAAAGACTACAAGTATCATATTCGATGTTATACCCCACTATTCTCACAGTCACTGCCAGGGGGAAATCCCACTTTTTCAAAATAGCCTCAGGGGCCTCTGGCAGTGAAATACCTGAGAGTTGAGCCTCGTACACACGATCGGATTTTCCGATGGGAAATGTGTGATGATAGGCTGTTGGCAGAAAATCCTCTGACCATTTGTATGCTCCATCGGACAATTGTTGTCATATTGTCCGCAGACATATGTTGGATGGCAGGCTTTAAAATTTTCCGCGGACAAATGTCTGTTATTGGATTTTCCGAGCGTGTGTACATAAGTCCGTTGGACAAAAGTCCAAAGTACAAACACTTGGGCTGTTTGTGCTGATACCACCACGCTTAGAATATTCCCTAGCACGGGTGTATATTTGTTCTTATTTTTAACCGTTTTTTTATGCATATTTTTATTTTCACTTGTTAGAATTGGACCGATTCGGTCATACCTTTGGTCTACTGTATATTAAAAAGTTTTCTAGAATCGGACCCATTCTGTCATATTTTTGGTCTGCTGTATGTTAGCAAAAATTTTTTTAAATAAAATTGCCGACTGCCTAACGGTACGTTCACGATGAGTCCTTCTTTGTTTTCCCCTTCCCTTTACTCGTGGCCGGGAGGCCCGAGTATCTTGTGTTTTACTACAGGTTTGCGTATTGAAAAACCTTGACATCGGACGATTCGCTGGGGAGCTATAAACATACTCCAGACGTACAGAGAGATTGGATAGCCACTATCTACGGTGTCCGAGAAGTGAAGGAGGACGTACGGAATTGTTGCAATCTAGGCTGGCTACTTCCGAACGATCCGTATCTATCCATGCGTCTAGTAGCACACCGGAACGGATTACACGCAAAAGAACCCTGCAGAGGGCTGTCTGCTCGCGCTAACGACTCCATTGATTGGGAGTCCATCCATTGTGGTAAGAGTCAAACTTTTTTCAACTTTGGATTTGTAAGAAGACTACACTGAATTCGTAAAAAGGATCGATTTCTCTATTCATTGGTTTTTCTTGGAAACAGAGAGCCCCTTATTACAAAAGACTCTTTCTTCCTTGATTGAACTTTACACAGGATGTTTTTTTGATTTATAATTTCATCGATTTGTATTCGATTTCTGACTTCCATCTTTCATGTAATTTTAGCGCAACTTTATATATACAATTTTTTCTGAGTTTTTCCATATCTTGATATTAGATGGTTTTTAGTTGAAGCTTTTAGGTTTACCCCAAGCGCGATATTTTTGTTGTTTGTTTTTCAAAGTACAAACACGCATGCTTGGAAGCAAGGAGAGCTGGAAGCGGTTGGTCTTGTAAACTAGCATTCGTAATGGAGAATTAACATGATGAAATGCTCGAAATGCAGCACACATTCTCTTCTTCTTTATTTAATGGAATAATAATGAAACTGCTTTGCTGGTGATACTGATGGAGTTATGGCAAACATATTTTAAAAGGCTTTTATTTTCTAGTGATATCAATAATAATATTCTTATGCTTTTTTTTTTTTTTTTGGCAAGTTACCACAACACCATTATCCCATAGTTTTTAAGATCAAAGATACAACTATGTTGGTGTTCCTTGTCAATTTTACATTGTATTTTTTTAAATGTAACTGCCTACTCCCAAGCTGTCATTTAAAGTAAAACACACAGCCAAGTATTAATTATTCTACACCATTTTTAATTGTGCATTAAAAAAAAAGAAAACAAATAAAATTAGACATGCTATCTGCTAATAGAAATTAACCAAAAAGTGTATGGGCTAGCACAAAGGGATTATAATAAAAATAATAAGACATAGAAACAGTTTATAATTTTCATAATATTTATTTATTTTGTCATTTAAATAAATGGCCATGGTGTTATCCAAGGGGTAACCTGATAATAACTTCAATTTAAATGAAATATGAGCCAACCTGGCTAAAAATTTGGTAAACAAAATTACATGGTGTCCATTCAGACAATACTGGACGACTACACCCCTCACTGAACAACAAATGACTTCTCAGAAATAGGGTAGGTGGGTGGGAGTTGCGGTCCGGTTCGACGGCTAGTGACTGACTGTCTTATCCACTGCCTGAGACAAATGACCAATACCAGGGATACCGCTGCAACCAATGACAACCTGTGAATACAGAAAGCAGGGAAAAGAGATCTGCAGACCCCCTTTGAGCTATTCCATGTTGGCCCTGCATATTGCTGTAACCTTTCATTCTATGCATCCAAAAATATATAAAATATACTAAATCAAATCATTATTCAACCAAAAAAATAAAATAAAAGCCTCATACATGTGTCCTGCTTCTTAATATAGTGGGTCAACAATGCCAAGAGTTGGTGAAAGCAGGGGTCTGTCATCCGGAAATAATTCCAAAAATCATCTGGATTATTCTCCTGGAGCTCCTGCAGCAAAGGCATATGACATAATTTGTCATGATTAATAAAGCAACCAATTTTGAGTCCAAGAAATCCTCCTCCTCCTGTTCCTGGACTGGACTGGGGCAAAGCAATATCTCTGAGGCCAATAATAAATGACACATTATCTCCTCCAATTCTGAAACATGTCTGGTTGATGAACGGCCATTCAGAAACAAACTGAAAAGCACAAAATGAAAAGCACAAATTGAAAAGCGCTTAATGAAAAGCGCAAAATGAAAAACATGAATTAATACTCACCAAACGTCTACTAACACAAAATTAGCAGAAAGAGCCCAAAGGGTGGCGCTAAAGAGCTGAAAAACCACGTAGTACGTCACTACATTTGTGTTTGTTGGCTGAAAATTCCTTGCCATTTGTATGCAAGACAAAATCCAGGCACACGCCTTTGGACAAAAGATTGAGGTTTTGTCTGTGGAAAATCCGATCATGTGTACGAGGCTTAATGCATAGACAGTGGCGTAGCACATCTGTAAAATCACTAAAAAACACAATGAACGTGTCTTCCAAAAAGTCAGTGTAGTGCTCCTTTTATCATACTTTAAGCATACATTAAGTGTGATATAACCATGTTTTTGTCCAGTGTTGAAAATGTATAGAGTTTTGTTATCTTTTGTAGTTAAGTTTTTTTTTTTTTTTTTTAAGTACGTCGTTTCAGTTCATTGTTCATCTCTACTTTTTTGAAAGTTGTATTTTGTTCTCTTTATGCAGAGAACAGTAGAGAGGATTTAGTCAATGAATCAGTAGACGTTTAGACTGCACAGGAAATTCCTTTTGTTCTGTACATGAAAAACAATGGCCATGTGAATGACTAATGCCTGCTGGAAGTTTCAGTAGAATGCTTACCTGTTCAGTTTTTGCCTCGTCCTGTTCTAACTCCAATCCTCCTCTTCACTTTGATAAAGGTTGTGCATGAAACAGCGACTAATGTTGTGAAAAACTGATTGCATGTAATATTTTCTTGGTGTGTATAATTTGTGCAAAGATATTGTTCTGCTTCCTTTATCAAAGGATCTCTCCTTCTAAAAATGATATATCAGTTACTGGTAGATGCTGAAAACTGTCGATTTCAAAATAAATTTATAAAATATTTTAAAATTAATATTTTGTTTACAGTGCGGTGGGAATGTGCCCTAAAACTACATTCATGAATGAATGAATGAAATACTTGTATAGCGCACAATGCGAACTGAATTGCCCCTTTCTTTCTTTCACTACTACATTCATCCAATAAGCAATGAGAATTAGATGTGTTGGTGTGCATTTAAAAGACAAAACAACAGTAATCATATGCATTTTATTATCAGAGAGGCACCATGATCAAATATAAACTCAGGATTTCTAATATTGTACTCTTCTGAATGAACCAATTCTGGGGTACATGGCTCCCCACTCAGCGTATCTCCTGTACTCTCCAGGTTTCAGATAATACTGACGTCCTCTGTAGCTAGGCTCATCATAAAACATCCAATGCCCATCAAGCACATTACAGGAGTGGATTTCATGGAACCGGAACTGCTCAGAGACATTAGGACAGTCTTCAGTGAACTCCATCATCTGCCCTTCAAAGTCTTCCCTCTCATAGATCCTTAGACAGAACGGTCCACGGTGCTTTAGACAAACAAAGTATGTATTAATAGAGTAGTATTTTGCTTCTTGGGTAGCTGTGGAACATAACACAAAATATATATTACCTCATATTGAGATATGCAAATCAGAAAATGATTAATAAAATAAATAAAAAGTCCCACAATGTGAAAGAAAGTGCTCGTGCCCAAACTTCAAATGAACAAATCGGTGCTTCACTGCTTAGTGATCAGACCAATTTGAGCACGCGCACTTTCTTTCACATTGTGAGGCTTTATTTATTTTTTGATAAATTTTCAGATTATTTGGATTAACTATTTTGTCTGAACTAGCATGGTGTTTGTTTATATTTCTGAATTGAAGTGTTGCTGTTAAGCTCACATTTATACTGCTGCTGCTATTTTTGTTGCACAATTTTTTTTCCATTCACATCTTTGGCGCAAAGTTATTTGTTTTCAATATTGAGATATGCATTGTTGATGAAACTCAATTTTCCTGACTGTAGTTTTCATTTGACAATGATAGGAACAATATTTTTTTTAAGTTGTTTTCTATTTTTAGTGTATTTACTTAAACCTTTCCTAAATCTATTACTAGTAAGTTTTATATATATTATAATATTCTTACACTATTAGTCCCTGTAGATTATCCCCAATAAGTCTTTGCATTTTTGCATTGTGGTATTGCAAGCAACACAAGTTTAGCAGGCTGCCTCCATAATAATGTAGACCTGTTATAAAAGGTATGTGGGGACTACCACTAATGAACTAGTTGACTCTGTATTATGCTGAACCACTGTCTTTAATACTCTGAGTTGCAGATAAGGAAAGTTGGAGAAATGTCAAAGCTACTTATTGGCATACTTGTTCCTGATTGGTGATCCGTTGTATTAAAATTGAAAAGGTTAAAGGTTAAAATTGTAAAAAATACAAATACATAAAAATTATAAAAAAGGTTAGTATCACAGCTAAACAATAAGTATTTTTTAATACAGAGATCAGCTATTGTAGCCTTTGTTTCTCTAATGACATGACTAATGACAAACTGTTCTAAAAATTTCTAATATTGTGCGGGAAAGGCTAAATTAGACTTAGCGTTCGACTGATTTTTATGTTGCTGGGGTACAGTATTCCTTCAGAGGGTAATTGTATAAGTATCTTATGCAAGTACTCTCCAAACAAGGTTCATGTTCAGATGTGAAGCAAAGACAGGCAGTTTTCACAACCAAAACAAACCACAAATCATGTCATAATCATATAACTATGTCATCTTGTAAAACATTTTTATTTGACCTTCACTGCATAGATGAGGTGTAATCTCTTTCTACCATTTTTGGAGTATACAGTGCATTTATTAAGTGTATAGTTCTCTCTCAAGTCAAAAGTATTTTTTGATAGGGGAGCAGTATTAATTGTTGACATGTTTTATGTATTTAGTTTTGTTTGACAGAATAGGTCCCAATGACAATATTTTTATTGTGGCAGAACGCGTGGGAAATATCCAAGGGCACAGAGGTGGTATCATTCCCTCACCCTATTAGGAGAGAACCCACCTTACTACCTTTCCTGATCATAACATTGTCACCAGAACAGAAAGTATCAGAAATCACAAACACATGGCTGCAGACAGATAAATAAGGCAGGGGTTCTAACTTCTAACTCCTTCCTCCTCTATCCCATAAAAGATGCTTACATATATACAGTAATTTACAAAATCTCATGCATCCATGTATTCTATAAAAAAAACTGTGATTTTTGTTTGGCTAATTTATAAGTTATATTTGTTTCTCACTTGTGGAGAAAGACGGCAAGACCTGATAGAGTCATTGAAGCCCATCCATTGCTTTAAATCAGGGTATTCTCCTCTCCTAAGAAGATATTGATGTCCTTTGTAGTTTGGTAGTTCATACAGGATCCAGTTTCCATTCTCAACTCGGATGGAGTTACATCGACTGAAGTATGGTGATAAATCAGAACAGTCAGAGTTACAGTCATAGGAGCGACCTTGGAAGTTCCTGTCCTCGTAGAAGGTGATCTGCAAAATACCATTACAAAGCTTACTGTATCTGATTTTTTTAAGCCTGTTGTATCATAAAAAATGAATTCTGTAAATTGGAAAAATATTATGTTTAAACATTATAGGTGAATACACATGTTGGCTCTTACCTTCACCATTTTGACTGATGGTGGGCTGTGGCAGATCAGTGCTGAAAAATAACAAATGATGGACTTTATATAGACTGCCTTTTGCTGGTGTCTATAAAAAATACACGAAAAGAACCATGACCTTTGCTGTCAGCTGTGGATAATGTATAGATCTTTTGTTTTGTAGCTGGTGAGATCATTCTCACCTTGTTTAGTTTGTTTATGCACATTTTCTGAAAGCTCATTGTTTAACTGGTGAAGCCTTAGCATTTTTTATTCTGAAAGGAATTTAAAAAACCCTATACTGTCCCCTTAGTTTTGTTGAGTAACTTTATTTGAAAGAATAGTATACATATGCATGTTGTTTTTCAAATATGTAACCAAATAGACCATCAAACTAAGTCTATATATACCATGTCTGCCTGTTTTTTGTAGTCAAAAGATTATAAAACAAAATTGAAATTTCACGTCAACATTAACACTGTTTGCCACTACCTCTCCCTGATAGCGGAATGGGGTGCAAGCGTGCCACTTTTTTTGCCGCATGTGGCACAGTGCGATCTAATCATCGGGGTTTCCGCCAGCGGCTTGTAGAGTCCTGACTTAGACAGGGTGAGAGAGCCTGCTTGAAGTGTAATCATTTGTTAGCAGTGAAGTGGAGGGATTCACAGAATGTTTTGTTCTGTCCTCCCTTTACGCAGGTATGACAGTCTAAATTCCTACGGCGAGTGGTGTTGTGGAGAAACCCCTCTGTGTCAATGAATACAACCTTAACAAGGGAGGGATGGACCTCAACAACCACTTGCTGGTACCGTACCTAATTGCCCATAAGACCAGATGATGGTATAAAAAAGTGTCTGTATATTTATGCCAATATGGCTCTGCTGAATGCTTTTGTGCTATACAAAGCTTCAGGACGAACTGGATCCTTTCTAAAATTCCAGGAAGAGATCATCACAGCCCTTCTGTTTCCAGACAGTGCTATGGCCCACCTTTCCAATGCAAATGCAATGAGCCAGCTGCATCAGAGGCATTTTCTGTATGTTCTCCATGGTACCCGTGCCCACAGAACACCCCAAAGAAGATGTCATGTTATTGTCACTCCTGTCCTGACAAACCTGGTCTCTGCATCGGTGACTGTTTCAAACGCTGTGTGGTAGTCACTGTATTATTAGCGTAGGGTACAGCCCTAAACAGTCCTAGGGCACACTTACACAGGGTCTCGAAAGATGAGATAGCCATCACATTTTGAGCGACCCTAATCTGGAACATTTACAGTTTACAGTTTATATAAAAGTGCAAAAAAAAATTTAAAAATAAAAGAAAATACAAAAAAAATGCCCAAAATAGTTGTGGTTTTATTTTTCTTCTCTCTCTATTGTTCTCTCTCTCTTATGTTTGCTCTCTATTGTCCGCTCTATTGTTCGATCTCTATTGTTCTACAGCTATTATTCTCTCTCTATTGTTTCTGTATTTTAAAATTGTAATGTTTTTATTGTACTATGTTTTATTGCATTCATTGTATTTTCTTTGCAGTTATGGTACGTCTTACTGTGTCCTTTTGTTTTAGTGTCATTTGCACAGTGTGCACCTAAAGCTTTACCTGAATACAATTGCCAGTGTTCTCATACAAATACAGACAGGAGCTGCAGTATTTTGTCTTAGTGTCCTTTTCACAATGTGCACCTAAAGCTTTACCTGAATACAATTGCCACCCTTCTCATACATATACAGGCAGGGAGCAGCAGTATTTTGTTTTAGTGTCCTTTGCGCAGTGTGCACCTAAAGCTTTACCGGAATACAATTGCCAGCATTCTCATGCAAACACAGGCAGGGAGCTGCAGTATTTTGTTTTAGTGTCTTTTGCACAGTGTACACCTAAAGCTTTATCTGAATACAATTGTCGGTGTTCTCATACTAATAATACTACAGGCAGGCAGTTGATTCTGCTAGCTGAAGTATAATCAGTATATATATACATACCAGCTTTGTGCAGCTACATCTCCCTGCAGGCCATTAGTATGTCTGGAAGGCCAACAAGGAGAGGCAGACAGTCACGAGCCAATATAAGAGGGCAAGCAGGCTCTGTGTCTAGAGGCAACAGTGCTGGTCGTGGACATGGTGCATCAGCCTCATCAGCACGTGGACATGGGACACGCTCATCTTTTTTTCGGCAGCTGGCCACGTTGAGCTAAAACATGCCAAAGACTTGGTAGAGTGGATGGCCAAGCCGTCCTCATCCTCCTCATCCTCTCTCACCCAGGCTCAGTGTACTTTGTCTGGCAAAGCAGCTGCCAACGCGGCCCCTTCTCTCGGCTCAGTGGCATCAGTCACTCCTTCCCTAGCTCCACCATGTCCTCCTGAGGAGTCCCCCGAACTGTTTGACCACAGTGTTGGGTACATGCTCAAGCAGGCTGCCCAGCGTTTTGAAGGCTCTGATGTTGATACCCAGCTAGAGGAAGGCAGTAGCATGAGCCCAGAGAGAGGGGGTGCCCAAGAAGGACAGCAATCTGGCAGTCATGTTCCCCCAGCTGCAGCATACTGCCAGGTTTTCTCTAGTGATGAGGAGGGAAGGGATGATGAGGTCACTGACTCCACGTGAGTGCCTGATAGGAGAGAGGAGGAGGAGGCACATCTCCAACAAGGCAGGATGCCCTCCAGAGGCCAGCTTAAGGGCAGCACACGACTGCATCACACCGCAGAGCTCTGCATGTGCAGGGTGCGCGTTATTCCAAAAGTTCTTTGGTTCTCCAGCTAAAGCCAGGAATGGTGGTTTGCGACAATGGCACCAACCTCTTCTCCCCCCTCCAACAGAAACAACTGACCCATGTGCCCTGTTTGGCTCAGGTCCTTAACTTGGTGGTGCAGCAGTTCTTGGGCAGGTATCCAGGATTACAGGAAGTCCCGAGACAGGCCAGGAATGTCTGTGTACTTTTCCACCAATATCTGTGAGGGGTTGCAGTGTTGTGGCACCAGCACCAGTGCCTAAGGCCCAATTTTTCAGCCCCTGTTTAACAGGGGCGTGCATTTACAATTTTTGATGCAATACTTAGCATCAGGGCTCATTCCTGCAATCCAACTAGAGTATCTGTGAGGGGTTTGCAGTGTTGTGGCATCAGTGCCTAAGGCCCAATTTTTCTGCCCCTGTTCAACAGGGACATGTAATTACAATTCTTAAATACAAATATTGTATTGTTTTATTCCAGGATTTTTAGAACAACAGCGGTAAATGACATGCTTTGGAGGAACAGGATATATACAGTATCTCACAAAAGTGAGTACAACCCTCACATCTTTGTACATTTTTATTATATCTTTTCATGTCACAACACTGAAGAAATTATACTTTGCTACAATATAAAGTAGTGAGTGTACAGCTTGTATAACAGTGTAAATTTGCTGTTCCCTCAAAATAACTCAACACACACCATTAATATCTAAACCACTGGCAATACAATTGAGTACACCCCTAAGTGAAAATGTCCAAATTGTGCCTAATTAGCCATATTCCTTCCCTGGGATCATGTGATTTGTTAGTGTTACAAGGTCCCAGGTGTGAATGGGGAGCAAGTGTGTTAAATTCGGTGTTTTTTTTTTTTTTTTCCAATAAGGTTTTTATTAAAGTGAATTTAAGGCATCACATTTGAGAAACAAAAAAACACTACACGCATAAAGAGTATACGTAGTACAATACAATGAGAACGATGTGACAAATCAATAAAATATATGGCAAAGTATAACAAATAGAAAGTAAACTAGATGATCCTGTGAACAAACAGAGTTAGGCAAGATAATATAGATGACACAGAATTGTGATCAGGTACACAAGGGATTATGCAACAGAGAGCAATACACTAGTTGGGGGGCCCGTCGAGTCTCCCATGCAGCCGTCCACCCCAAATGGGGTAATTACAATTCTTGATCTAATATTTCACAGCAGGGCCCATTCCTGTGCCCACCAAGAGTAACTGTGAGGGCTTACAGTGTTGTGGCAACACCACCACCTCCACCACCACCAAAAGCCCAATTTTTCTGCCCCTCTTCAACAGATGGATGTAATTACAAATCTTGATATGATATTTCACAGCAGGGCCCATTCCAGCGCCCACCAAGAGTAACTGTGAGGACTTACAGTGTTGTGGCACCAGCACCACCACCACCACCACCACCACCAAAGGCCCAATTTTTCTACCACTGTTCAACAATGGCATGTCATTACAATTCTTGATATAATAGTTCACAGCAGGGTGTTCCAGCGCCCACCAAGAGTAACTGTGAGGGCTTACAGTGTTTTGGCAACACCAACACCTCAGGCCCAAATTTCTGCAGAGCATATAGGGCAGGCCCCTACTTTCAAACATCCAACTTACAAACGTCTCCTACTTGCAAACGGAAGGAGACAACAGGAAGTGAGATGAAATCTACCCCTAGGAAGGGAAATTCTCTCCTGTAAGAGTTAATATGGGAAAAACGTGCCTCCTCTCCACTGATGCTTTATCACCAATCCTTGTTTTACTAAAAACTCCAAATTTTCAAAAATAAATTGTCATTGGGACAGAATGTGAGGTGAAATCTTCTGAAGAGGTGCACAGACAGCAAAAAAAAATGTTACAGGGGTGATAACCCTTTCCTATGTTTTCCAAAAAGCTTAAAAATAGATTATTTGACTGCAGCTACATTTTAAAAATGTACCAGTTCAAAATTACAAACAGATTCTACTTAACAAGCCTCAAAGGGCCTGGTAATGGACTGGGGGGGGGGGGGGTACCCATGCCATTTGTCTCACTGATTTTCATCCATATTGCCGGGACTAGACATTACATTAAAGCCGCAAGCAGTTTTAAATTACTTTTATTCCTTTAAAAATGTAATTTTGTGCTGGGAGTGTTCTAAGCACGGGAAACACATGCCACCTTACAGGCATACTATAGACACCCTCCAGGTACGATATTTAAAGGAATATTTGATTTTTTTTTTCACTTTAACCATCATTAAATTTTTTGCATTGATACATGTCCCCTGGGGTCCCCAAACCCTTTTTAGGGCAATAACTTGCATATTAGCCTTTAAAATGATCACTTTTGATTTTGAACGTTCGAGTCCCATAGACTTTAACCAGGTTCTAAAGTTTGCAGACATTTTTGGTCCGTTCGCAAGTTCTGGTGCGAACCGAACTGGGGGGTGTTCGGCTCATCCCTAGTACCGTATATACTCGAGTATAAGCCGAGATTTTCAGCCTCTTTTTTGAGGCTGAAAGTGCCCCCTCGGCTTATACTCGAGTCACCGCTGTCTGACTGCTCGATCAGCGTATCGAGCAGACTAGTGATGGACGAACGTTTCGCCCGGCGGTCGTTTCGCGGCGAATTTCCGACATTCGCGGTCCGCACGTTCGAACGCCTTTTTCCGTCGTTCGCCGCGGCGGACTTACGTGTTTAATGTATACAAGAACTTTAACCTTTGGTGACACGTTTATCATGTGATACAGGACAGCCAATTGAGACATGACAGCACATGGACACTTGGACATTCCCCCTAACCTATAAATACACCCGATCCGGTGGCCATTTTACATTCTTTCTTCTGTTACGATAGGGACAGGTTCCTGTGTGGAGTAGGGAGAGATAAACCACTAGCTATTTGGTACACAAAAGTTCTTTTCAGGACTGGTATAGGTGTTAGGTGTTGATAGGTTTGCTGTGCTGCTGATTCTTGCAGCAGCCTGAGTGTCTTTTGTTAGTTTAGAGAAAGGGAAAGGACGGTGTATGCTACAGGGACAGCCAGATTAGTCTTTCATCATCATCATCATCATCATCATCATTAGCTGTTACTATCAAGGTCCACAAAAGAGCTGTTCCAGTAACCACTAATCGTTCTCTTTTTTTGCCAATTTGTATAGGGACAGGAAGGAAGCAGTGTTGTCAGGCAGTGAGGGTAATTTTAAAGACTTGCTGTTATTATTAGTTCCACAAAGGTTCTTTTCAGGACTGGTATCAGTGGTACAGTAATAGGCTTGTACATGTATAATATTCTTTCTTCCAAATATAGAAAGGATATTATACTTGACTGCTGCCCTTCTGCTGCAGTCTGCTAAACATTCACAACTCACTTGTTCCACAAAAGTTCTTATAAGGACTGGTAACTTGGTATAGGGTGCTACGGTACATAGGCTTGAGTGCGGTACAGTCTGCTGTTCTGTAAGGACCGCTATCGGTCCACAATAGATAGGGTTGACGTGCACCACTGCTGACCGCTGCCCTATACTGCAGCAGTCCTTCAGCGGTATAGGGACTGACGTACAGTCTGCTAATCACTAACACACAACCTGCTTGTTCCACAAAAGTTCTTATAAGGACTGGTAACTTGGTATAGGGTGCTACGGTACATAGGCTTGAGTGCGGTACAGTCTGCTGTTCTGTAAGGACCGCTATCGGTCCACAATAGATAGGGTTGACGTGCACCACTGCTGACCGCTGCCCTATACTGCAGCAGTCCTTCAGCGGTATAGGGACTGACGTACAGTCTGCTAAACACTAATACACAACCTGCTTGGTCCACAAAAGTTCTTATAAGGACTGGTAACTTGGTATAGGGTGCTACGGTACATAGGCTTGAGTGCGGTACAGTCTGCTGTTCTGTAAGGACCGCTATCGGTCCACAATAGATAGGGTTGACGTGCACCACTGCTGACTGCTGCCCTATACTGCAGCAGTCCTTCATCGGTATAGGGACTAAGAGTTTTGTCACAGGGTCATTTAAAAAATGACAGGCAGAGGAAGAGGCAGGCCCTTCCGCAGGGGTGGTAGGGGTAGGGCAGGAGCAACAGGCTTGAGCCAAAGTGGGAAGTTGCAGAAGGTGCGTTCAATTACTTTAAAGGATGCACCAGACTTGGTTGAGTGGCTCGCTCAGCCTTACTCTTCTGCACCCTCCTCATCCTCTCGATCTGCACCCTCTTCTTCACTCTCTGCTATGTGCACCCCCAAAGACACTACCACCAACAACACGACCACCACCACCACCACCACATACCTTCCGCTTGAGTCACTGGAATTATTTTCCGATCCATATCAAGAGGACATTTCTGATGCGCAGCCACTCTTGGTATTGGATCAGGAAGAGGAGGTAGCAACAAGCGCTACTCAGCAGTCTGACGACAGTACCCAGATCAGCCCAAGGAGGAGGTTGGTCCCCGGTGTTGCTGCCTACTCCGAGATCTCTACTTATAGCGGTGGGGAAGGTGACGTTGATGATGACGTGTCTAGTGATGTCACGTGGGTGCCCACAAGAGAGGAAGAGGAGGGGAGTTCAGAGGGAGATATGGACCAGCAGATAGGGAGGAGAAGCAGCAATGACTTACATTGCACAGCAGGGACAAAGCAGACTGCAAATGTATCAGGAGCGAGTCATCGACCATGTACGGTCACATCTGGCGCTCCCAGGACACCGGCACATGGCTCCGCAGTGTGGGCTTTTTTTAACGTGTCCGCTGCTGACAATAGCGTTGCCATCTGCAATCTTTGCAGTCAACGCGTTAGTCGCGGTAAGCCCAATACTCACCTAGGGACGACCGCCTTAAGAAGGCACATGAGCAGCCATCACCGAGCCCAGTGGGAGCAACGGAACACACAAAGCCACACTGCAGGCTCTCACCGTCCAGCCTCGTCTTCTACTTCTCCTTCTCCTCTCTCCTCACAATTGTCCTCCACTCCACCTTCCATCACGCCAAGCTCACATTTTTCTGCAAAAAGGCAGGCTTCCGTGGGCCTAATGTTTGAGCGTAAAAAAATGATGACGCCGGATAACCCTCTTGCCCAACGGTTGGCGGCTGGCTTGTCAGAACTCATAGCCCGCCAACTACTGCCATATAAACTGGTGGACTCGGAGGCCTTTCGCAAATTTGTGGCCATTGGAACACCACAATGGAAGGTCCCAGGAAGGAAGTATTTCTCAGAGAAGGGCATCCCAGAGCTATATGGCCATGTTCAGCGGCAAGTGAATGTATCTCTGGCACACAGTGTCGGTGCCAAGATACATCTGACCACAGACACGTGGTCTAGCAAACACGGGCAGGGAAGGTATATCAGTTTTACTGCCCACTGGGTGAACCTTCTGACGGCCGTCAAGCATGTAACCCGTGGCACCCGTGTAGATTTGGTTTTACCGCCACGGATTGCATGCAGGCCTGACTCTTCTTCTCCTCCTCCTACTCCATCCTCCTCCCTCTCCTCCTCAGCTGCCTCCTCCTTTTCCGCTGCTAGCGTCTCTTCCGCTGCACCGCCCAAGCTCCCCAGAACCTATTCCACATGCCAGGTGAGACGTTGCCATGCCGTGCTGCGTCTGTTGTGCCTGGAAGCAAAGAGCCACACTGGCCCGGCACTCCTTTCAGCTTTGCGTTCACAGGCAGATGAGTGGCTAACACCGCTCAATTTGACAGTTGGTAAAGTGGTGTGTGACAACGGTGCCAATCTGCTTAGCGCATTGAAACAGGGCAAAATCACGCACGTGCCGTGCATGGCACACGTCTTAAACTTGGTCGTGCAGCGATTCCTTGTCAAATACCCTGGGGTCCAGGACATCTTGCGGCAGGCAAGGAAAATCTCGGCCCATTTCAGAAGATCTTACACGGCCATGGCTCGCCTTGCTGACATTCAGCGGCGACACCATCTGCCGGTCAGACGTCTTATTTGCGATTGCCCGACGCGATGGAACTCAACCTTCTATATGCTTGATAGGCTGCTCCAGCAGAAACGTGCAGTTAACGTCTACCTGTATGAACTCTGCGAAAGAAACGGTTCTGGGGAGCTGGGTTTTTTTTCACCGCGCCAGTGGCTGCTCATGCGCGACACATGCAGACTTCTGCGGCCATTTGAGGAGATCACCAAACTGGTCAGTCGCAGCCATGGCGCCATCAGTGACATGGTACCTTATGCCTTCTTTCTGGAGCGTGCATTGCGTCGTGTCATTGATCAGGCTGTGGAGGAGCAGGAGCGGGAAGATGAGGAAGTCGCAATGCTGGATGAATTCCCAGGGGGGGCTACTCTATCTGAGACAAGTCAACAACAGGAGTCTGATGAGGAGTCAGAGGAGGATGGTGCCGGGGCGGATGAGCAGGAGCAAGAAGAGCATGCTTTAAACCTTTCTGGGATCCCTGTTGTGCGAGGATGGGGAGAGGAGAATGAAGAGGACGACATTATCCTGGATGATGAGCAGGAGCCAGGCCACCACACCGCTTCCACTTTAGTGCAAATGGGGGCCTTCATGCTCCAGTGTTTTAATAGGGACCCCCGTATAAAAAGCATGAGGGTCAAGGACCAGTACTGGGTGGCAACGTACTTAGACCCCCGGTACAAACACAAAATGGCGGAAATGTTACCGCCGTCGCAGAGGGCTGTCAGAATGCAGCACTTCCAGGCCTTGCTTCGAGAAATGCTGCATTCTGCTTTTGCGTGCGCTGGCAGAGGAGCAATTCCCACTCCCAGAGAAGGATTTGCGGGTACCAATCCAACAGCGCCTGCAAGAAGAGGCCGGTTTGAAGATGTGTTGGTGACTTCGGATATGAGGTCATTCTTTCAGCCGACCCATCGACAGGTGTCATCCGGATCCAGCATCAGGGAACGCCTAGACCGTCAGGTGTCCGACTACATTGGGTTAACGGCCGATGTGGACGCTCTGAGGAGTGATGAACCCCTAGACTACTGGGTGGGCAGGCTTGACCTCTGGCCAGAGCTTGCCCAATTTGCAATCGAACTGTTGGCTTGCCCCTCATCCAGTGTCCTGTCCGAAAGGACGTTCAGCGCAGCAGGGGGGATTGTGACCGATAAGCGTACTCGCCTAGCTCACGACAGTGTTAACTACCTCACATTTCTAAAAATGAATGAGGCATGGATCTCGGAGGAATTCAACACATGTGACCAGTAGACCATGTATATGTCTATAAACTATTTTTTTAATCAAGCACACAGACCTTCTTAATTCATTTGGCTCACTTCCTTGACCCAAAAAAGCACACCGTACTATATGCCCCTACCCTCCTCTTTGAAGAGGTTGAGCGGTGTCATATTTCTACTGGGGCTGCTTATGATATCCCTGTGCTGTGCTGACTTCCTCCTGGGGGTTCTTATTATGAAGGGATCACACTATCCCTGTGCTGTGCTGACTTCCTCCTGGGGGTTCTTATTATGAGGGGATCACACCATTCCTGTGCTGTGCTGACTTCCTCCTGGGGCTGCTTACGGTGCTGCTGTCAGTGCTGTATGTCACGGTGCTGCTGTCAGCGCTGTATGTCACGGTGCTGCTGTCAGCGCTGTATGTCACGGTGCTGCTGTCAGCGCTGTATGTCACGGTGCTGCTGTCAGCGCTGTATGTCACGGTGCTGCTGTCAGCGCTGTATGTCACGGTGCTGCTGTCAGCGCTGTATGTCACGGTGCTGCTGTCAGCGCTGTATGTCACGGTGCTGCTGTCAGCGCTGTATGTCACGGTGCTGCTGTCAGCGCTGTATGTCACGGTGCTGCTGTCAGCGCTGTATGTCACGGTGCTGCTGTCAGTGCTCTGTATTACGGTGCTGCTGTCAGATGCCTCTATCACGGTGCATGTGTCATTCCGGTATGTCACGCTGCTGGTGATCATCTCCTGCACCCTCTTCTTTGCCTACCCTGGTCCCTGACCTTCCCTCTCCTCCATTGCCTTCATTAGCTCCATAGTCCTGAATTGTTAGAACAATTTCCCAAATAAAATAAAAATGCTTGTAGTTATCGATCCCAAATTCACCTCATACATGTATTATGTCATTGTCCAGATGGTGGGACTACGTTTTACCCCCTAATAATTACCACGTGGCCGCAAATTCGACATGAAGGTTTGCAAAGTTCGCCTCCCATTGAAGTCAATGGGGCCCGCGGCGAACGTTCGGTTTCGCGAACGTTTGGGTCCGTTCGCATTTCGCTTTCGCGAAACGTCCCGTCGGAAGTTCGTCCATCACTAGAGCAGACAGACGGCGGACATTAAAATTTAAAAGCCGCGCCTCCTTCTCCGCCTCCGCCTGTGATAGGCGGAACACTGAATTTCCCAGCAGTCAGTGTTCCACCTATCACGGACATCCGCTCATTCTCATACTACGGACGAGTATGAGAGGATGTCCGTGATAGGCGGAACACAGGCTGCTGGGAAATTGAGTGTTCCGCCTATCACAGGCGGAGGCGGAATTTTGAATTGTAGAATGGCCGCCGAGAAGAGCGGCGATCCATCGGCACGGCACGGGACGGAGGAGGCACGGGACGGAGGAGGCACGGCACGGGACGGAGGAGGCACGGGAAGGAGGAGGCACGGCACGGGACGGAGGAGGCACGGGACGGAGGAGGCACGGCACGGGTCGGAGGAGGCTCGGGACGACGGCGGCTCGGGACGGAGGCTTGGGACACAGGTAGGCTGGACACACACACAAGGCTGCACGGACACACACACACACACACACACACACACACACACACACACACACACAGACACACAAGGCTGCACGGACACACACACACACACACACACACACACACACACACACAGGGATGGATGGATGGATGGATACACACACACACACACAGGGATGGATGGATGGATGGATACACACACACACACACACACACACACACAGGGATGGATGGATGGATGAATACACACACACACACACACACAGGGATGGATGGATGGATGGATGGATACACACACAGGGATGGATGGACGGACACACACACAGGGATGGATGGACACACAGGGATGGACGGACACACACACAGGGATGGACAGCCATGTCTCACCCTCGGCTTATACACGAGTCAATAAGTTTTCCAGTTTTTTGGGGGTAAATTGGGGGCCTCGGCTTATATTCGGGTCGGCCTATACTCGAGTATATACGGTAAACAGTATATAGTACTGCTAAGGGATGAAAAGGGTGGTAATTGTACAGTAACACTAAACTGCTCTAAAGAATGTTAAAACATCATACAGATACATAAAGATGATCTCTGTCATACAATAAACATTCAGAAAATGACCGTATCAATATAAAATATACATAATAGTAACAAAGCAGAATTAGCAATGTTATACATAGTGCGTCTAATGCCGCGTACACACGGTTGGACTATCAGGTGGACTTGGTCAAGTTAGCATCCTCCGGGGCTGTGACATCATAAGGGGTGGGGTCACCACGTGACATCACTCATTGACCCCGCCTGTTGTCCCTACATAAGTCGCCGCACAACGCGTCCCTGTCATTGCGGCCAGAGAGAGCGTTGTGTCAACATCGCAAGGAAGAAGAAGAAGAGAAGAAGGCAGCGGCGACAGAAGACCGGGCCAACGCTAGTAGAAGAGCAGAAGAACCGAAGAGAGGGACAAGACCCCAGAAGAGGGAGACAAGACCCAGAAGTTGGAAGAAGACCCCCGGACAGCGGCGAGGCGACAACGAAGAAGAAAGCCGGGCTCCTCCACTAGTAAAGGAGCTAGTAAAAGAGCAGAAGATAGCGGAGGAGTCCGGCGAGAAGACCCCCAAGATGGAAGAAGAGAAGACCACCAGAGCTGTCTAATAAATTATTTTAAAAACTTGTGTTGTTTTTTTATTTACACTTTTTTTCACCAGGTGCATGGGTAGGGGTACATCGTACCCCATACTCATTCACATAGGGTGGCGGGCCGGTATCTGGGGGCCCCCTTATTAAAGGGGGCTCCCAGATTCCGATAAGCCCCCGCCCACGGACCCCGACAACCAACGGCCAGGGTTGTTGGGAAGTGGCCCTTGTCCTCATCAACATGGGGACAAGGTGCTTTGGGATGGGGGGGCTGCAGGGCCCCCCTTCCCCAAAGCACCCCCCATGTTGAGGGCATACAGCCTGGTATGGCATGGGGGGCGCTCGCTCGTCCCCACCCCCTTTCCTGACTGGCCGGGCTGCGTCTCAGATAAGATCTGCTATGGACTTTGGGGGACACCCACACCATTTTTTCAGCGTAGGGGTTCCCCTTTAAATCCATACCAGGTGACGAGGCCAGCAATATGTCAATCTCGCCGTTGGAGGCGGCGACATTGACTTCCTTCGCTAGTCCCGGCTACCTGGAGCCATGTTCAAAAGGACTTTTCTCCGTGTGTGGGCAAGTCCGTTAATTTCAAAAGTCTGGCGGACTCCCGCCATAGTCCGCCGGGTTGTCCGCCAGACCTAGCCCACCAGAAAAGTCTGGTCGTGTGTGGGCAGGTCCGCTCGTTCAGAAAGTCCGGAGGACCTCAGCTGCAGAGTCCCGTGGGTTTGTCTGCTGGATAGTCCGATCGTGTGTACGTGACATAAGGATCACTGATAAATGAAAGTAACCAATATAATGGAGAGAAGTACAAATGACTAATGTGAAATGTATATATATACAGTATCTCACAAAAGTGAGTACACCCCTCACATTTTTGTAAATATTTTATTATATCTTTTCACGTGACAACACTGAAGAAATGACACTTTGCTACAATGTAAAGTAGTGAGTGTACAGCTTGTATAACAGTGTACATTTTCTGTCCTCTCATAATAACTCAACACACAGCCATTAATGTCCGAACCACTGGCAACAAAAGTAAGTATACCCCTAAGCGAAAATGTCCAAATTGTGCCCAAAGTGCCAATATTTTGTGTGGCCACCATTTTATTCCAGCACTGCCTTAACCATCTTGGGCATGTAATTGACCAGAGCTTCACAGGTTGCCACTGGAGTCCTCTTCCACTCCTCCATGATGACATCTTGTATCTGGTGGATGTTAGAGACCTTGAGTTCCTCCACCTTCTGTTTGAGGATGCCTCACAGATGCTCAATAGGGTTTAAGTTTGGAGACATGCTTGGCCAGTGCCTTACCTTTACCCTCACCTTCTTTAGCAAGGCAGTTGTCTTCATGGAGGTATGTTTGGGGTCGTTAACATTTTGGAATACGCCCCTGCAGCCTAGTCTCCAAAGGGAGGGGATCATGCTCTGCTTCAGCATGTCACAATACATGTTGGTATTCATGGTTCCCTTAATGAACTGTAGCTCCCCAGTGCCAACAGCACTAATGCAGCCCCAGACCATGACACTTCCACCACCATGCTTAACTGTAGGCAGGACACACTTGTCTTTGTACTCCTCACCTTGTTGCTGCCACACATGCTTGACACCATCTGAACCAAATAAGATTATCTTGGTCTCATCAGACCATAGACCAAACATGGCGCTTGCAGGTCACCTTTTTTGGCGCCTATTAGAGCCTATGGCTCTAATCAGGTGCTTCAAAACAACCCCCAAAGCTGTAATTCAGGCGCCCGAAAAGGGGCCGGGCACCTGAATAGCATATGCTATGCATGGATCTATCCATTGGTCATAGAGGGCAGCATGAATCACTTACGTGAAGTTTTTGTGACAACAAGCTAAAAAAAGGTGACAGGGGAGGGATCTCCCTAATCTCGCTAATTGAGCTCTGTTCCTGTGTGCTGTGTGAAGGGGGTGTTTCCCTCCCCCCAATCAGCTGTCAGACCTCTCTTCACTGAGCTCTGCTAAGTGTAACATCAGCTCTTAGCCACGCAATTAACCCTTTGATTGCACCTAGATGTTAACCCCTTCCCAGCCAGTGTCATTAGTACAGTGTTAGTGTACAGTATTATCACTGTACTAGTCTCACTAGCAACATCAGTGTCAATTGGCGACCCTCCCAGATAGTGTCTGTTAGTGTCACAATGCCCGACACCCTATCATAGTCCCACTAAAAGGTCGCTGATAACCACCATTACCAGTATAGTGTCATATCTGCATAAATTCCATGATATATACCATAGTTTGTAGATGCTATAACTTTTGCACAAACAAATAATTATACACTTATTGGGATTTCTTTTACCAAAGACATGTAGCAGAATACATTTTGGCCTAAATTTATAAATAAATGAGATTTTAAAAAAACAATTTTGTTGGATATGTTTTATATCAGAAAATAGAAAAAAGTTTTTTTCAAAAATTGGGTCTTTTTTAAATAAAAACGGCATGGAGTCCTCCCCAAATCCATACCAGACCCTTATTATAGCATGCAGCCTGGCAGGCCAAGAAAGGGAGGGGACAAGTGAGTGCCCACCTCCTGAATCATACCAGGCCACATGTCCTCAACATGGGGGGTCCTTTGGGGCAGGGGGGCTCTGACCCCCCCGCCCCAAAGCACCTTGTCCCCATGTTAATGGGGACAAGGGCCTCTTCCCCACAACCCTGAGCTGTGGTTGTGGGGTCTCCGGGCAGGGGGCTTATCAGAATACAAACAAGTGGCCACTGCTCCACCTATAACTGATCTATTGCAGCAAGGAGCACTGAAGGGGTGACGTATATCAAACAAATGCAAACAGGTGGCATCGCCCCATGTGATGTCACCAACCCAGCATGCACCGGTCAGTGATGTCACCAGGTGGCTCCACCCCTTACCTATTTAAGAACTGTCAGACTGTCGTGGAGCAGGCAGTCTGTGGTTAGCCTTCGTTGTGGGAGGAGCTTTTTTTTCTGGATCCGGCAGTGCAGCGGGCTTTGTGATTGACGATGGATCTACATCGGGGGGCATTGTTTTTTTATTTTTATTAAAGCATTTTTAAGTGAGCAGTGATTTACTGATGCTTTAAGTGAAACAATAAAAATGAAAAAGTCCTTCAAATATAGTGCCCCCTTAATCTGTCTGTAAAGTGGCGCATCTGTACCATGTATAGAACCTGCTGAAGAAAAAATTACATTTATAATGCCTAAAAATGACATTTTACTTGCAAGCTTTCTTTATTATATAAAAAAAGACAGCTTGGGAAGCCAGACTGTATGATGAGGCCACAATTTAGAGCACTCAGAACAAGAGTAGAGATTTTTTGGATAAATTCTGATGCCTGTTTCACAGACTTTGGATAGAAGTAACAAGTGTGGAAAAATTTGTGTTTGGGTGTTGGTGGTGCCCTTACACCATAATCCTATAGAGGTACTCTTGATGAAAGCAAGAATTGGTTTCGCTGTCAAAAATGTAAATAATATGCACCTGTCAAACAGGTGTGGAAGAATTGGTCCTTGGGTGTTAATTGTGCCCATGAAACTTATACCAAAAACGTCTTCCTGATAAAATCATCACCCACAAAGCTAGGCCCTTCAGTTCATCTGCCCTCCATCTATCCATCAGAATGCATGCGCTTCCATTGTGGAGTCACTCATAAGCTAGTGATAAGACTACAGATACCAGGGTTCCTTGGTGGGGCCTGTAGCTTATGTGTGTATTTGCAAATGTGTGCAGACTAAACCCCTGTTTTTAACGCATACTGTTAGACAGGTTAATTTGGTTGTCCGCGGGCTGGTCGGTAAGTGAACTTACAGTTTCCTTGGATTTTTCCTTGGCTTTTTTTCTAACATATGTTACCTTTCAATGCTACTTGCTGCAATGGCCAGTTATAGGTAGTGGGCAGTGGCTTCCTTTTTTGTATTATTGTTATATTTGTCAGGCAATGCACTGACACCTTTGCAGCCATTTTGCTATGTGCTGGATGTTAAGTGTGCCCCTGTACCTTTAAGAAGGGGTGGGCTCCCTTCAGTCCATCTGCTCTCCATCTATCCATCAGAATGCATGTGCTTCCATTGTGGAGTGACTCATAAGCTAGTGATAAGACTACAGAAACCAGGGTGCCTTGGCAGGGCCTTTAGCTTACGCATATATTAGCAAATGTGTGTGGACTAAACCCCCGTTTTTAACGCATACTGTTAGACAGGTTAATTTGGTTGTCTGCCGCAATGTCATCTTTGAGCCTGACTCATTGAATATCCCCTTGTTTGCTTAAGGGGTACTGGTGGTTCATAGGACAATTCCGCAGAGGAGGTCATAGAGGATGAGGAGGAGGAGGTGGAGCTGACAAATCTCACATCATCACCACTAGCTGTATGGAGATGTGCCAGCAAAACAAGATGCAGCACTGAGCCTTGTCCTGCATCCTTTCGAGTTGCAAGCAGAATTACCCAATGTGCTGTGAATGCAATATATTGTCCCTGACCATGTTTACTGGACCATGTGTTAGCAGCAACGTGGACCTTGTGGCTGGCTGTCTTGCCCATTGATGCTCCAACATTGATTTCAAAGTGATGGTACAGAGCTGGCATAGCCTTACATACAAAGAAATAGTGACTGGGAACCTGCCATTGTGGTACAGCACATTCTGAAAATTCATGGAAGGGGCAGAATCCACCAGATTATTATTATACATGATTTATATAGAGCCAACAGTTTATGCAGCGCTTTACAATGTATAGGGGAGGACAACACATTTACAGTACAGTTCAATACAAAAGATACAGGAGGGCCCTGCTCATAGGGCTTACATTCTAAAGGGAGGGGTGGTGGTACAAAAGGTAATAGCTGCAGAGAATGATTTGATGGGGGTGGCCCGGGGATAGTTGTTGTTAGGTCGATCTGGGATAGGCTTCCCTGAATAAATTAGTTTTCAGGGATCTCCTGAAAGTGGACAGGGTAGGGGCTGATCGGACAGACTGGGGCAGGGAGTTCCAGAGGATGGGAGAGGCTTTATACCCAGGACCCTGGCATGTGTGGAGGGACCAATGGTTGTGTTGTTGATAGCAGCTTTGATGAGCTTGAATTTAGATGCTGGGCATGTGGGTGGCAGTGACTGTAATTTTATCTTTTTAAAGCTGCAGCAGCTGCTGCAAAATTTGCCTGCTATATTCTTCAGCTGGGGGTGAGCTGCTAGCAGACAAGCTGTAAGGACCCATGACACCCTTCACTATACAATTATCCCTGTTAGTGGAAGCTGCTGAGAGGTCATGAGATATAGCGGGGGTAAACCTTAAAGGTGAGGAGGAGTGAGGAGGAGCAGAATTGTATCCCTTTTGTGTTGCTTTCAGGTGCTCTTGCCAATGGGCGGCGGGAGGTTAAATGCCTTGTCATGCATGTGGTACCCAAATGGCTGGTGTTTTTACCACGCTTGATCTACGTGAGGCAAAGGCTGTAAATTGCAACAATGCAACCGGCTGCATATGTGCTAAAAAAGGCCCAGACAGCTGAGCTGTGGGAAGTGGGTCAGGAGATAACAGCTGCACAATGTGATGGAATAGGGTAGCTGATCTTTACTCTTCCATGATGGCTGCCTTGTTGGGGTTGTGCCTCACACTCACTTTCCTCCTCTGCTCTATCCGCCACTCAAGTTACATCATCATCATCATCCTCTCTATCCTCATCATCACTGTAGCCAACTTGCCAATATGCTGCGGTTGGGAGAACATGACTGGCAATTTGTTGTTTACGAATGTTCTCCCCTCTCTGTAGGTTCATATTCCTGCCTTCCTCAACCTCAGAACCAAAATATGAATCAAGCAATGCCTGTGCATCATCAAGGAGAAAGTGGCTGATGCTGTGTTTAAATACCTCAGCTGACTCCTGCATGCATGGTGCTCTGGCAGCTGCGGTGGACTGCACACTAGTCTCTGCTTGGGTGATAGAGGTTGAGGAGGATGAGGGTAATTTAGTAAGCCAGTCCAACACCTCCTTTGCATTATGTGGCTGGATAGCAGGGGCAGCATCACTAAATAGGAAATGGTGCCCTGCCTAAGGATGGACTATGTCCACCTTTGCCAGTGGACTCAGATGCTGCTGGCCCCTTCCCAGTGCCATGGGAACGTCTGCTTCTCCTTGTTGGCCTCACAGAAAGGATGGGGGGCTTATTACTGAAATGTAATAAAGATGGAGAAATGTGTACTTGGATGCACTTTAATCAATGGGAAGTGGTGTTTGGTGCACTTTAACTTGAGTACTCACTACACAGACACACTCCACTGACACACTACAATATACTGCAGTAAAACTGTACTGATGCATTCCAATATACTGCAGTAAAAGTGCACTACCACACTTCAATATGCTGCAGTAAAACTGCACTAACACACTTTAATATACTTCTGTAAAACTGCACTGACGGACTTCAATATACTGCAGTAAAAGGGCAATAATTCACTTCAATATACTGCAGTAAATCTGCTCTAACACACTCTAATATGCTGCAGTAAAGGCACACTAATGCACTTTAATATACTGCAGTAAATTTACACTAACACACTTCAATATACTTCAGTAAAAGTACACAAACTCACTTTAATATACTGCAGTAAAACTGCTATAATGCACTACAATATGCTGCAGTAAAAGTGCACTAATGCAATTCAATATACAGTTATGCTCATAAGTTTACACACCCTGGCAGAATTCATGATTTCTTGGCCATTTTTCAGAGAATATGAATGATAACACACAAACTTTTCTTTCACTCTTAGTTAGTGTTTGGCTGAAGCCATTTATTATGAATCAACGGTTTTTACTCTTTTTAAATCATAATGACAACAGAAACTAGCCAAATGACCCTGATCAAAAGTTAGCATACAGCAGTTCTTAATACCATGTATTGCCCCTTTAACATCAATGACAGCTTGAAGTCTTTTGTGGTATTTGTGGATGAGGCTCTTCATCTCCTCGGATGCTAAAGCTGACCATTCCTCTTGGCAAAAAGCCTCCAGTCCCTGTAAATTCTTGCATGAACTGCTCATTTGAGATCTCTCTCAGAGTGGCTCAATGATATTGAGGTCAGGAGACTGAGATGACCCCTCCAGAACCTTCAGTTTATTCTGCTGTAGCCAATGACAGGTCAACTTGGCCTTGTGTTTCGGATTATTGTTATGTTGAAATGTGCAAGTACATCCCATGCACAGCTTACTGGCTGATGAATGCAAATGTTCCTCCAGTATTTTTTGATAACATACTGCATTCATTTTGCCATAAATCTTGATCAAATTTCCTGTGCCTTTGTAGTTGACACAGCTCCAAAACATCAGCGATCCAAATCTGTGTTTCACAGTAGAGATGGTGTACCTTTCATCACTCCAAATGACTTTGTGCCAGAAGGTTTGAGGCTTGTCTCTGTAATGTTTGGCATATTGTAAGCGGGATACTTTGTGGCATTTGCGTAGTAATGGCTTTCTTCTGGCAACTCGACCATGCAGCCCATCTTTCTTCAAGTGCCTTCTTATTGGGCATCTTGAAACAGCTACACCATATGATTTCAGAGAGTCCTGTATTTCACCTAAATTTATTTGTGGGGTTTTCTTTGCATCCCAAACAATTTTCCTGGCAGTTGCGGCTGAAATTTTAGTTGGTCTACCAGACCGTGGTTTGGTTTCAACAGAACCCCTCATTTTCCACTTCTTGATTAGAGTTTGAACTGATTGGCATTCTCAATTCCTTGGATATCTTTTTATATCCCTTTCGTGTTTTATACAGTTCAACTACCTTTTCCCGCAAATCCTTTGACAATTTTTTTGCTTTCCCCATGACTCAGAATCCAGAAATGTCAGTGCAGCACTGGAAGAAAGATGCAAGGGTCTGTCAGGAGTCCCGAAATGTATTGACCTTTTATACACACACACTAGCAAGCAAACAGATTACAGGTGAGGATGGTTGCCTTTATTAGCCATTCAAACCCCTTTGTGTCAACTTGTGTGCATGTTATCAGGCCAAAATCACCAGGGTATGTAAACTTTTGGTAATTTCTGTTGTGATCATGATTTAACTGCTTGCTGACCAGCTGCCATAGTTTTGCTGCAGCAGAATGGCACGGCTGGACGAATAGACCTTACCTTGCGTCGCTTCACCTTTTGGCCACTAGGGGCAAGCGCGCGGAACCAGAGGTGGGCATGTGCGCCCACAGCGTGTTCCCGGAGTGCCCCTCGGGCGCGATGACCGCCGGGCACCCCCAATTGCTTGTGACAGTGCGAGAACCGGGATCTGTGTGTGTAAACACACAAATCACGGTTCTTTCAAGGGAGTAGAGACAGATCGTGTGTTCATACTAAGCATGAACACCAATCTCTCTCTCCTCCTAGACAGTCCCACCCTCCTACATTTAGAACACACCTAGAGAACACAGTTAACCCCTTGATCACCCCCTAGTGTTAACCCCTTCCCTGCCAGTGACATTTATACAGTAATCAGTGCATTTTATAGCACTGATCCCTGTATAATTGTCAATTGTCCCAAAAATTTGTCAAAATTGTCCAATTTGTCTGCCACAATATCGCAGTCCTGATAAAAATTGCAGATCGCCGACATTACTAGTAAAAAAATAATAAATAAAATAATAGTAATAAAAATGCCATAAATCTTTCCCCTATTTGGAGACGTTATAACTTTTGCGCAAACCAATCAATATACACTTATTGCAATTTTTATTACCAAAAATATGTAGAAAAATACATATCGGCCTAAACTGAGGAAAAAATTTGCTTTTTTAAAAAAAATTGGGGGTATTTATTATAGAAAAAGTACAAAATATTGTGTTTTTTTCAAACTCGTCGCTCTTTTTTGGTTTATAGCGCAAAAAAATAAAAACCACAGAGGTGATCAAATACCACCAAAAGAAAGCTCTATTTGTGGGAAAAAAGTACGTCAAATTTTGTTAGGGTACAATGCCGTGCAATTGTCAGTTAAAGAGTGCCGTATCGCAAAAAATGGCCTTGTCATTGACTAGCCAAATCTTCCGGGGCTGAAGTAGTTAAAAAGAGTAAACACAGTTGATTGATAATAAATGGCTTCAGCCAAACACAAACCATGAGTAAAAGAAATGTTTTTGTGTTATCATTCATTATATGTGAAAAACGGCCAAGAAATCATAAATTCGCCAAGGGCATGTAAACTTATGAGCACAACTGTATATAGCAGTAAATGTGCACCCAATATACTGCAGTAAAAGTACACTAACGCACTTCAATATACTGCAGTAAAAGTGCACAAATGCACTTCATTATACTGCAGTAAAAGTGCCCTAATGCTCTTAAATATACTGCAGTAAAAGTGCACTAACACACTTCAATATACTGCAGTAAAAGTGCACTAACGCCCTTCAATATACTGCAGTAAAACTGCACTAACGCAATTCAATATACTGCAGTAAAAGTGCCCTGATGCACTATAAAATACTGCAGTAAAACTGCCCTGACACACTGCAATATACTGCTTTAAAACTTCCCTGACACTCTAAATTGACACACTTGAATATACCACAGTAAAACTGCAATGACACTCTACACAGACACACTTCAATATACTGCAGTAAACCTGCTCTGACACACTAAACCACAGGTGTCAAACTGATGGCCCTCCAGCTGTTTTGCGAACTACAAGTCCCACGAGGCATTGTAAGGATGACAGTTACAAGCATGACTCCCATAGGCAGAGGCATGATGGGACTTGTAGTTCTGCAACAGCTGGAGGTCCACCAGTTTGACACCCCTGCACTAAACTGAAACTTCAGTAAAAATGAACGGTCACACTACACTCATGCTGCACTATCACTATATTCACACTAGATTGATACTTTACACTTACAATAGAATCACAATAACACACTATAGCACACTAACTTCCTAGTAGCAATGAACCAAGTCTTGTTCTGTCTATCTCCACTCCAATATCACACTTAAAATGAATGTTTAAATGTGATAGTCCTACCTCAATAGCTGACCATGGTAATTCTATACGTGACAATAAATAACTAAAATAAACATATTTCATACAAAATAAAGTGCTAGTACAAACAATATATCAGTGAAAACATGAAAAATAATAATTATGTAACCGTGCTTTGCTAATTTATGCATTGCAGTAGGTTATAAGTAAGAGTTTGGCTCCCTCTAGTGTCCTTTCTATTTAATGCTATTAAGACTTTTGTTTGATCTCATTAAAGTCATGTTCCAAGGCATTGTGGGAGATGTAGTGGATGAGGAAGTGACTCATGTACTAAAACTCAGTCTGGGAACTACCTACCCACAATGCCAGGTCACAGAACAGCCTGCTGGGTAGTGACATAAAAGGGGCAGCATGGCATCTTGGGATAAGAAGTTAAAGGCTTTTAGAAATGGGGCACTCAGGGTATCTAGAAATGTTTTGAAGTAGACCACTGATAAACTGTCAGGGCCCGGGCTTTTACCAGAGTTTACATTTTTAACTGCTGTCTGGAATTCTTGGTGGGTGATTGCGCCTTCTAGTGCCTCAGAGGACTCCGGGGGAAATTCTCTGGGGGCAGTGTTTTGGTAGGAACTGTGTAATTTTCTTTTGATGAATTTCAGTGTTGAGTGTGGGGACATTTGAACCGTCTAAATTATAGAGTTTTGTATAAGATTTCTCAAATTCCTGGGCTATGTCAGTGTTATTAGTATGTGTGAGTCCCGATGGGGAGTGTAGTTTGTGAACCGTCATTTTGGCTTTCTTTACTTGTAAAGCTTGGGCTAGTAAGTGTCCGCTCTTATTTCCTGATTCGTAGAATAGCTTTTGCGACAATATAAATTTCTTCTTCACATTGTGACCTAGTTCCTCCTGCAGTAATTTGCGTGTTTCAATAAGATCTTGATAGGATTTTTGTGCTAGTGTTTGTTTGTGTATAGCTTCTAGTGTTTTGAATTTGTGATACAGTTCTGTTATTGTCTTTTTTTCTCTTTTTTAATGGTTGCTGCCATTGAGATGAGTTTGCCTCTTAGTACAAATTTGTGTGCTTCCCATTGGGTCAGACTTGAAGTATCAGCTGTATCGTTCTCTCTGAAATAGTCTGTCAGGCAGTTTGTGAGAGTCTGTATTCTGTTTTTGTCCATTAGCAGCATGGGGACCAGTCTCCAAATAATGGAGTATGTAGTTGTATCAGGGAGAGTCAGGGTCATAGTGATCGGGTGATGGTCTGAAATGATCATGGGTTCTATTGTTACTTTGGACAGAAGGGGAAGATCCCTTTGAGTTAAAAAATATGTAATCCAGTCTGGAATATCTTTTATGTGGTGCTGAGAAAAAGGCAAAGTCCTTTTCTTGTGGCTTGAGGGTTCGCCACGTGTCATGAAGTAGGAGAGATTGGATGCTTAGCTTTATTTGGCGTAATGCTCTGTAAGGTATACTGGAAGTGCCCGTTGATGTATCAAGAAGGGGATCGAGAGGGACATTAAAGTCTCCCCCCAGTATGAGTATACCATTTTGGAACGAAGTTAGGGTTTGTAAGGTTTTGCAAAGAAATGGTACTTGAGCTGTGTTGGGACAGTAAATGTTTGCTAGCGTAATTGGTTTGTTGTGGAAATGTCCTTTTAGGAATATATATCTACCTTGATCATCTATCATGGAGTCTGTGATTTTGAGGGAGGTATTTTTGGAGACAAGTGTGGAGACTCCCTTCGTTTTGGAGTGTGGTGTCATGGCGTGATAGCTTATCGGAAAAAGTCATTATTGTAGAACTTTGGGACTGCCTTTGTGGAGAAGTGAGTCTACTGTATGAATACAATGTCTGCCGTCATGCTTCTCGTGTATGTCAGAACCCAAGAGCGTTTTTCCGGTATGTTTAGGCCTTTGGTGTTAAGTGAGACAACTTTGAGAGAAACGTTTTTAGTTAGGTTTTTGGTGGTGTTAGCCATGATGATTCAAGATGGCACTACACCAGATGTAGGGTTTTCGGAGGAGGGAAGCCAGAGAGGGAATCGTCTACAAAGGGTGTTAGAGTATCAGTGGCAATGGTCGTTTGGACGTGGGGGAAGGGGTAGGGGGGAATGTAGTGTATAGGGGGTGAGGAGGGGGAGGGTTAGTCTGAGGATATTTGTGGGTAGGGTGTTGTTGGGAGGTAGGTGTGATTGGGTAGTCTTTAGTATGACTGGTGGTGATTAAGAGCTTGCGCTCCAATCACTATTAGTTAGTCCAGCAATGGACAGCCAGTACTCTTAGAGTCCACTGTGTGTGGGTGTGGTTGGGATAGTTACTCCGTTGGATTGGAGTACCCGTTCTTCAGAGGTCTAGGTGGTTAATGTAACGGTGGTATAGTCACATTTAATAGATATGTTTGTCCATGTACGGATCCTGGTGTAGATTAGGGTGTTTTTATGAAGATGCATGTGGGGGTATTTCTGGGATCATGGCCCTTATGTTTCCGTTATTGTGCTGGGAATGTATACGTGTGTGTAGTGGGATATGTAAATGTTATTTCTCGTGTGATGTACTGTAATGGAAAGCCTGTCGGTTGCTAGAACACTTATGCTTTTAGGCGATTAGGACATTCGTACTGCAGTAAAATCTTAAAACTGGTTGGCACTTTACATGCGGTCTGAATACAATTCCAAGTAAACAGTAATAATAAAACCTTGAACATTAACAATAATTATAACAATAACTTTCCCGCTGCTTTTCTATGCTACTAGTTTTCTGGAAGGGGAAGTAGAAGAGAGAGTCTAAAGTATGGGTCTAGGTGGTAGCTTTGGAGCCAAAATACATATGGTCGACCGGATGTCTCTGAGAGATTAACCTTTTTGAATAGGAAGTGAGGTTCCTCATCTTTCTGGGGAGTAGATTGGGGGGGTAGTGTCTGGTCTCTCGGTCCCTTCCTATAGTGACAACCTTGTGTGTGGTTGTATGAACAGTTGTGAAGACTTATTCACTTATGAGGCTATATTAGTTAGAAGGGGCAGTCAACGATGACACTAAGTATGAGTTGTAGGCTTGGGGGTTCAGCTTGGGGGTTCATGGGTCATTTTTAAAAAGAGCTTTTTCAATCCCCCTTTCCTCCATGTTTTTCCCCACCCTTTCCCCATTCTTGTTATTGTTTTTTTTTCCTCCTTTCCTTCCCTTCCTTCCCTTCCTTTTTTTTCCTTTTTCCTTTCCTTCTCCCTCCTTTTCTTTTTTTCCCTTCCCCTTTTCCTTCTTTCCTTCCCTTCCCCCTTTCATTCCTTCTTTTTTTCCTTTCCTCCTTTTTTTTCCTTTTTTTTGTTCTTTCCCCCTCCTTCCCCCCTCTTCTCTCTCCCCTTTCCCCCCCATTTCTTTTCATTCCCTTCCCCCTCTCATTTTCCTTCCTTCTTCTATATCTATTCCCTTTCCGTCTTACCTATTGCTTTCCTTTCTCACCCCCTTCCTTTTATCCTTTCTTTTTCCTGTTTCCCTCTTTCTTTGTGTGTTGTGTGTCCTTTAACCTTGGTTAAGTAATCGTTGGAGTGTGTGGGCTTTAGATTTGGGGCCTCAACTATAATATGTTTAATGGTAGTATAGGGATACAGGATATGTGTCATCGTCGGCTATACTCCCATACAACATGTACATCCTACATCTATAGGTACGCTAACATTTGCACAGTACATCTCAAGGTAAAGTCATACTTCTCAGTTGGCAGATTGTAAAAGAAGCAGTATGTGGCTAGAGTCTATTGATGGCACTGTATCTATAAGATCCTGTATATGTAAGTCTCTGCTTTGAGCTTGAGGTTATCACCAATTATCACAGATTTAAGGCAATTACTTTTGTTTTACCTCATCGGATGGGAACCATCTTGTTGCCTGAAAAAAACAAAAATATGTAGAGGTGACTCCTTCTGAAGTTCTCTCCTTTTTCTTTGACCTCTCTTCCCTCTTCCTCTGTCTTGTGTATTTTATGATGTAGAGGGCATCTAGAATGCATAGTACAGTGGCTGCAGTACAAGCAATGTAGTCGCAATGGTAGTCTCTCTCTCCTCTGTTATGTCAGGTCTTGAAATGGTATATGGGTGCGAGTAAGTTCCATTCACTCGGTATAGGGGTTGGTGTGTGGTTTTACTGGGTCCAAATTGTGTAGAGTCAGCTTGTCTGTTCAGCAACCTTCGTTTAGTGGCGGGTAAAAATCCAAGTTATAACACGTATTGTCTTATCAGTTTGTCAGTCACACCGAAAGAGGTGAATCTGTACCTTTTTAGGAGTGTCTAGCCCTGCGATGAACTGGTGAAGCAGTCGGGCTTCCATTTCTGGGCATCTTTGGGTCTTTCGGAGGCGACAATGGGGGATGAGTGCGGCGGCATCTAATGCTGAAATTATCATTCCCTGCTTCAGTAATGCCTTCCATGGACGTGGCCCTTCTCGTGGGTGGTAGGCGAAAATCACTGTACCAGTCCGGTAGATCTATCAACAGTAAATTGAGAGTCTTGCTAAAGTGCTTCAGGTCCTCTGGCACTCTAATATTCGCTGTATGGTTGTTGAAGCTTGCGGAAAGACAAAAGGGAAATTTCCATCTGTAGGCAATAACTCTGGCGCGGAGCATCTCTAGCAGAGGTCTCACTTCCCTTCTCCTCTGTAGGGTGATGTTGGAAAGATCTTGGAAATTTTTTATCTCAGAGCCCTGGAACATGATGCATCCCCTCTGTCTTGCCTTGCGTAGTATTTCCTCTTTTAATAAGTAGTCATTTAAGCAGCATACTATGTCTCTAGGCGGGTCTGTGTCTTTACCGTGATCTGCACATTGTCGATTGATTCAGGAAGGCCTCTCACCCGTAGATTGCGGCATCTGCCGCGATTGTCGAGGTCTTCCATATGTCTGCTTATTTCCTGCAGGTGTATGGAGTGAGATTCTGTGACCTGTTGGACCTAGCATAGCGTGGCATCATGGGGGATGTGCATTTCCTCCACATCTTCCACCCTTAGTATAATGGCCTGTATATCCATACGCAGGTCTGCAATTGCAGCTGCCAAAGTTGATTTTATGTCCAACGCTACGGAGCGGAGGTCAGCTAGACTCAGCAGAGAAGCTGTAGATTGTTCTGTTGGGGGAGGACTGCCACTCCTGTCCCTTCCAGCTTCTCTGACAGGGGAGCGCGTTTCCTGTGAGGAGGCCTGAGGCGCCATCATGGCTCCCTGTGATTTCAACCGGAATATATCCGGTATTTGCCGGCCGGGTTGCGTGTCCTGATCCCTGGGGGAGCGGGATCGCGTCGCTGAGGAGCTCCAGTGTGTGCCACTCATTTTGGGATCCATTTTTGTGCTGTTCAGGCAGTATGCTGGACCTCAGGGACAGGAGCTCTGAGACTAAGACTAAGCGGCCATCTCAGAACAGAGCCAAGCCACACCCCCCTGCTTCTTAATATAGGGGGTCAACAATGCCAAGAGATGGTGAAAGCAGGGGTCTGTCATCCGGAGATAATTCCTAAAACCATCAGGATTATTCTCTTGGAGCTCCCACAGCAAAGGCATATGACAGAATTGGTCACAATTAGACAACCAATTTTTGGTCCAAGAACTCCTCCTGTTCCTGGACTGGACTTGGGTCGAAGCAATAACTCCAAGCCCAATGATAACATGTTCTCTCCTCCAATTCCTCAACATGGCTGGTTGATGAACGCCCATTCAGAAAGGAACTGACAAGCATGAACTGAAAAGCGTGAATCAACACTCACCAAACTTTTACTAACATGAAATTAGCAGAAGGAGCCCAAAGGGTGGCGCATGACAATTGAACTTCCTCTTTATCGGCTCATAGTACGTCTAGTATGTCACTACGTTCGTGTTTGTTGGCCGACAATTGTGTGCTGATTCTATGCAAGACAAGTTTTGGGCCAATGCCCTTTGGACAAAAGTCTGCGACTGTGTCTGTACCAAAAAAACGATAGTGTGTACAAGGCTTAACCAGATGGATAACCAGATCAACATAGAGAAAAAAAGCAGCATCTGGCACCATCCCAAATTTAAGAATGACTTGTTGGAAAATTCCATCCAGGCAAGCTGTAAAAGCTTTTAAATGATCAGTATTTTTTTTACACATTATGTTTGCATATACAGTATCTCACAAAAGTGAATACACCACTCACATTTTTGTAAATATTTTATTATGACTTTTCATGTGACAACACTGAAGAAATTACTTTGCTACAATGTAAAGTAGTGAGTGTACAGCTTGTATAAAAGTGTAAATTTTACTCTCCCCTCAAAATATCTCAACACACATCCATTAACCCTTTCGCTGCCATGCCCTGTGCTCCATTTTGTACACTCAGGTGGCCAGACCATTTTTGCAATTTTCCTTTTGCTTTTTTATATTTCAGTTATAGTTCTAAAGTTTGTAAAAGACCCCCAAACTATATTTTTCTTTTAGGAATATATATCTACCTTGATCATCTATCATGGAGTCTGTGATTTTGAGGGAGGTATTTTTGGAGACAAGTGTGGAGACTCCCTTCGTTTTGGAGTGTGGTGTCATGGCGTGATAGCTTATCGGAAAAAGTCATTATTGTAGAACTTTGGGACTGCCTTTGTGGAGAAGTGAGTCTACTGTATGAATACAATGTCTGCCGTCATGCTTCTCGTGTATGTCAGAACCCAAGAGCGTTTTTCCGGTATGTTTAGGCCTTTGGTGTTAAGTGAGACAACTTTGAGAGAAACGTTTTTAGTTAGGTTTTTGGTGGTGTTAGCCATGATGATTCAAGATGGCACTACACCAGATATAGGGTTTTCGGAGGAGGGAAGCCAGAGAGGGAATCGTCTACAAAGGGTGTTAGAGTATCAGTGGCAATGGTCGTTTGGACGTGGGGGAAGGGGTAGGGGGGAATGTAGTGTATAGGGGGTGAGGAGGGGGAGGGTTAGTCTGAGGATATTTGTGGGTAGGGTGTTGTTGGGAGGTAGGTGTGATTGGGTAGTCTTTAGTATGACTGGTGGTGATTAAGAGCTTGCGCTCCAATCACTATTAGTTAGTCCAGCAATGGACAGCCAGTACTCTTAGAGTCCACTGTGTGTGGGTGTGGTTGGGATAGTTACTCCGTTGGATTGGAGTACCCGTTCTTCAGAGGTCTAGGTGGTTAATGTAACGGTGGTATAGTCACATTTAATAGATATGTTTGTCCATGTACGGATCCTGGTGTAGATTAGGGTGTTTTTATGAAGATGCATGTGGGGGTATTTCTGGGATCATGGCCCTTATGTTTCCGTTATTGTGCTAGGAATGTATACGTGTGTGTAGTGGGATATGTAAATGTTATTTCTCGTGTGATGTACTGTAATGGAAAGCCTGTCGGTTGCTAGAACACTTATGCTTTTAGGCGATTAGGACATTCGTACTGCAGTAAAATCTTAAAACTGGTTGGCACTTTACATGCGGTCTGAATACAATTCCAAGTAAACAGTAATAATAAAACCTTGAACATTAACAATAATTATAACAATAACTTTCCCGCTGCTTTTCTATGCTACTAGTTTTCTGGAAGGGGAAGTAGAAGAGAGAGTCTAAAGTATGGGTCTAGGTGGTAGCTTTGGAGCCAAAATACATATGGTCGACCGGATGTCTCTGAGAGATTAACCTTTTTGAATAGGAAGTGAGGTTCCTCATCTTTCTGGGGAGTAGATTGGGGGGGTAGTGTCTGGTCTCTCGGTCCCTTCCTATAGTGACAACCTTGTGTGTGGTTGTATGAACAGTTGTGAAGACTTATTCACTTATGAGGCTATATTAGTTAGAAGGGGCAGTCAACGATGACACTAAGTATGAGTTGTAGGCTTGGGGGTTCAGCTTGGGGGGTTCATGGGTCATTTTTAAAAAGAGCTTTTTCAATCCCCCTTTCCTCCATGTTTTTCCCCACCCTTTCCCCATTCTTGTTATTGTTTTTTTTTTCCTCCTTTCCTTCCCTTCCTTCCCTTCCTTTTTTTTCCTTTTTCCTTTCCTTCTCCCTCCTTTTCTTTTTTTCCCTTCCCCTTTTCCTTCTTTCCTTTTTTGTAAATATTTTATTATGACTTTTCATGTGACAACACTGAAGAAATTACTTTGCTACAATGTAAAGTAGTGAGTGTACAGCTTGTATAAAAGTGTAAATTTTACTCTCCCCTCAAAATATCTCAACACACATCCATTAACCCTTTCGCTGCCATGCCCTGTGCTCCATTTTGTACACTCAGGTGGCCAGACCATTTTTGCAATTTTCCTTTTGCTTTTTTATATTTCAGTTATAGTTCTAAAGTTTGTAAAAGACCCCCAAACTATATTTTTCTGAAAGCATATGACCTCTAGAATAAAAAGAAGGTGCTACTGATTCTTTATACTCTGTGGTATTTGCACAAATGTTAATCAAACCAATATATTCGCAGAAAATTGTCAGAGCTGAGCTCAGCCCTTCCTTCTCTGAGCTGGTTGATCAGCTGTCGGCTAATTGCCAGCTCCTATCTCTCCACAGTGACTGTTGATGATATCCTGCTCATCACTCCTGCCTACTTAAGCCATCCAGTCCAGATGATCTCTGCCTTCACCTTGGTCACACCTCTAGAGACGCTCTTCTGTGTTCCTGTTAAAGACTTGCTTGGCTGACGTTCCTTCTGGCTCCAGATCCTGTTTGCTGTTCTAATACGCTGTTTGTTGGTAATATTTTTTTCAGCTTGGATGAGCAGGTTCACCGCATGGATCAGTTTGCCACGGCTCACTTGGAATCTCCCACTATGGCTGCTCCGGTACAACCTGAGTTGCAGGCTGTCCCTGCTGCTGCTCCAATCTCTGTGCAGGTACGCGCCTCGAGTATTACCTCTATAAGAGGGATGTCTGGTTCCGCTTCGCTTTCCTAGAGATTTGAGGGCGATCCAGGCCAATGCAGAGGGTTTTTCAACCAGGTTGAGATACACTTTGAGATGCTGCACCAGGTGTTTCCCATGGATAGAAGAAAAGTAGGTTTTGTGATATCTTTGCTTTGCTGAGAGAGCCTTGGCCTGGGCAAACCCTCAATGGGAGATGCAAAAAACTGTTGTCTTGAGTTACCCTGAGTTTGTGGCTTCTTTTAAAAGAGTATTTGATGTTCCCGCATGCTCCACTTCTGCTGCCAAGTGCCTCATGTCCATCAAACAGAGTACAAGAACTGTTGCCGATTACGCCATTGAATTCTGTACTCTGGCAGCAGAGGTTGCGTTGAACAATGAGGCCCTCGTAACTGCTTTTTCTCATGGTCTCTCAGATACTATCAAAGATGAGATGGCAGCCCGAGATATACCCACTAAGCTGGAGAAGTTGATCACGTTTGTCATCCTCATTGACTCTAGACTCGGAGAAAGACTCTCTTTTAAGGAGCGCTTGTGGAAGCCTTCTGTACATTTGTCTCCGAGCTTTGAAGTCCCAGCCTTGCCTCCTTCACCTCCCATACTTCCTGGTATTGTGTCGTTCAGTGGAGATGAACCCATGCACTTGGGGTTCACGCATCTCTCTGCAGATGAGAGAACCCTTAGGAGGAGGGAGAGATTGTGCCTTTATTGTGGCCAGGCAGGTCACTTTTTGAAGTCTTGTCCTACCAGTCCAGGGAACGTCCGAACCTTGAGGTCCTGTCATGGACAGACCTTAGGTGGCATTGTTTCATCCCCAGTTATCCTGAAGGATAAGCCCCTGGTTTTGGTTACCCCTTCTTGGGCTGAGTCGTCCGTCGAGATACAGGCTCTAATCGACTCTGGGGCTGCAGGCCTGTTCATTGATGCTGCATTTGTATCAAATCACTCAATTCTGCTGCAGCTGCGTGACACTCCACTTGCCATCTAGGCTCTTGACGGGAGACCTCTACAACCTTCCCGTGTGACTCATGAGACTGTTCTGTTGTCCATGGCCATAGGATGTCCATGGCCATGAGATAATCCAATTCCAAGTTATTTCCTCACCTAAGTTTTCGCTGGTTATTGGTTATCCTTGGTTACAGAGGCACAATCCCTCTTTTAATTGGCTCCATGCTGAGGTTTTCTCCTGGTCGCCACAATGCAGTAAGACATGCTTCCAGAAGGCAGCCAAGGTCCTGTGCACCTCTTCACTCTCCTCTCTGCCAGAGGAGTACTGCGATTTTAGCAATGTCTTTGACAAAAGTCAAGCCGGTAGTTTGCCTCATCACTGGTCGTATGATTGCGCAATTGATCTTCAACCTGGTGCCATACCCCCTCGTTTACCCTTTGTTGGTCTTGGAGGGTAAGGCCATGGAGGAGTAGGTAGCAGATGCACTTTTTCGAGGTTTCATCTGCGAATCCTCATATCCTGCTGGCGCTGGTTTCGTCTTTGTGAAGAAGAAGAAGAGTGGTGAACTGAGACCTTGTACTGATTATAAGGGTCTCAATCATTTCACAATTAAGAATGCCTATCAGATTTTGTTGATTACGGAATTATTTGACCGCCTGCATATAATTTTGTGAGGATTAAGGAGGATGACGAGTGGAAAACTGCATTTAATACGAGAACAGGCCGTTATGAGTACCTCATAATGCCTTTTGGCCTTTGTAACACAACAGCAGTTTTCAAGGAATTTAGTAACAATGTTCTTCAATATTTGTTGCAGTTATGTGTGTTGGTTTATTTCAACGATATCCTCATATTTTCCAAGTTCCTGAAGAAGCACCACACAGATGTCTGTCATGTGCTTCAGAAACTAAAAGAGAACAATCTCTATTTTAAATTGAAGAAGTATAAATTCCATCATGAACAGGTTAAATTGCTGGGTTATGTAATTTCCACTGCTGGTTTTTTCGGACCCAGAAACTTTCAGCAGTCCTACAGTGGCCCCGACCCATGGGTTTACATCCTCTGCAGCGTTTATTCGTAACGTCTCATCTCTGGTCAAGCCCCTGACTGATATGACCAGTAAGGACGGTAACCCACAGGTTTGTTTTCCAGAGTCCATTAAGGCCTTTGAGAGTCTCAAAACTGCCTTTGTTTCTGCTCCTGTGTTGGCACATCCTGATCTTATGTTACCTTTTATCCTTGAGGTTGATGCTTCTGAGACTGGAATTGGCACTTTTCTGTCTCAACGTCCTACCTCTGAGAGCGCTATGCATGCTTGTGGCTACTTTTCCAGGAAATTGTCACCTACGGTGTGCAATTACGAGATTGGTGACAGAGAGCTGTTAACAATCATTTAAGCCCCAAAAGAATGGAGACATCTCCTCAAAAGTACCACTGTGCCAGTTCTCATTCTTACTGACCATAAGAATTCTTGTCTGAGGCCGCGTACACACGCGCGGACTGTTCGCCCAACTTTGTCCGTCCAACAGTTTCGGCAAACAGTCCGCTCAAACTTAGCATGGACGGACATGGCCACACACGACGGACGAACAGTTTGCTGAAACCGTGCGCGATGACGTGAACGGCACGTACGACGGGACGAAAAATACGACGTCCTATACACTGCATTACAGCTTTCGGCGTGAAAATCCTTTCTGAGCATGCGCGCAACTTTGTTTGACGAACAAGCCTACACACGGGCGGACTGTTCGCTCAAACAAGGTTTCAGCGGACAGTTTTTCGGAAATTCCGAAAAACCTTGTCCGTCCAACTGTCCGCTGAAACTGTCCGCTGAAAGCCCACACACGAGCGGACTGTCCGCCCAAACACTGTTCAGCGGACAAAGTTGGGCGAACAGTCCGCCCGTGTGTACGCGGCCTGAGGCTCTCTCCCAGAAGGGCACGATGGGCTCTTTTCTTGTTTAGTTTCAATTACATTGTCTCATTCTTACCCGATAATAAGAATGTAAGGACTGATGCTTTGTCACAACAATTTTCCTCCACTGGCTACGGTTCACACCAGTCTCACTTTTCCTTTGGGTGACAAAATTCTTGCTGCTCAGGTCCATGCTCCTCCTGAGAAACTTTGTGACCACTGCTTTGTCCCATAGAGTCTCCATACTGCACCAGACTTACCATTCTCCCAATGCTGCTGGCCACCCTGGGATGAATCAACTTTTTTGGGCTATTTCACAACAATTCTGGTGGCCTAGTCACTGATGTAACTGCCTTCGTAGCTGCCTACTCCATGTGTGCTCAGAGTGAGACTCCACAACACCTTCCAGTGGGCCTCCTACAACCCATACCCACTGGAGAAAGGTCCTGGACCCACCTGTCTGCAGATTTCATTGTGGAGTTACCCAACTCACAGGGCAACACAGTTATCCTTATGGTGGGTGACCGGTCCTCGAAAATGTTTCATATGTCTGTATTCCACTTAAGAAGTTTCTCAGTTCTAAGGAACTGGCTTCCATTTTTGCTCGTGAGATCTTTCGCTTACATGGGCTACCCAAGCTGATTGACTCAGACAAGCGTAGTCAGTTTGTGTCCAGGTTCTGGTGAGCCTTTTGTGCACATTATGGAATTCAGCTTGCTTTCTCCTCTGCGTATCACCCGCAGTCTAATGGGGCCACAGAACGAGCCAATCAGTCCTTGGAGCAATTCCTTAGTTGCTATATTTCTGACCATCATAACAACTGGTCAGACCTCTTGCCGTGGCAGAGTTCACTCACAATAGTGTCTTGAATTCTGCTTCTGGATTATCCCCATTTATGGCTAAACTATGGTTTCCAACCTTCAATGTTGTTCCGCAGAGTATTCCTGCGTTAGAGGAGCATCTCCGTGGTCTTCGTTCTACTTGGGCAAAAGTCTAGGAGGCTTTGCAACATGCTAATGATAGGTACAGACTCCATGCTGACTGCAGATGCCTGCCTGTGCCTTTCTACCAGGTTGGGGACAGGGTCTGGATGTCATCTCTCAACCTCCAACTTCGTGTTCCCTGAGTCGATTGGAGCTTGTATCTCGATGGACAACTCAGCCCAAGAAAGGATGACCAAAACCAGGGGCTTATCCTTCTGGATAACTGGGGACGAAAGAGCGTCCATGGCAGGACCTCAAGGTTTCGGGCGTTCCCTGGACGGGTAGTACAAAACTTCAAAAAGTGACTTGCCTGGCCACAATAAAGGCACAATCTCTCCCTCCTCCTAAAGGCTCTCTCATCCACAGAGAGAAGCGTGAAGCCCAGGTGCATGGGTTCATCTTCACTGACCGACTCGGTACCAGGAGGCATGGGAGGTGAGGGAGGCATGGGTGGGACTACAAAGCTCGGAGGCAAACACACAGGAGGCTTCTGCAAGCACTCCTTAAGAAAAAGTCTTTCTCTGAATCTGGAGTCAATGAGGATGGCAAACGAGATCAAGCTCTCCAGCTCAGTGGGTATTTCTCGGGCTGCTATTTCATCCTTGATGGAATCCGAGAGACCATGAGAAAAAGCAGCCACGAGTTCACCAGTTCACCAGTTCTCGTACTCTGTTTGATTGACATGAGGCACTTGGCAGCAGAAGTGGAGCGTGCGGTAACATCAAATACACTTTAAAAGGAGGCCACAAACTCAGGGTAACTCAAGACAACAGTTTTTTGCGTCTCCCATAGAGGGTTAGCCCAGACCAAGGGCTAACCCTCAGAAATCAAAGATATCACGAAACCTACTTTGCTTCTGTCCATGGGAAACGCCTGGGGCAGCATCTCGAAGTATATCTCAACCTGATTGAGAAACCCTCTGCATTGAACTGGATTACCCAAATCGCAGGGGAAGCAGAGCAGAACCAGACATACCTCTTATAGAGGTAAGACTCGAGGCGGGTGCCTGCACAGAGACTGGTGCAGCAGCAGGGGTGGCCTGCGACTCAGGTGTACCAGAGCAGCCTCCGAGGGGGATTCCAGGTGAGCCGTGCGACTCAGGAGCGTTTGTAACGCCATGGCAAACTGATCCATGCAGTGATTTTGCTCATCCAATCTGGAAAAAATATTACCAACAAGTGGATTGACTATATCTTCTGAATTCATGGCCTTCGCCTACTGTCAGAAACCATGAATCAGACCGAGTAGTACAATTAAATCACACTTGTTTATTAAATAAAAATAAAAAGATAAAAAGATAAATAGAAAAAGCGTAGTCAAAGTATAGCCAGAGTCCAGTAACCATATCGAGTAGTCAGTCAGGCCAGAGTTCAATAACCAGATCGTGTAATCAGCCAGGCCAGAAGTCAGGGATCCAAGTAGAGCAACAGCAAGCAGGATAAAGTGCCAGAAGGGATGTCAGCAAGCCAGTCTTTAAACAGAACCGCAGGAGATGGTTTCTTGTGATGTGACCAAGGCGAAGGCAGAGGTGAAGTGAGCCGAACAGCTTTAAGTAGGCAGGTCAGACGAGCATGATCCAGGAACAGCTGGTAACTGTGGAGAGAGGAGGAGAGCTAGAAATTAGCCGACAGCTGAGCAGCCAGCCCAGAGAAAGAAGGGAAAAGCTAGCTCTGACAGCACCTCAGTTTATTAGGCCTTTGCGTATTCTTTGCAGGATTAACTCAGTGGCTTACGCAATAGACCTTCCTTCTAATATGCATATCTCAAATGTATTTCATGTCTCCTTATTAAAACCTTTGGTTTGCAACCGCTCTACCACCTCGATGCCTAGTCCTCACCCTGTACAGGTTGAGAACCATGAGGAGTATGAAGTACTAGACATGTGCATTCGTTTTCGTCCGAATGCATTTTCGTCCGAATTTCAGCTATTTTCGTTTTCGTTTTGACAAACGATAACGAAAGCACAAAATCCGAAAAACGAAAGATCCGACATAAATAAATGCTTTATTTTCGTTTTCATTGTTACAACAGTTCGATATAGAATAGGAGATTCGACATGACTCTGACGATAACAATCTGTCTATAGAACCTGTGGTCGAATGTGCTTAACCTTACCTCTATTAGTCCAAGATTATATAGAGAAAATATTCGACAGAGAAAAAAGATTTGACAGAGAGAAAAGATTCTGCAAGTTACTGTCCTAAAAAGTGTTTGGGGACCCGGGTCCTGCCCCAGGGGACATGTATCAATGCAAAAAAAAGTTTTAAAAACGGCCGTTTTTTCGGGAGCAGTGATTTTAATAATGATTAAAGTGAAACAATAAAAGTGTAATATTCCTTTAAATTTCGTAGGGGGGGGTTGTCTATAGTATGCCTGTGAAGGGGCGCATGTTTCCCGTGCTTAGAATTGTCCCTGCACAAAGTGTCATTTATGCAGGAAAAAAAGTCCTTTAAAATCACTCGCAGCTATAATGAATTGTCGGCTCCCGTAATACAGAGAACACTCATTGAAAGTCATTGATAAAAAAATAAATAAATAAATAAAAAAAAAAGCGTGGGGGTCCCCCAAATTCAATTTTCAGGCCCTTCAGGTCTGGTATGGATATTAAGGGGAACCCTGCATCAAATTTAAGAAAAAATTTGACGTGGGGTTCCCCCTAAATATCCATAACCAGACCCTTCAGGTCTGGTATGGATATTAAGGGGAACCCCGCATCAAATTTAAAAAAAATTTGACATGGGGTTCCCCCTAAAAATCCATACCAGACCCTTTATCCGAGCACGCAACCTGGCAGGCCGCAGGAAAAGAGGGGGGGACGAGAGAGCCGCCCCCCCTCCCTCCTGAACCGTACCAGGCCACATGCCCTCAACATTGGGAGGATGCTTTGGGGGTCCGTGACCCCTCAAAGCACCTTGTCCCCATGTTGATGAGGACAAGGGCCTCATCCCCACAACCCTGGCCGGTGGTTGTGGAGGTCTGCGGGCGGGGGGCTTATCAGAATCTGGAAGCCCCCTTTAACAAGGGGACCCCCAGATCCCGCCCCCCCCCTGTTTGAAATGGTAAGGGGGTACAAAAGTACCCCTACCATTTCACAAAGAAAGTGTAAAAAATGGTTAAATAAAACAAACACACTTTTGAAAAATTCCTTTATTAAAAATAAAAAAAAGATTCCAGCGGCGGTAATCCACTCTTGCTATCCAGCGACGGACGGTCAGCTCTCCATCGATGTCTAATGTCATCCAGCGCAGCGCAGCATCCTTCTTCTGTCTCCGTGGAGGAGACACTACAGACATTCCGGCGGCTTGACGTTTCTTATATAGGGTGGGCGGGGCCACCCGTCACCTGACCCCGCCCCCCTCTGAGGCAAGGGGAAACCCGGGGTTCCCTGTGACGTAGGGGTGACCCGCACCCCTCTGATGTAACACAGGCAGGTTTCCGTTACATCAGAGGGGGGCGGGGTCACCCATACGTCACGGGGAACCCCTGGTTTCCCCTTGCGTCAGAGGGGGGCGGGGTCAGGTGACGGGTGGCCCCGCCCTCCGTATATAAGAAACGTCAGCGCCGGAATGCCTCCAGTGTCTCCGTGGAGGAGACAGAAGAAGGATGCTGCGCTGCGCTGGATGACATTAGACATCGATGGAGAGCTGACCGTCCGTCGCTGGATAGCAAGAGTGGATTACCGCCGCTGGAATCTTTTTTTATTTTTAATAAAGGAATTTTTAAAAAGTGTGTTTGTTTTATTTAAACATTTTTTACACTTTCTTTGTGAAATGGTAGGGGTACTTTTGTACCCCCTTACCGTTTCAAACAGGGGGGGGGGCGGGATCTGGGGGTCCCCTTGTTAAAGGGGGCTTCCAGATTCTGATAAGCCCCCCGCCCGCAGACCTCCACAACCACCGGCCAGGGTTGTGGGGATGAGGCCCTTGTCCTCATCAACATGGGGACAAGGTGCTTTGAGGGGTCACGGACCCCCAAAGCATCCTCCCAATGTTGAGGGCATGTGGCCTGGTACGGTTCAGGAGGGAGGGGGGGCCGCTTTCTCGTCCCCCCCTCTTTTCCTGCGGCCTGCCAGGTTGCGTGCTCGGATAAAGGGTCTGGTATGGATTTTTAGGGGGAACCCCACGTCAATTTTTTTTTTATTTGACGCGGGGTTCCCCTTAATATCCATACCAGACCTGAAGGGTCTGGTTATGGATATTTAGGGGGAACCCCACGTCAAATTTTTTCTTAAATTTGAGGCAGGGTTCTCCTTAATATCCATACCAGACCTGAAGGGCCTGGTAATTGAATTTGGGGGACCCCCACGCTTTTTTTTTAATTTATTTATTTATTTATTTTTTTATCAATGACTTTCAATGAGTGTTCTCTGTATTACGGGAGCCGACAATTCATTATAGCTGCGAGTGATTTTAAAGGACTTTTTTTCCTGCATAAATGACACTTTGTGCAGGGACAATTCTAAGCACGGGAAACATGCGCCCCTTCACAGGCATACTATAGACAACCCCCCCCTACGAAATTTAAAGGAATATTACACTTTTATTGTTTCACTTTAATCATTATTAAAATCACTGCTCCCGAAAAAACGGCCGTTTTTAAAACTTTTTTTTGCATTGATACATGTCCCCTGGGGCAGGACCCGGGTCCCCAAACACTTTTTAGGACAGTAACTTGCAAATTAGCCTTTAAAATTAGCACTTTAGATTTTGAACGTTGGAGTCCCATAGACTTTAATAGGGTTCTAAAGTATGCTATATAGTTAGCTCCGTCGAATCTTCTTTATACATTCGACAGACACCATAAGCCTTCCAAGACAGATTCGACCGTAATTCATGTGGATTTTCGGACGAATGCAATTTTTGAACGAAAAACGAAATAAATAAAAACGAATTTCGGGAGTAACTAAATAAATTAAGTTTTCAGACGAAAACGAAATTCCGAAACGAAATATTTTACTCTGCACATGTCTATGAAGTACAGTCCATTGTTGACTCCCATAGGTTCTGTGGGCGCATACAGTACCTGGTGCATTGGAAAGGGTGCAGTCCGGAGGATCGCTTTTGGGTCTCATCCTCGGATGTACATGCTCTTGTCCTCCTCCGTGATTTCCATAGACATTTTCCCCTCAAGCCTGGGGGTTCTCCAAGGGAGGTCATTGATGGGGGGGTACTGCCAGGGCTGGGCTCAGCCCTTCCTTCTCTGAGCTGGTCACTCAGCTGTCGGCTAATTACCAGCTCCTATCTCTCCACAGTGACTCACCTGTTGATGATACCCTGCTCGTCAGTCCTGCCTACATAAGCCATCCAGTCCAGATGATCTCTGCCTTTGCCTCATCTCTAGAGACGCTCTCCTGTGTTCCTGTTAAAGACTTGCTTGGCTGACATTCCTTTTTGCTCCAGATCCTGCTTGCTGTTCTGCTATGCTGGTCTCTGGCTCTCTGACATTTTAACTTGTCTGTCTATCCGTTCTGGTTGCTGAACTCTGGCTATGTTTTTACTACGTTGACTCTGTTTACCTTTATTTATTATTATTAACCACTTGACCACTGGGCATTTAAACTCCCTTCCTAACCAGACCAAGTGTCAGCTTTCAGTGCTCTCACACTTTGAATGACAATTACTCAGTCATGCAATACTGTGCCCATATGACAGTTTTCTCTCTTTTTTCACACAAATAGAGCTTTCTTTTGGTATTTAATCACTGCTGAGTTTTTTATTTTTTGCGCTATAAATGAAAAAAGATCGAAAATTCCGTAAGCCGTGGATGGGGATGGCTAAGCATGGTTGAGCCATGAATGTGGATGGCTGCGTATGGCTGAGTATGGCTGAGAATAGATGGGATGGCTGAGTATGGCTGGGTGGGGACAGCTGAGTATGGCTGGGTGTGTATGGATGGTATGGCTGGGTGTGGCAGGGTATGGCTGAGTATGGCTGGGTGTGGGTGTGTATGGCTGAGTATGGCTGGATGGGTATGGCTGAGTATGGCTGGGTGGTTATGGCTGAGTATGGCTGAGTATAGATGGGATGGCTTTGTATGGCTGTGTATGGATTGAGTGGGGTGTAGGTTGCGCTATGGAGCCTTAGAATTGAATACAAGTAAATAAAGAAATGAATATGAAGTTTAGGTAAGAGCAACCTCTATTAATTTCCACCCTAATGGGTGGAAAGATGCTAAAGAGAGGAGAAGGAATAGATGTGGCGCTATACCGATAATACCGATTATTAATACAAACCTCTGGGTGAGGGCTTTGTTATATATAATTCTCAGTAGGCTGACAATTAGGTACAAACATAGATGTGCTATCACACACCCTATGCTATTTGCTAATGAACACCTATGAGTCGAAACCCGTATTACATATAATTCTCAGCGTGCTGGTTAATTAAACCCAAAGACACAAAAAGCACAAGAAACACAAAATTGCGACCATGATATGGAATACTTATCCCTATACCATAACAATGTATAGTTATTTGTAAAGTGCAAGTGCTAATAAATCTACATGTGCCTTAAAGGTAAGGATATACCATAAAATAATATAAATAGAAAATAGAAAAAGGACTGGATGTGATATCGGTGAAATAGCCGTGAATGTGATATTAATAATTTAAAATTTAAAGTTAGTGCTCTAAAGTAATGTTTAGAGTGAATATCACAATGATAGCACAATATAATGGCTAATACAGTGTAATAAATAGTACTATATAAGATGAAAAAAATTACAATGAAACATAGAAATACCATAAAAATTAAATAAAAATTGGGTAAAAAATATAAAATAAAATAAAATATGTGCAAAAATGCAGGTGAACTGTGAACAATAAACGTGATGAAACAAGTCTCTAATAAGTGACGGAATCTTCCGTGAGTGGAGGGGGGGAGGTGATGGTTTCCAGTTGTGTTCCTCGCGTTCGGTGGCTACTTATATATTATATTATTATGCTCTCACCGGAAAAAAGACCCCATCTGGGGTGGATCAGCCTTCACAATATCAGCTATTGTGTCGCTCTCTGGCTTCCTTCAGATGTAATATTGGGGATCCCTCGTTTCTCCGTAAATGCAATGTGCCACGTTATATAAGGTAAAGAGGCACATCCATAGTGTGATACCGTTTAAAACATTGCTTTTATTCCAAAAAATAGATTAAAACTACTTACAAACAAACGGTTTAAAATTGCGGTAGTGTATGTAGCTTTAAAAGTCCCGCTCTGCTATCTCCGCCTGAGCTCGAGGTGTACGTTGCCTGGCCACGTCCTACGCGTTTCGTCACACGGACGTCATCTGGATCCGCTCCAGATGACGTCCGTGTGACGAAACGCGTAGGGCATTTTCTTCTTAGAGGTTTTCCTTTTTCACTTATAACTTTCAGAATCTGTAAAAGACCCCCTTAACCATACATTTTCTGAAAGCACATGGCCATTAGAATAAAAATAAGATGCTAGTGATTTTTAAGGCAGCGCAATATTTGCGCAAATGTTTGTCAAAACAATATTTTCACTAAAAATACATTAAAATCATTAATAGTGCACATAAATACAACGTAACTTACAAAATTCCTGCTAAACTGCTACTAAAGCATTGTTCACATGTGGTATACTAAAGTGTACACCAATTGGGGGCCATGTTTACCCACACAGGAATGCACAGGGGTTCCATGCATCCCTTACAGGCAGTCACATTTATGTCAATTGGGATGCAACAGCTGCACAGGCATAGCTGCTGTTCCCACTCTGTCATCCGTGCGGGTGTTGGGTAGATGAAGCCAAACCCAGACAGTGTGAGCTCAGGGACATGCATGCGCACTTACATGGATGAACAATTGGGAGCAACGGCAGGTGTTACATCCCAAATTACATTAATGGGACTGTCTGCACAGAGATGAATGGAACATATGTGCATCAATGTAAAGGTACGCTGTGTATGCCATGTGTGAACAAGGTCTTAGGCCCTTTTTACACAAGCAGACCGATCGGGCCTTCCTGTTCGTTTTTCAGGCAGGCCCAATTGGACCACTCATTGTTCTCTATGGAGAGGCTGATGTAAATTGGAAATATGTCAGTTTACACCCGCCTGCATCCGACCCAGTCTAGTCCACTAAAAACAGACAGATGGGGATTCCATTTCCCATCCATCTAGCAGATCGAATCAGATGGCATCTGATGGGAATGGACAGGTGGTATGTTTCAATCTAACCACCCCATAGAGAACAGCAGGTTATTTCCATGTTCGCTCTCCATCAGCGGAGTGGACACAGACCTGTTATGCACCTGCTCAGCAGAAGTCAGCAGACAGATCCCCCGCTGAGCAGGCGGATCTGCTTGGCAGAGTCTGCTCCATATGAAAGGGGTCTTACCAGTAGAAGGGGGTCCATTAGGGGCACTGGGGCATCGCCCCCTGCAGGGTGCCGGACTCATTGTATGAGTTTTTTTTTCGAGGCCACATGAATAGAGCCTAATTGGCTTGAAAAAGTTTGGGCTCGGGGTGCAGAGAATTAATATTCTCTATTGTCTTCCGGCTTCTCCCGAGGAAGCTGAAGAGGGGTGAGTGCGGGCGGAGACCTTCACTATGGAGGGTTCAGTGTGAGAGGGAGGGGGCATCACTGTGGAGGGGTGAGTGCGAGGGGAGACCGTCACCATGAAGTGGTGAGTGCGGGGTGTGGACTGTCATTGTGGAGGAGTGAGTGCGAGAGGGGCGTAACCATGGAGGGGTGAGTGTGGGGGGAGGCCGTCACCATGGGGGTGTGAGTGTGGGAGGGGAGGTCATCACCGTGGAGGGGTGTGTGCAGAGGGAGACCATCACAGTGGAGGGGTAAGTGTGGGGGGAAACCATCACCATGGAGGGATGAGTGCGGGAGGGGGGTGTCACCATGCGGGTAGCCCTTTTCTCTTTAGCATTTTACTTTAATGAAATAAGGAATCTGTATAGAGATTCTATTTATTCATAAAATGACAGTCTGATGCATAGTAACTCTCGTGGTTACTATATATTAGCTGTCAGTGGATGTCAGTGGATATAGGAGCGATAGCTGCCCATATTCACTCTACTACCGGGGGAAGCTTGGTAAAAACATGCTTATCAAGCCCCACAAGCCCAAAATTGACCCCCTCCTACACTACCCCTCCTCTCCCCAGCCTGACAGATCACAGAGATTAGTGCAGGGAGAAGCTGAAGGCAGCAGGAAGGGAAGGAGGGATGCTGCTCAGAATGGCCAAAGATCAGGAGTGTGGGGAATTATGGGGCAATCTGAGTGATAGGGGGACACATCTGGATACCCCCTAAGACCCATGCAGCACCTGAAGCCAGCGGGAGTGGAAGAGGAGGGATGCCAGCTTATGATGGTAGCTGTGGGGAGTGAGTTTGCTGGGGGGGGTCGGATTGGGTGGATGGGGCGGTAATCAGTGCTGGGGGGAAGAAGGTGGGTGAAGGGGATAGGAGAGGAGAGTGGGGGGACAGTTTTAGGTGGAAGTTAGTAGCAGGGGGGAAGGCAGGGGGCAATGAAGCAGATGGGTGGAGGTGGCGTTCACATTAGGTGTTAATAATTCTAATAATCGGGTTGTAATCAACAGAGTCTGCTGAACAATTATTTCATACGTTTATGGTCATTGAAGTGACTATGATCTTATAGCAGAGGGAGAAATTAGGTCTGTACGACGTATGGCCACCCTCAGGCACTTCTGTAGGTCGCTGTAAGGCGTACGGACCTGACAGTGAAAGGGTTCATGTCTAAACCGCTGGCAACAAAAGCGAGTAGTACACCCCTAAGTGAAAATTTCCAAATTGAGCCCATTAACCATTTTCCGCTATTATGTGACTTGTTAGTGTTACAAGGTCTCAGGTGTGAATGAGGAGCAGGTGTGTTAAATTTGGTGTCTCTGAGAATCTGAAAAAAAAATGATTGTTGCTCCACATAAAGATGGCCTAGGCTATAAGAAGATTGCCAAGACCCTGAAACTGAGCCGCAGCTTGGTGGCCAAGACCATGCAGCGCTTTAACAGGACAGGTTCCACTCAGAACAGGCTTTACCATGGTCAATCAAAGAAGTTAGGTGCACTTTCTCAGTGTCATATCCAGAGGTTTTCTTTGGGAAATAGATGAGTGCTGCCAACATTGCTGCAGAGGTTGAAGGGGTGCGGGGTCAGCCTGTCAGTTCTCAGACCGTACGATGCACACTGCATCAAATTGCGAAAGGAAGAAGGAAGCCTTTTCTAAAGATGACGCACAAGAAAGCCCACAAACAGTTTGTTGAAGACAAGCAAACTAAGGACATGGATTACTGGGAGAACTAGATAAACTTATTTGGTTCAGATGGTGTCAAAAGTGTCTGCGGCAACCAGGGGAGAAGTACAAAGACAAGTGGGTCTTGCCTACAGTCAAGCATGGTGGTGGGAGTGTCATGGTCTGGGGCTGCATGAGTGCTGTCACCACTGGGGAGCTACAGTTCATTGAGGGAACCATAAATGCCAACATGTACTGTGACATACTGAAGCAGAGCATGATTCCCTCCCTTTGGAGACTGGGCCGCAGGGCAGTATTCCAACATGATAACGACCCCAAACACACCTCCAAGACAACCACTGCCTTGCTAAAGAAGCTGAGGCTAAAGGTGATGGACTGGCCAAGCATGTCTCCAGACCTAAACCCTTTTGAGCATCCGTGGGGCATCCTCAAATGGAAGGTGCAGGAGAACAAGTTTTCTAACATCCACCAACTTCGTGATGTCATCATGGAGAAGTGGAAACCTGTGAAGCTCTGGTGAACTCCATGTCCAAGAGGGTTAATGCAGTTCTGGAAAATAATGGTGACCACACAAAATCTTTACACTTTGGGCCCAATTTGGACATTTTCACTTATTGGTGTACTCACTTTTGTTGCCAGTGGTTTAGACATTAATGGCTGTGTGTTGAGTTATTTTGAAGGGACAGCAAATTGACACTGTTATACAAGCTGCACACTCACTACTTTACATTGTAGCAAAGTATCATTTCTTCAGTGTTGTCACTTATGAAAAGTTCTAATAATATATTTACAAAAATGTGAGGGGTGTACCCACTTGTGTGAAATATTGTAGCAATGAATTTAATTGCTATATGCAGACATTTTACTGAATGAAATTGATTCATGCAGTTTGTTTTGTTGTGTTTATCTGTGATTGGCCAGAGCTAATCACATAGTACAGATAGGTTATGATTGACCCAGTCTGTACCATGTGATCATATTGGCCAATCAAAGCTAGCAACACAATTGTATACAATAGATGGCTTGAAAGAAAGCCATCCATTCTTTACAACTGTCAAGAGAACTGCTGTGATTGGTTACAGCGGTCACATGGTACCAGCAGCGAGCGGTACAGTGACAAGTAATCTACTGTGTCCAGTGGATGCAGCTGGTGACAGATCAAGCCACTGCGCGGCCCCGGATGTTGTAAGAAACGTTTGTGTAACGTCAGATTTTCACTGTTTCTCAAAATGGCGCAACTTAAAATTGACAAATATTTGTTATTTATTAACTCAATACAGGTTAAGCTTTTATATTTAGTAGAAATTTTGTAAAATTTGCTGTGTTTGTATCTGCTAATAATGATTTTAGTGTATTTTTAGTGAAAATATTGCTTTGGTAAACATCTGCGCAAATATCGTGGGGCTTTAAAAATCAGTAGCACCTTCTTTTTATTGTACAGGTCATATGCTTTCAGAAAATATATGATTTGGGAGGTGTTTCACAAATTCTGAATACTGTAAGGGAAAAATGGAAACCTTCAGATTTTTTGACAAATTTGTATATTTACATTTTTGCGCACATTCGATTTTACCCAGTTTGCAAAAAAGCGCAATGTAAAAATTACAAATATTTGTTATATATAAACTCCATACAGATTAAGAATTTATATTTAGTTGGAATTTAGCAGGAATTTCATAAAATTTGCTGTGTTTTTATCTGCTAATAATGGTTTTAGTGTATTTTTAGCAAAAATATTGTTTTGATAAACATTTGCGCAAATAGCGCAGGGCCTAAAAAATCAGTAGCACCTTCTTTTTATTCCAGAGGTCATATGCTTTCAGAAAATATATGATTTGTGGGGTATTTTACAAACTCTGAAAGCTGTAAGTGAAAAATTAAAACCTCCAGATTTTTAGAGAAATCTTTGGGTATGTTTGATTTTCCCCATTTAGAAAAAAGGTGCAATTTAAAATTTACAAATATTTGTAATTTATTAACTCCATGCAGGTTAAAGCGGTTGTATACTCATTTTTTTTACTTTTATCTACAGGAAAGCCTATAATAAGGCTTACCTGTAGGTAAAAAAAAATCTCCTAAACCTGTACGGTTTAGGAGATATTCCCCTCGGTATGCGCCGCTGACTGCAGCGGCGCATGCGCACAAGGGGATTCTCGGCTGAAAGTCCGGCAGTGGCCGGACTCGGCCGGGATGAAATCTCCCGTGCGCATGCGTGGGAGTGACGATATCACGGCTCCGGACACTCACAGCGCCGGAGCCGCGATACCCGGAAGAAACGCAGAGGGAGCATGTCAGCTCCCTCGGCGTGGATTGGGCCAGATGCCGGGGCCTCGTTCTAAGGTAAGTATTTCATAATGAGCTAGTATGCGGTGCATACTAGCTCATTATGCCTTTTGCTTTGCAGGTGGTAAAAAAAAAAACATTAGAAGGTTTACTACCGCTTTAAGCTTTTATATTTAGTAGGGATTTAGCAGGAATTTTGAAAAAATTGCTGTGTTTTTATCTGCTAATAATGGTTTTAGTGTATTTATTTGTGAATATATTGGTTTGATAAACATTTGCGCATATACTGTGGGGTCTAAAAAATCAGTAGTACCTTTTTTTTTTCTAGAGGTCAGATGCTTTCAGAAAATATATGTTTTTTGGGGTCTTTCACAAATCCTAAAAGGGAAAAATTAAAACCTTCAGATTTTTAGGGAAATTTGGATATTTACATTTTTGCGTACGCTCACCATTTTTCAAAAAGGCACAATGTAAAAATGTGTTTGTAGGCAAAGTTTTTATGGTAGTGTTTATGGTATTTCTAAACATGAAATGAGTTCATTAACCACTAGAGATCCGCGCTATAGCCAAATGACGGCTACAGCACGGACCTCCTTTGCCGGGACTACGTCTATTGACGTCGCCCCGTGCACGAGCGGCCTGCGCGCCCGCTGAGGGGCGCACGCGGAGCGCTCTGTGATCGGCGAGTCTATGAGACTCGCTTGATCACAGATCCAAGCAAGGGGTCGATCCCGACCCCTTACCATGTGATCAGCTGTCAGCCAATGGCAGCTGATCATGTGATAAAACGGAGCCGGTAATCGGCTATTTTTCCTCCTCGCACTGGCAGCGCGAGGAGAAAAAGAGAGCCGATCACCGGCGGCCGTGATCGGGACATCAGTCCCGATCACGGCCAGCTTACCAGTGCCCACCTGCCCCCTGCCAGTGCCACTTCTGTAATAAAAAAGTGCCCCCCATCAGTGCCACCCATCAGTGCCCATAGTGCCACCCAGCAGTGCCCACAGTGCCACACATCAGTGCCCACAATCTTTCTCAACAACGATGCTGCACCCCAGTGCCACATATCCGTGCCCATCAGTGTCATCTACCAGTGCCCATCAGTGCCCATCAGTGCCACCCATCAGTGCCCAGCAGTGCCACCTATCAGAGCCACCTATCAGTGCCACCTATCAGTGCCCATCAGTCCCATCTATCAGTGGTACCTATCAGTGCCCCTTAGTGCCACCCATCCGTGCCACCCATCCATGCCATCTTATCTGTGCCCATCTTTGCCCATCAGTACTGCCTTATCTGTGCCTATCGGTGCCACCTTATCTGTGCCTATTAGTGCCGCCTTAACTATGCCTATCAGTGCCCACCAGTGCAGCCTATCAGTGCCCACCAGTGCAGCCTATCATCAGCGCACTTCAATGAAGGAGAAAAATGACCTGTTTGCAAAATTTGATAACAAACTATTAAACATGATTTTTTTTTTGCATCTTTTTTTGCATCTTTTTTTGTTTGTTTAGCAAAAAATAAAACTCCCAGCTGTAATTAAATACCACCAAAAGAAAGCTCTATTTGTGGGAAAAAAAATGATAAAAATTTAATTTGGGTACAGTGTTGTATGCCCGCGCAATTGTCATTCAAAGTGCATCAGCGCTGAAAGCTGAAATTGGTCTGGGCAGGAGGGGGGTTTAAGTGCCCAGTAAGCAAGTGGTTAAGTATATCTTATTGAGTTTGGGACAAATTTGGCAGAAAGACTGAATCCAAAAAGCTAGAAATAACCAGAGAATCCGGTTGTGGGATCAAGTTATCCTCTTTTGGGTTGTGAAAGGCCCTATAATATGTGCTAAAGGCATTTGTGATTTCCTGTGGGTTGTATAATTTAGCTTTTGTAAAGTCGTAAAGGATATACCACCTTTTTTGAAGTTTTGGAAAAATTTGTAAGGTGGCAGTTGTGATATGAAAACAACAGAGTGCAGAGATTGTGCCTGGCTTGCATTAATTGAGAGCTAATATTTCGGAGATGGTATTAATTCTAAAATTTCTATAGTGGCAAGAAGTGTATCTATCTGCTGTGACCTCTGCCTTTTTGCAACAACACTCAGTTTAATGAGATGACCTCTTATATGTGCTTTATGAGTATTCCATAAAATGTAAGGGTCCCCAACAGATGGTTCATTGATGGTAAAATATTCCTTTAATTCTTTGGATATTTTATTCACTGTTGCTGGCTGTAATAGTAAATGGGTGTCATCACGCCACATATAATGAAAGCCTCCATCACAGGCTCCCTCCACCGTTACAAAGATAGGAGCATGGTCAGACCATGTTATGTCATAAATCTCAGACTTAGAACCACTGCAGTAATAATTTATCTGTCAGCATTAAGTCAATTCTTGAATAGGTTAACTAAAAATGTGAAAAAAGGTGAAATCTTTCCCTGTTGTTGGCATCTCCAGACATCGTATAAGCTGGAGGAAGATATAACGTTTTTAGCATGGTTCAGAGCTTGGGTACAGTATTAAAATCGCCACATATAAGTACAAACACTTGTCTACTTTTTTTCATAGCTTTCTCAAAAATGACAGCTGTTGGGTATTGGATAAGTAGAACAGTTAAATGCTATCTTACTGTATAACTCTAAGGCTTGGCTATACATTAAGCAATTTTCTGAGTTATTTTATTCTGATAGCAGGAGGTTTCCCACCATCCAAATACAATGATTAATGTTGCCAGCTATAGACAGCGGCAGTAATTGTATTACAAAAACCCGACAGGCTGGTTGTACTGAAATCGATTGATAGGTCGACTTCAGTACAACCAGTCTGTCCATAGATGGATCAAAATTTGGCCAGTTCCTGCTGAAGCAGTTGAATTTCAATCTGTCTGTGGGGAGCTTTAGTATGTGCATATTACTATCATTTCTTTAGCTCAAGGAGCATATAATGATATAATTATAAGAAGCAATAAGCATTCAGATGCAATAAGCATTATTGTATCTGATAATTTGAATTATAACACTTTACTTTAGTTACCGATTTTATGTAATTGTCAATTGATTTAAATAAACATATGCTTTATGACATATCTATATTATGATATAATTCATTTATTGCAAGTACTGAAAATACAATGTTTACATAATTTTTAATAACTGTGCTGGACACGCCTGAAAGATCCAATTCTGGGGTTAGTTGCTCCCCAGTCAGTGTATCTCCTGTACTCTCCAGGTCTCAGGTAATATTGACGTCCTCTGTAGTTGGGCTCCTCATAGAACACCCAGTATCCATCTTGTACATGGGCAGAATGGATGTCATGGTAATTGAATCTTTCATAGACATGAGGACAGTCTTCGGAGAGCTCCATCATATGACCTCTAAAGTCTTCTTTCTCATAGATTCTGATTGTGAATGGTCCACGATGCTTTATTAAAAAAGTACACTAAACTGAATTAATGAGGATTTTAATACAATTTAAAAAAAATGTAATCCTTATAAAATAAGTTAACATAAAGTATATTATAGCCTTAGGCATCAAAAAGAAACAAGAAACAAATCTGTGTAATAAATTGTAGTGTAGTAGTTGTAGTTTGAAATGAACATAGTATGACACTAGCAAGCATATACCTATTCATTAAACAGATCAAAAAGAAGATTCAGATCACAAATATTCCTGGAAAATGGCTTGAAACAGGTGGGTCCTGTAGTAACTACCAGCTAGGAACACAAGTCAACATAACTCAAAGCATATATCACCAAGTATGCTGGCAATATATGCTTTGACATCTTTGTTGAACACATTGGAATATAGAAGTCCTATTTTGTGAAGATACGAAGAAAATTACTTATGCTTGTCAATGGTGTAAAGTAGATCTACAGAAACAGTTGCTTTTATGTGCAGTTACATTGATCCTTCATTAATGAAAAACAAGAAGGGGTTAAAAGAAACCCCATATGACTACAAATAATTATTGCCCATTTATAGAATTATGTTATATTAAGGGAATAAATGGAGAGACCATAACCATATTTGTAAAGTGGGTCTAACTTTGTTACTGTGGTTAAACTTTTTTTTATGGGTGGAGGGGAGGGGGTTTGAATGAGTTACAACTTCACACAAAAATCTGTGAGAGGGAATAGTTGGAGCTACATCTCAGGCTTCACATGTAACATATCTATAGGACACTGTGTGGTATTGGTATAGTATACAGTTGTGGAGTACTGTGACTAGAAACGTGATTATTATTCATACCTGTGGAGTCAAGCGGCAGGATCTGACGGAATCATTGTATCCCATCCATTGCTGGAAATCAGGATATTCCCCTCTCTTTAGGAAGTACTGGTGTCCTCTGTAATTGGGGAACTCATACAGGATCCAGTTTCCATTTTCCACCCGGATGGAGTTACAACGACTGAAGTATGAAGACAAATCTGAACAGTCAGAGTCACACTCATAGGAGCGTCCCTGGAAGTTCCTGTCCTCGTAGAAGATGATCTAGAAAAAGCAAGGTACATGTGAATTCATGTTCTGGGAATAATGGATCAAATGTAATTTATGTGTAAAATAAATTACATGTTATCTTCTGTAGACTTTTGAAAAAGGTAATTGATACAGGATAGCATTAAAATCTTGCTAATACCATACCTTAACCATTTTGATGTTTGCTCTGTTTCAGTCCAGTTAATGTTGCACTGCAGATGGTGAGGTCCTTTTAAACTATTCGTGATGATGATGTCTGCAAAGTTTGTTTTCTGTCAACTTAAAAAAATGTATAGAACCTTTGTCCCTTATTGTTTGTGAGACTTTTCTGTATTTGTTACTATTGTTTAGAAATGCTTACAATGTGGGTTGTGCTTTGTTAAACAAAGCCTAAGCAGATAATAGAACTTTGTGCAGTTTCTCAGAAAATACTTTCACATTTCATGTGATTCTCAGTCTATGCCATTTTGGATGTTACACTTTTACTACTAACCTACGAAAAGTGAAAAGCAATGCCTGCATCTATCTTAAAAATACTGAGCTCATTCATAGCAATTTATTTTTCTGTTCACATAGATAACGGTAATATTACAAAACATTTGAAGCATTAGTAGATTTATATTTTAAAAAATTGAATTACAAAACATTATAGATCCCTAAAATGAGAAATAATCATTCCCTTCATGAATGTAAGGTATGAGCAACCATGCAAAAAACAATATTGTATTGAATGTGCAGGAACTCAGTTCAGTAATAAGAGCATTGTTGTGATGTCTGTTTATATACTTAACTGGCTAATTGCCATCTATTAATATCTTTGTCACAGTTTAGGATCAGCAGACTAATGTTGTTGAAGCAGTAACTCATCATTTCTGTTTAGATACAGTATCTCACAAAAGTGAGTACACCCCTCACATTTTTGGAAATATTTTATTATATCTTTTCATGTGAGAACACTGAAGAAATTAGACTTTGCTACAATATAAAGTAGTGAGTGTACAGCTTGTATAACAGTGCAAATTTGCTGTCCCCTCAAAATAACTCAACACACAGTCATTAATGTCTAAACCACTGGCAAAAGTGAGTACACCCCTAAGTGAAAATGTCCAAATTGGGCTCAATTAGCCATTTTCCCTCCCTGGTGTCATGTGGCTCATTAGTATTAGTATCATAAAGGTATTAGTATCATAATGTATCATAATAGTATCATAATAGTATAGTATCATAATGCTCTCACTCTCCCATACTAATCACTGGAAGTTCAACATGGGACCTCATGGCAAAGAAATCTAAGGATCTTAAAAAAATAATTCTTGGTCTACATAAAGATGACCTAGGCTATAAGAAGACTGCCAAGAAACTGAAACTGAGCTGCAGCACCATGGCCAAGACCATACAGTGGTTTAACAGGACAGGTTCCACTCAGAACAGGCCTTGCCATGGTTGACCAAAGAAGTTGAGTGCACATGCTCAGCATCATATCCAGAGGCTATCTTTGGGAAATAGATATATGAAAGCTGCCAGCATTTGAATTATAACACTTTACTTTTCTTTAGTTACCGATTTAATGTAATTGTCAATTGATTTAAATAAACATATGATTTATGACATATCTATATTATGATATAATTCATTTATTGCAAGTACTGAAAATACAATGTTTACATAATTTTTAATAACTGTGCTGGACACGCCTGAAAGATCCAATTCTGGGGTTAGTTGCTCCCCAGTCAGTGTATCTCCTGTACTCTCCAGGTCTCAGGTAATATTGACGTCCTCTGTAGTTGGGCTCCTCATAGAACACCCAGTATCCATCTTGTACATGGGCAGAATGGATGTCATGGTAATTAAATCTTTCATAGACATGAGGACAGTCTTCGGAGAGCTCCATCATATGACCTCTAAACAAAAGTGAGTACACCCCTAAGTGAAAATGTCCAAATTGGGCTCAATTAGCCATTTTCCCTCCCTGGTGTCATGTGGCTCATTAGTATTAGTATCATAAAGGTATAAAGTATGCTATGCATACTAGCTCAATATGGCTTTGTCTTGCAGGTTTTTTTTTTTCTTTTTTTGTGGGTTTACAACCACTTTAAGGATCAATCTTAATCTGATGATTCCTGCTGAAAAAATATAAATTTAGTCAAAACTTTGCCTTCTTCAACACATCTCAGAGGTTGAATTCAAGACCCAAAAAGACATTTAAAATGGATGTGTAATGGCCATAAAATAATAAGTAATATACAGTTGCAAAAAAAAGTATGTGAACCCTTTTGGAATGATATAGATTTCTGCACAAATTGGTCATAAAATGTGATCTGATCTTCATCTAAGTCACAATAATAGACAATCAAAGTCTGCATAAACTAATAACACACAAAGAATTAAATGTTACCATGTTTTTATTGAACACACCATGTAAAAATTCACAGTGCAGGTGGAAAAAGTATGTGAACCCCATAGACTAAAGAGATCTCCAACAGCTAATTGGAGTGAAATGTCAGCCTACTGGAATCCAATCAATGAGATGAGAATGGAGGTGTTGGTTACAGCTGCCGGACCCTATAAAAAAACACACACCAGCTCTGGATTTGCTTTTCACAAGAAGCATTGCCTGATGTGAATGATGCCTCACACAAAAGAGCTCTCAGAAGACCTACGATTAAGAATTATTGACTTGCATAAAGCTGGAAAGGGTTATAAAAGTATCTCCAAAAGCCTTGCTGTTCATCAGTCCACGGTAAGACAAATTGTCTATAAATGGAAAAACGTTCAGCACTGCTGCTACTCTCCCTAGGAGTGGCCGTCCTGTAAAGATGACTGCAAGAGCAGAGCGCAGACTGCTCAATGAGGTGAAGAAGAATCCTAGAGTGTCAGCTAAAGACTTACGAATGTCTCTGGCATATGCTAACATCCCTGTTAGTAAATCTACGATACGTAATACACTAAACAAGAATGGATTTCATGGGAGAATGCCACAAAGGAAGCCACTGCTGTCCAAAAAAAACATTGCTGCACATTTACAGTTTGCACAAGAGCACTTGGATGTTCCACAGCAATACTGGCAAAATATTCTGTGGACAGATGAAACCAAAGTTGAATTGTTTGGAAGAAACACACAACACCCTGTGTGGAGAAAAAGAGGCACATCACACCAACCCCAAAACCTCATCCCAACTGTGAAGTATGGTGGTGGGGGCATCATGGTTTGAGGCTATTTTTCTGCATCAGGGCCTAGACGGATTGCTATCACCAAAGGAAAAATGAATTCCCAAGTTTATCAAGACATTTTGCAGGAGAACTTAAGGCCATCTGTCCACCAGCTGAAGCTCAACAGAAGATGGGTGTTGCAACAGGACAACGACACAAAGCATAGAAGTAAATCAACAGGGCGTGGCCTGGACATGGCGGAGTAAAGACACGTTTTTGTTGGGCTCCCGGCCTCGGACCCCCTTTCCCGGCCTACTGCACCATAATCCCGGCATGCTGCCGACCAAAAGGCACAAGACCAGAGCCTTAGCCAGGGGGAGCTCTGCCTCCAAAAACCCCAGTGAGATTAGACGCTTTTTTAAGAAGATCCAGGACCCGAGCGCCAGAGCCCCGGCCTCGCGGGGCCCTACACGTGGCACATCGCGGGCGGATCAGCACCGGGAGGATCTCCCTGGCTCCCCCGGCTCGGACTCTCTACCCAGTGGCTGCCCAGAACCTCCAGACCCACCCGGTGGTGAGATGTCGGCGGGAAGCCCCGCTGCGCCGGCAGATGTGGACCAGGACATCCGAGCGCTTCTACAGGCGCTGCCCACACGGAATGACATAGAGGCGCTGATCCTCCGCCTCGAGGAGACCCATCGTCGGGATATCCAGGAGGTGAGGGGAGAGGTTTCCAGCCTGGCAGAGCGCGTGCACACGGGGGAGACCTCAGTCTCCTCCTTAGAGGGCCGGGTGCTAGCCCTGGAACAGGCAGGGGACCGGCACCGTGATGCGGCAGTTTCTCTCCAGCTGCACATAGAGGACATTGAGGACCGGAGCCGTCGTTCCAATGTGCGGCTCCGTGGCATTCCGGAATCCTCAGCTGCAGAGAACCTGGGGGACATAGTGCTGAACATTTTCCGTGTCATAGCGGCAGACCCGGAGATGTCCGTCGAGCTCGATAGAGTTCATAGAACTCTGGGACCGAGATCCGCGGACCCGGCGCGGCCGCGTGATGTAGTTTGCCGATTCCACCGCTATGTACAGAGGGAACTTATACTTCGCCGGGCCTGGGAACATGGCGAGGTGGAGTTGGATGGTGCTCGGATCCTGATTTTGCCGGACCTCTCTAGGGCTACCCTGAAGCGCAGGGCACTGCTCCGTCCCCTGCTGGAACTGGCAAGACAGCGTGGATACACTTACCGGTGGGGATATCCCCTCTCGGTCACGTTCCGGAAGGAGTCATCTTCCTTTACACTCCAGGGACCGTCAGATCTCCCAGCACTCTTCCAGTTTCTGGCCGTGGATCCGATCGTGATTCAGGATTGGCTGCAGCTACTACCTCGCCCGCCCGGCAGATCAGGTGTCCTTCAGCTGCAGGGCCCGCTTCCCCGCCGCCACAGGAGACCAGGAGGGAGACGGCGTTCCGCTTCCAGAGACGCCCGCCGTGAGTAACTGGGGGACTGCTCTGCGTTCTCCTCTAGCCTGACGTGACTGTTTGCCCCCTTCCTACTCTAACTGGCTCCTGAGTTGGCTGTTTGCTAGCCCCCATTTCCCACCCATCTCTTGTGCCCCCCCTCCGCGACTGGCGGGACCCCCCCGGGAGTTTGGGCGACTGGACACGAACTTCGGCTTCACTCTGATAGATGCCGGTCTTGCTTCTGGGGTCAGCTCTGCCTATTGGGAGGATTGTCTGCCGCCCGCTGTGCGCTCCACGTTGCCTTTGGATTGTGAAGTGGGAGGTACACTCTTTAACCCCGCACCCCCTATCTGACCTGTACCATTTGTGCTGGCTGGTTCCCCAGGGGAGTTCTACCGGTTACCCTTAAGCTTACATGGATCTGGTTCCACTCCAATTGACGCCGGACTCCTTCCTGGGGTCTCCCCTGAATGTTTGTGGGGTGCCCTGCCCCCCAGCCTGACCCGGGATCATGAGGCAGGAGGACTATAGCTGGACTGGGGACGGATCTGTCTGGTTGTTGGGGGGCAGCTCTGCACCTCTTTCCGATCGGATGTGCCTGCGGGCCCTTTTGCTTAGCCCTGGTGAGTCGGTAACTATTGCGGGTTGTCCTCGGGCCCCTGCTTTACCCTTCTTGATGTGACCACCCGCAGTTTTCGGAGACGGCAGGGGATCGCAGACTGTAACGCCTGAATCCGCACGGCGCTGGCGCCCCTCCTGTTCGCTGCCATGCTTTACGGGTACTGCCTTTGGGCGATATCATGCCTCCCTCCGTGCACCCCGCACTGACCTTTGACCACGGAGCTGAAGGAACTTTGCTGGATTGGTCCCGGGACGGTGACTCTATCCTGCTACTATGCTGAGGGACACCTGGGGGGGGGGGGGGGGTATGCCCTTTCGTGGTTTGTTTGGTTATCAAGCTGCGGTGTTATGAGACCGTGGATGACCACATGAGTGTTCTCCGGGGGTGACTGTTTACCTTCCTTGCTCTTTTTTTATTTTATTTTTTTTATTTTATTTTTTCCCTCAATACCCCTCCCCCTTTTTTTTACCCTTTTCCGCTCTTCCCTCCTCCCCCCTGCACTTTCTTCTCCCTCCCTACCCCCCCCCCCCCCCTCCATCCCTTATTCACCTCTCCCTCCCCCTTCTTTCCCCTTCATCTGGTCTCTTTCTGCCTTTCACTCTCCCCCCCCTTCTTCCCATCCTCTTTCTTCCCTCCCACCCTCCTCTCTGTTTCTCTCCGGCTCCCCTTCTTCCCCCCCCCCCCTCGGAGATGCTACAGAATGCTATAAGTGGGGGTGCACTGCATGTATAGGTACATATATGTATTTTCTTTTTTGGGTTCTCGGGACTTGGGGATTTGGAGCGGGGGGGGGGGGTGGAGGTCACTCCCACGGGTGGGACCCTGGGTTGTGTTAGGCTCCCCCGGGCGTGTCTATGTTTTGGGGCGGGTCGGGGGACCCTTTAGAGCTGTTGAGTTCACGTTTGTCATTTATTATTTATATATGTGTTTTTTTTTGTTTTTTTTCTTCCCTCATGTACCTCTGTGTGCCTTTCATTGTTTGCCTGTCACATGTATGCCGTTTCAAGACGATGTTCCTTTTATGGCTGGGAGTAGGGGGGGACGAGTCCCGGGAGTCTCTCTCCGACTTGTCCACCTTACGCTCCAAATAGGACGACGCTTTAAACCCAGTATACTGCTGGTATGCGTTATAGCAACTTTTTGCTAGTTTAGTGATTTTATATTTTCTTTTCTTTTTTTTCTCTCTTGTTACTTTCTTTTCTTTCTCTCTCTTGTTCGAGCTTTTAGTGCGGACTTCTCTACTTTCTTTCTCCCACGGGCTGTGGGGTACTGTCCTTAATATTTTCCATCTGTTTTCTTCCCCCCCCACTCTTTTTCCCCCTGGTCTATCAGTCACGCGATATCTACCTGGGTTTTGCCTGGCGTGTTTTTTTCTGGGCGCCCATCTCTATATCTCAAGGGCGCAATGGCGGACCTTATTAAATTCACCTCCTTTAATGTCAAGGGGCTGAACTCCCCTGAAAAGCGGCGTATTCTCCAGCGAGAACTGAAGAAATCCTGCACTGATGTGGCCTTTATCCAGGAAACACATTTTAAAAAGACGAACCTCCCCTTTCTCCAGTCGAGATTTTTTCCTCATGTCTACCACTCCACTAACCCCTCGGCTAAGACCAAGGGGGTCTCCATTTTGATCTCCAGCAAACTCCCCTGGGTGTTTCTGGAGTCCCGGGTAGACCCGGAGGGCCGCTTTCTCTTTCTTAAGGGCCGCATAGGGGAAGTACTATTTACCTTCGCTACGATATATGCCCCCAATGTTCAGCAGCATGTGTTTTTTAGGGCTGCTTTTGATTGTTTGAGGGACTTTCGGGAGGGTCAGTTGATACTGGGTGGGGATTTTAACATCCCTCTTACACCTCAGGTTGATACGTCTGCCTCGTGCTCCTCAGTGCCGGTTTCTATCAGAAAGCAGATAACCAGGTACCTTCTACAGGACCAGCTGGTTGACGTATGGCGCCTGCAACACTCGGGGGAAAGGGATTATTCTTTTTACTCCCCCCCCCACAAGTCCTACTCGAGGATAGATTTATTTTTGATCCCTCATGATCAACTACACCTGGTGGACTCTACCGCCATCGGCCATATCACTTGGTCCGACCATGCTCCAGTGGCTCTTACTTACGCCCTCACGAAGAATCCCTCCCCCCGGTCTTTGTTTTGGCGCCTCAACGAGAGCCTCCTTCAAATCCCGGAGGTTTTGGCAGATGTTACCAGGTCAATTGACCTGTACTTTCGGGAAAACGAAACGCAGGATTGCGACCCGGGGACGGTCTGGGAGGCCCATAAAGCGGTTCTCCGCGGGGTCCTGATCAAGCATGGGGCTCGAATCAAACGAGAGCGGAATGAGCGGCTGACCAAGCTTCTTTCTGAGCTTGCCACTACTGAGGCGAGGCACAAGCATGCTCCCACGCAGCTTCTGGAGAATGAACTGGGGGTGCTGCGGGCTCAGATCACTGACCTACTTCACTACAAAGCGAAGGCGGCACTCCAGTTCTGTCGGAAATTGTCCTATGAATCGGGGGACAAATGTGGGAAGTTGTTGGCTCGGTCGGTTCGGGAATTGAAGTCTGCCTCCTATATTCCGCAGCTGGTAGATGGGAAGGGTCAGAGGGTCTCTACCCCAACTCAGATAGCTGATACTTTCGGGAAATTCTACCATGATCTTTATAATTTGCCCGACTCCGGGTCCAGTCTGGAGGAAATAGATAGGTATGTGATCAGTTCCGGTCTACCGACCCTTTCGGTGGAGACACGGGAGGGTCTGGAGGACCCGATCACATTGGAAGAGGTGCAACGGGCAGTAGGCTCGTTGAAAGTAGGTAAGGCCCCGGGTCCGGACGGTTACACCGCACAATACTATAAGACCTTTTTGCCTACCCTCGGCCCGCATTTGGTGCAGTTTTTTAATGCTCTGGGCTCGGGAGGGGACTTTCCGAGGGATACCCTTAGAGCCCATATTTCATTGATCCCCAAAGAGGGCAAGGACCCAGGCCTGTGTGGGAGCTATCGACCTATTTCCCTCCTAAACCTGGATCTGAAGCTATTTTCCAAAATCCTCGCCACGCGTTTGGCGCGGCACCTGCAGTCTCTCATACACGTCGACCAAGTAGGCTTTATCCCCTCTAGGGAGGCCCGGGACAATACTGTTAAAGTCCTTAACCTGGTGCATAAAGCCAAATCATCTGGGACTCCCTGTCTCTTCGTGTGTACGGATGCTGAGAAGGCCTTTGATCGGGTTGATTGGACGTTTTTATTCTCGGTCCTCCAACACATAGGCCTAAGGGGACGAATGTTGACCTGGATTCGTAATATATACTCCCGTCCCTCGGCTCAGGTAAAGGCGAATGGAGTGCTCTCGGCATCTCTCGACATTAGGAATGGGACCAGACAGGGGTGCCCTTTGTCTCCCCTTCTCTTCGCGCTGTCCTTGGAACCCTTTCTTTCTACTGTTCGGCGAAACCCTGACGTAACGGGACTCCCTATGGGCAGCACCGAGTGTAAGATTTCGGCTTATGCTGACGACATGCTGTTTTCATTAACGAACCCCAGAATCTCCCTGCCAAGTCTCCTTCGAGAGTTCCAGCTTTACGGAAGGCTCTCCCACCTCAAGATTAATTTTTCGAAATCGGAGGCCATGGGGGTGGCTGTATCACCGCAGACGCTACTAGATATGCAGTCTACCTTCCGCTTTAGGTGGACTCACACGGCCCTGACATACCTGGGTACACAGATCCCGCCCGATATAACACATACGTTTGCGATGAATTTCCCCCCCCTGGTTGTTAGGGTGCGCGCTCTCCTCCAAAAATGGAGCTCCGGCTTTCATTCATGGTTCGGGAGATGCAATCTCATTAAAATGAATATACTTCCCAAATTTACCTATCTTTTCCAGGCTCTCCCAATCCAGATCCCGGTCCCATTCTTTAAACGGGTTCAGTCCCTACTTACTCAGTTTATATGGGCACACAAAAAACCTCGTCTTAAGCGATCGCAATTGACTCTAGCCAAACAGCAGGGAGGGTTGGCTCTCCCTGATCTACGACGCTATTACCAGGCCTCTCACATGGGGCGTGTGTTAGATTGGAATTGTAACCGTCTGACTAAGCAGTGGGTGCAATTAGAACAGTCTTACTCCTGCATTCCCTTGAAAAGTGCCCTGTGGTGCTACAAAGATTTGCCCAAGGCGTTGAAGTCGCACCCTACTATAGGGGCTTCTTTGAAAGTCTGTCACCGGATTGCTGCCCAAAATGTACTGACATCTCTGACTTCCCCCTTGTTCCCTATCCTTGGACATCCGAGATTTGAGCCGGGAATTTCCGCCCGAGAATACGATCTGCTCAAAAGTTCCAATTTGGACCATGCGTCTAAATTTGTTAGCGACGGTAGGTGGCCATCCATCTCAATTCTGACCGATCCTGCGGGAAAGTTTCAGCTACCTTTCTGGAGAGCGGTGCAACTGCATCACTTCCTCCATTCTATCCCCAATCCCAAAGATTTCGACCGCCACCTGACGGACTTTGAGGCTCTCTGTACAAGTGATGGCCCCTTGGCCCACATCCTCTCTCAGACATATACACTCCTGAACACACTTCCGGAGCATCCACATTTACCATGTCTGTCCAGGTGGGAGAGAGATCTTAACTGCTCATTTTCCCCGGCGCAAAGACAGCGCATTGTTACCCTCGCTCTCAAGTCCTCGCTATGCACCAGGATTCAGGAGACAAACTTTAAACTTCTCACCAGGTGGTACTTGACACCATCTAAGCTACATAAGTGCTTCCCCGCTACCTCTGACAGATGCTGGCGATGCGGTGAGGAAGAAGGCACTCTGCTTCATATATTTTGGTCCTGCCCAAGGTTGACTGATTTCTGGAGAGAAGTCAGGCGCATTACACAGCAATTTGTGGAATTCCCGCTCCCGGATGAGGCGGCTTTCTTTCTCCTGCACCTCTCACAGGTCCCCATTAAGCAATACAGAAAGTCCATCCTGCGGCATTTACTAAATGCTGCAAAGTCCTGTATCCCGCTTTATTGGAAGAACAGTTCCCCCCCTTCTATTGCTCACTGGGTCAGGAAAGTAGAGGACATTAAAAAGATGGAGGACTTGATCCTTACGGCACAGGATAAACAGGAGATTTTTAAACAAACCTGGGATGGTTGGAATGTTTTCATATTTTCGCTGGAGGGGCGCCGCCTGCTCTCGCCTTAGTGCCAGGGGATGGCCTGCATGGGCCCCCTGGGACGGAGGTCGCCATCGCGTCTTTTCCCTCTTTTCTTTCTTTTCCTTTTTCTTTTCTTCTGCTCTCTGTATTCCTCTCCCCCCCCCCCCTCCCTGTTACTCTTTCTTTTCTTTTTGGAAAAAGTGAAAAGTGGGAACGACAGACCCCTTCCCCTTTTTGGGGATAGATGGTGCCGGGGGGACTTGGGGTTTATATGATCCCAGACCCTGGCACGATATACGTGCTATCTGTTACTTCGTTATGATTGCAATATGACAGTCCTAAAGTCCCATTTTTTGTCTGTATTGAGTTTTGCTTCAATGGATTGTACTTGACTTGTTGTTGTATGTTGTAATGCGGGGACGGTCTTCCCCAGTTTGGAGTTGAATAAAATTTATATTTGAAAAAAAAGAAGTAAATCAACAACAGAATGGCTTAAACAGAAGAAAATATGCCTTCTGGAGTGGCCCAGTCAGAGTCCTGACCTCAACCCGATTGAGATGCTGTGGCATGACCTCAAGAAAGCGATTCACACCAGACATCCCAAGAATATTGCTGAACTGAAACAGTTCTGTAAAGAGGAGTGGTCAAGAATTACTCTTGACTGTTGGGCAGGTCTGATCTGCAACTACAGGAAACATTTGGTTTAAGTTATTGCTGCCAAAGGAGGTTCAACCAGTTATTAAATCCAAGGGTTCGCATACCTTTTCCACCTGCACTGTGAATGTTTACATGGTGTGTTCAATAAAAACATGATAACATTTAATTATTTGTGTGTTATTAGTTTAAGCAGACTGTGATTGTCTATTGTTGTGACTTAGATGAAAATCAGATCACATTTTATGACCAATTTGTGCAGAAATCCATATCATTCCAAAAGGGTTCACATACTTTTTTTACAACTGTAAATCCACACCCAATAATTAACAGAGGCTCGCGAGTATCCCAAGCTCAGGCTAGGATTATGGCGCCAAAATTCTTCAGCCACGGAGATCAAATTTTGTCAACTTTAGTGGGGCTTTCTCTGCTAATTTTGGCAGCTTTATATGGGGAAAGAGCAGAGTTTATAGCTCAGTTCCATCTATCAGTGGTCAGTGGGGCAGGAGATTTCCACATTAGAGCAAATGCCTTTCTAGCATAATTAAGCAGTAATCCAAACAATGCTCGAGTACTTTTCTGGAGTGAGGGGCTCCATGAGGCCCAGCATACACACATTGAGCTAGTGGGGGACCAGAATATTAGTTATGGCCTTAATAGATTGCAAAACCTGTCACCAATATGAACATATTTATGTACATGCCCAAAATATATGGATGAAATCAGTCTTCAAGCAGAAGCACTGCTGACATGAAGTTGAGTGGTCAGCGGAAAACTTTCCCACACATACAAGCGTGAGGTAATAGCAATGTACAATTTTAAACTGCACAAGCCCATTTCTAGCTAAAATAAGCTGTTGAAATGGTTAGTGACAAATATCATACCAATCATCATTATCTAAACTGAGGAGATCTGAAGAACATTTCTCCCTGCACTTCTGTAGCCCCTGTGACATGGGCTGTTGAAGAGCTCTATATAAAGCTGAATGTTACTTGGGCAGAGATTCAGTATGTAGAAGGAATTCCGTGTTCGTAAAAAAAAATGTAAATAACATCTCTTACCCAGCTTAATAAAATTCAGGTTATGTGTCACAAATCCTCCCAGCTGCACTATAGGCTCTCTCTGATAGAACATGTGCAGCAGAGCAGACTAGTTTAACAAGCACATATTGGGCCAGCCAATGGTACATGATTGACATTGAGTAGTCTATGAACATGAACATTTGCAAGGGTTTTAGTTATGGACTCAATGTCATTTTTCGCATTTGCTAGACCAGAGAAGAGACCAACCTATTAGGAAAAATAATTGAAAAAACATGAACATTGTAAAAATATATGAATCTGTAAATAATGTAAAAAATTTAAAACATAACATTTAGTAATGGCAGGATGTGAACCAGTATTTGACTCTCAGCACTATCATAGGTAATTTTTCTTTCATTTCTTCCTTGTTTCAGAGACTTAAAGTGGTTGTAAACCCTTACAACACACTTTGACCTACAGGTAAGCCTAGATTAAGGCTTACCTGTAGGTCCAAGAAATATCTCCTAAACCTATACTGTTTAGGAGATATTTGCCCGAAGACAGACACCGCTGTCTACAGCGCATGCACTGTAGACAGCGGCGCGCAGGGGCACTGAGCGCGGCATTTCCAACGACGGAGCTGCCGCGTGTGTCGGCTCCCGTGCGCATGCGCGGGAGTGACATCATCGCGGCTTCGCCGAATGAAAGCGGCGGAGCTGCGAGACCCCACCGAGAAGATGGATGCGCCGGACTACAGGGGACAGCGGTGACTTCGCTGGCTCCTGTGTCAGGTAAGTGACACATAATGGACTACTATGCGATGCATAGTAGTCCATTATGCTTTGCCTTTGCAGGGAATGAAAGAGGAAGTAAACTCATCAGGGTTTACTTCCTCTTTAATGTGGGTCTCTCTGTGCACCATAAATGACCTTTAGACCATTAGAGAATTTCTTATCTCTACTTTGAAAGACAATGTGGGATTTCTTGTAGTTACCACCTCTGTAATGAGCTGGGGTGGTCTTATATTTTAGGCAACCTTTTTTTTTTGCATAGGGACAAGATGGTATTGGGGCTTAGAAATTAATTATTGCCTAAAGTAACACCCAGTTGCATTGCCATTCTTGCCCATGTTTGCTTCACCTGGGCAAGGACAGTCTTAAAAGAAGAAAAAAACAATCCAAAAATGTTTAAAAAAGTAAATCTATACATGATATTAAAAAAAAAAGAACATAAACAATTATGACGAAGGGTGAAGACTCCTCTTGGTTTGGACCAGCATTTGGCTTTCAGCACTATCCAAATTCAGGTTTCTGCCCTTTCTATTGTATTTTAGAGGTCATTAGTCTCTGACTTCTTGGTTTAGAAAATCCAAATTTGATTTTGTCTGTGCTTCAGAAACCTTTTTTTAAACATTAGAGCTATTGCTCTCTCTACTATTACAATATGGGATTCTTTGTAGCCATCAAATCTGCAAGGCCAGTGTATCTTCAAAGGAACTCAAAGGGACAAGGTGATGTTGAGACCTAGGACATCATTCTTGTCAAAGTTACCACCCAGTTTGCCTTGCTGTCCCTGTCTACATTTGCTTGACTCCAGGGCAGGGGTTTCCTTGCAAGAAAAAAGTTAAAGATTAAAAGAAGATGATAAAAAATAAATCTGTAAATACTGTCTCAAAAATAACATAAAAAGCCTACTTCCTCCAGGTGCCAAACCTTTGCCTCTCACTTTAGGCCTGACAGAGCTTTTTTTCATGAAAAGGAGGAAAGGAAATCTAGAGCTAGGTGTTAAACTAGATTCAAGAAACTAAAATTGTTATACTCAGTGTCACCTATTTCTATAACACAAGCGATACTAAATATACCAACGAAGTGAGACAGACATCTGATGACTGTTTTCATGTATTTTTTTAATGACGATTTATTCATGATAGATGAAAAAACACAAGAGACTGGACAAGCCCACCTTCTCATCACCAGCACTCCAAACACCACCTCTTCTCCATTGCCAGCATCCTGTAAAAAAGGGGGTCCCCCAAGGAGAATTTGGGATTTTAAGGGCAACTTCATAATGGTACACAACCAAATAGTATAATGTATTAAATATTATAAAAAGCCAAAACCTGCATCAACTATTCTGAAATTTTAAGAACAATATCAGATTGTAAAAACATTACAATGAATACAAGTAAATATTGTCTACTGGATGGAAATTACACTCAACGTGTTTCAGGAACTTGTCCTTTCATCAGGAGCGGTTCCTTATGGAAGACAATGTACATCTATAATAAAACGTAAATCAACATTGAGAATCATCAGTGGCAGGGGAATGTAGCATTGACATCATAATCCCAAACATGCAGAAACCCCCCATGCAGAAAAAAAACATAATTTATATATACATATACTATTCATTATAACTCAAATTAAAGTGTAAAAAAACGCACAAAGACAGCCTCTTGAATCAGTCAAGCCAGAAAATGTACTCAAAAAAAGTCTGTATGTGAGCAATTAAAGTTGTTGGAGCACAAGATGGATGCCAATGCAGGTGCTAAAGAATAAAAATGACAAATAAGTATATAAATAAAAAACGCACAAAGACAGCCTCTTGAATCAATATATAAGGGATCAATATAAAAATTGTAAACAAACATCAGAAAAAGAGGACAGAAAGTATCAATGGCCTCTAAGTTTATTGCAAAATATCAATCTACAATATATACCATACAAAAACGTCAGGAGAAAATCAATTTGATCGATACCATCAACCATCAGTCATCAGCAATCCACACATTGAAATTGTTAGGAATGCATTAATGGTGGTGGTATTTGAAATATTGTTTTGTATCAACAGGATCAATTTCAGCCTTAAAAGTAGCATAATATAAATTGACACATACAGATAGAATCCAGAGTCGATAACAATACCTTGGAGTCTCTTCAAACAATAAATCAGGAGAACCAGACATCATGAAGCAGTGGTGACAATAACTGTTTGAAGCAGGAAGATTAAATAGTCTGCAAACAAGTGGGCATCTGCACCATGTGGATCGGGTAACAGCTGTGGTAAATTAAAACATAATCAGGACTTGATCAGGGTGATAACCTCAACTTAAGGGTCACATGTCCAGAAAGATTCTCCCAAGCTATAAACCACCAGCATCCCAACCCTCCTCGCCCTCACTGTAAGCATCCAAACAATATGGGATGGAATGGTAAAAGTTGATCAATCCTGATGTATTGACATTTAATTTCTTGAGGCTCAAAAACACCAGGACAGTACAAATACCACACCTCCCAAATTGCCCCTTTTTGGAAAGTTATTTAGTAAGATGCATGGCGAGTTTTTTGAAGTGGTCATTTTTTGTCACAGTTTTTTGGAAAATATATTTTTTTTCAATTTTTTTTAAACTTTTTTTTCACATACCAGTGCAGTACAGTGTTATCATATAAGGAGTGTGATGGTGATCAGGGAAATTTGTAATAATTTTTTTCTTTTTCTTTTCCTATTTTTCTTTTACATTTAAAAAAAAAAATTTTTTAACACACTATGACCAGAGCAATACAATGTTGCAATAGTAACACTGTACTACTGTGGGAAAGTTATCAGGATTTTTTTTTACACATTATGATGTGAATTTCACTGTTAGCAACCATTTTTACTGAATGAAGCTGATTCATTCAGTGTGTTTTGTTGTGATTAGCTGTGATTGGCCACAGCTAATCACATGGTACAGATAGGCTGTGATTGGCTATCCATTGTTTACAATTGTCATGTAATCTGCTGTGATTGGTCACAGCGATCACATGGTAACGGCTGTAGGCCGGTACACTGATCAGAAGACAAGTATTTGGCGCAAATCAAAGATATTAGATTCCCACTACAGAACAGAGTCTATAAAAGTACATAAAATAGTGAGTGCAAAAAATGCACTGCTTTGTCAAGTCCAAAAAAAAGAATTGGATGCTGAGGGGAGGGGGGGAGAGAGATGAGGAGGGGGGAGGAATCTGCATACAGGGCTGTCACCTTGGGAGAGCTGAAACTTAAGCTCCTGGATTGCTGTAGATAAAAAAGAAAAAAAAGAGAGAGAGGGGCGCCTCTGGGTACAGATTTTTCAAAAGGTTTTAATTACAATGTAATAGTCATAAAATTTTGCACTCACATTTAGTAGGCAAAAAATAGGCATTGAACACAAGGGGTCATCTGGTGTATCTGATTTAAAACGTCAGCCAGTGATCCAGTCCACATCTGTCATCTTGTTATTCCTGTTCCTCTCAATATGGTCCACTACAGGTGTTTAGGAAGCAGCCGGCTTATGGTGGACGCAAGATGTGTAGTTTTAAAACGAGGCTTGGGAGGCAGAGATGACCAGGGCGCGGAGCTGTGATGTCATAGAACATGCGACGCGTTTCTTGAGCGTGCGGGTCGAGATTGTCGGACGACCGCGCTCTTTCATCAGGCAAATCAGAGTAAAGTGAAGGGGACCAGGAATTTAAATAGGGGCAGGTTAAGAACAGTAGGCGTGGCTAGCGGCGGACTAGGGACGAGTGAAGGGGCGTGGCTAGAGCCGAGTGTGGGGAAGGAATCGATGGGTAATGAGAGGGGGAGGGAGGTAGGAGAGAGCAGTAGCGGCATGATATAGAGAAGGGGAGGGGAAGATGAGACCTATCGAATGATACTGCAGCAAAATCTTATGTGCATGTAGGCAAATACGTCTATGGGGAAATCTTATTTGCATGTAGGCAAATATATAGATAGATGGGAAAAAAAGGGGGGGGGACGACTTGTACAATTAGCAGGGGCCGGGGTTATATAAAGGGGGAAAGTAAGGGAAATGTGTAAAACTATAAGAAAGATTAAAGATAATGGAAAATAATGATGGGAGAAGGTAATTCACTGGTAAGAAATATGTATGGGGAAACAAATTGAGAGAGGTATACGTATATATACATATATTGGTACACATACATACATATATATCAAGAAAAAATGATATGAATAGAGTGTGAAAGAATATTTCCTGACAGACTCCATGGCAGCAACGTGTGGGTTAAGTCCCGCCTCCACTACCCTATAGGACACTACTCCCATAAATCTTTGCTCCCTGCCCATGGCCGTGTTCTTTTTTTGTCCTCCTCCGTAGGACCAGACGTTATGGTCTTTCTACCTGAAGATTGCTCCCACATGGTTCCATTGTTGGTTTGGCCGAATTGCGACTGGATGGAATTGTCGCATGACTCCGCTAAGCCCTAGCTACTAGCGGGGTATGGAGTGGGCATTGGATATAAGCGCTGGAGGAAGCCAGAAACCTAGCCACTGGCAGGCAGGCTGCGCATTTGGTCGGATAGCCCAGCTAAATAGCAGGTGACCTATTTTGCCCTGAGAAGTCCGGTATGTATTGTGCTTACCTTCGGCCTGGAAACGATCGTGTGGGAGTGGTAAGATTGTTCCTCTTTTCCATGGCAGCAGTTTGTGTTTGTTTCTTGCCGTTTCTCCTTCATTTTCCGTTCGTTTTCTGTGTCTGTGTATGTGGGTATAGGCGTGACGGTCGGATTAGCCTGCGTTCCAGTCCGGCGCTCACTTCCGGGTCTTCGTCGGTACGTTCGTTCTGCGCATGCACGCGTACGGCACAGGTTCGAGGCTTGGTTCGCGCGGGCGCGGTGGCGGCGGGATGACGCTATTCGCGCATGCGCAGTAGCGGTACACAGGACGCGGTGATGACGTCATTAAGGCGCCTTATTTAAACTTAGAAAATAGCCTGCAGGCTTTGGGAATGCTTGCAGGTTATTTCGTGACTTCCCCTTGTCCAGGTTTTCTGCTGTGGAGGTAGGTGGCCTTCTGGGAAGAAGGGGGTGGGCGTGTGCGTGTTTGATGCCCTCAGCCTTACTTATATGTCTTTGCACCATTTATGGAAACCCCTAGAGATATGGACTCACCTCCGCCGGTATGTGGCCAGCCCTCTCATAATAGGTACTGTCTGGGGAGGAAGTAAGGGGGGGGGAGTGGTCCGGTATTAGTCAGTGTGTTATCTTCCTTATCTGTATGTCTCTTCTATCTCTGTCTTAGCCCATCTAGATCAGCACAGCAATGCAGCTCAATGCACAGAGGAAGCGATTCTTCTAAGTCTTACCACCGGCACTCATATTCTAAGTCTAAACATCACGGCTCACCCTCAAGATCTGGGCGCCGTAGCGAGGATCGATCTCGCTCCTCCAGGGCTCATTCCAGCCACTCTGTTATTAATACTTGCTGGGGATGCAGATCGCAAGTTCCTATTGGGAAATCCCTGTGTGACCTCTGCTTTTCCAAAGCCTCTAGTGAGAGAGGGGGTACGGACCAGCAACTAAGATCCCTTGTGGAAAAAGTGGTGAAAGAATCCCTCAAGGGGATCGGGGCCAATCAGACCCCTGTGCCTCAGTCAGAATCACCTCAGTCACCAGTCAGGGATTCGCATGCTCAAGAGCTCTGGGAGTCCTCTTTAACAAGCCACCATTCAGCTGCTGCTTCAGACAGTGAATCTGAGGAAGATAGCCCCTGTGTGGGGTTTGACTTTGCCTTACTTTCTCCCTTGGTGAAGGCCATCAGAGAGGCTTTGAACTGGGAAGATGAGGTGGCTAATCCTTCCAAACAAAGGAAGTATTTCAAGCAACTTAAAAGGGAGCGTCTTAACTTTCCATTCCTGTCTGAACTTGGTGAGGTCATCACGGATGAATGGAGTAAAGTTGAGAAAAAGAATAGTATGCTCTCAAAAGTCCTAAGGTTATATCCCTTTAAGGAGGATGAGGTCAAGTATCTGGAATCCGCTCCACTCGTGGATGCAGCGGTGATGAGATTAGTAAAACATGTGACCCTTCCATTGGAGGATACAGTTTCATTCAAGGATGCCTTAGATAGGCGGATTGATTCCGATTTAAAGAGAGTCTACCTCACTGCTGGTATGGCATGCAAGCCAGCATTGGCTTTAGCGGCAATGTCCAAAGCCATGGAAGTCTGGACGGACGGTGTGGATGATACTCTCAGAAACATTTCGGATGAAGTCGCTAAAAACTCTCCTATCCAGGAGTTGCGGCTTGCTTCGGATTTTCTGGGGGGAGGCTTCGATTGACATCATCCGCCTAGTTTCCCGGGTCATGCTTTCAGCGGTAACCGCCAAACGGGCCCTTTGGCTCCGTCCCTGGCTGGCTGATCCAGCATCTAAACAGGTGTGGTGCCGTATCCCCTTCGAGGGTTCTTCTCTTTTTGGAAATAAATTGGATAATGCCATAACCCGGGCCACTGGTGGTAAGTCGGGGTTTCTTCCCCAGGATAGACGCTTAAAAAGCCAGAGGAGATTTTTTCCCAAAAAGCAGTATCAAGAACAGGCCAGGGAGGCCCGTAGCTATAAACCGGGTCGGGAATATTCCAGATCATGGAAATCAAGGCAGTCATCCTTCAAGAAATCCGCCAAGAGCAGTGCGTCAGGAGAGAGGGAACCAACCAAATCTTTTTGAGATTGGGCCCGCTCAGATAGGCCAGGTGGGGGCTCGTCTTCTACATTTTCGGCATGTCTGGGCGGCCTCAATCCAGGACCTCTGGACCTTCAGAACGGTCTCTTCAGGCCATTCTTGGACCTTCTGCAGGCCCCCAAGACTAAAGTTTGTTCCCACTTCATTTCCAGCCACAGAAGAAAAAAGGCAGATCTTGTTGGCCTACGTGAAATCTTTATTGGCTCAAGGCGCTGCCGTACCCGTGCCAGACGATCAACGAGGGAGAGGAATTTATTCCCCTCTTTTTATGGTCCAGAAGAAAAACGGTTCTTGGAGAAAAGTTATAGACCTTACACATCTGAATCGTTTTATCAAGAAGGAAAGGTTCAAGATGGAAACCTTGTCTACAATACAACAGTCAGTCCAGTCAGGAGACTGGATGATTTCAATAGACCTAAAGGACGCTTACTTTCATGTCCCTGTGGCAGAAGATTTTCAGCAGTTTCTGCGATTTTCAGTAGGAAAACTACATCTCCAGTTCGTGTGTCTCCCGTTCGGACTTTCAACGTCCCCCCGAGTGTTCTCAAAGGTGTTGTTGGCCGTAGTGGCTCTATTGAGAACCAAGGGAATTCGTCTTTACCACTATTTGGACGATCTTCTGCTGCTAGCCCAGGACAGAGACCGTCTGTTACTGCACAAGGGTCAGGTTATCTCCACTCTTCAAGAGTTCGGTTGGATCCTGAATCTAGAAAAGAGTCAGTTAATTCCCTCCCAGTCTCTTGTGTTCCTAGGCGCACTCTTCAACACAATGAGGGGTACCATCTCTTTACCCGAAGAGAAAGTAGTGGTAATTCGAGACAGAATTCGTCCGGCCCTCTCAGCCTCCCATCTTCCGGCTCTTCAGTGCCTGAGGATTATTGGCACCATGGTGGCCACGATTCCAATGGTGAAGTGGGCCCAATGGAAGATGAGACCGTTCCAAAAGGGGTTTCTTCACCAATGGCTGGGCAACAAGATGCAACCTATCCGGATCACATCTTCAATGAGAATCTCTCTGCTCTGGTGGCTTCGGAAGGAGAACCTATTCAATTGGCATTCCATTCTCCCCATCTCATGGGTGACAATAACTTCGGATGCCAGCAACAGGGGCTGGGGCGCCCACTGTTTGACGGAAGTAGCACAGGGCACCTGGGACTTTCCTTCCAGGAGGATGGTGTCGAATATTCTAGAACTGAGGGCAGCCTTCCAGGCGCTCCTAGCCTTTCGTCATCTGGTCTTAGGAACCTCGGTCCTACTCAGACTAGACAACACTACAGCAGTGGCATATATAAGGAGACAAGTAGGTACTCGGAGTCTGTCCCTTCTTCAGGAGGTAGAGCCAATCATGTCTTGGGCTCAGAAGAACCTGGTCAACATTACAGCAACTTATGTTCCAGGAACGCAGAACGTCCAAGCGGATTTTCTGTCTCGGGTCAATCTGGACAACAACGAATGGTCCCTTCACGAAGAAGTTTTCAGGTGGATTCTAACGTTGTGGTTCTCCCCAGAGGTCGACCTATTTGCTTCCCCTTGCAACAAGAAACTGGCGAGGTATTATTCCAGGTTTCGGGATCCTCAGGCCTACGGAGTGGATGCGCTGACGGATCGATGGTGGTTCAACAAAGCTTACGCCTTTCCTCCAACTCCTATTATTCTACAGTTCCTGCGGAGACTCAAAACAGAAGCAGTAGAGGTGATAGCTGTAATACCTTATTGGCCCAACAGGCCATGGTTTCCGCTTCTAATGCTCCTCAGTGTCAGAGATCCGATTCCCTTACCTCTCAGACCCGATCTTCTATCCCAGGGCTCGAAGCTCCATCCCTGTCCAGCCCATCTATGTCTGAGGGTCTGGTTTTTGAGAGGGGAAGGTTAGAGGCTCTGGGTTGCCCAAAGGAGGCCATTCCTACTCTCATGAGTGCAAGGAGGAAAAGTACCAACCAGGTATATGAGAGGATTTGGTCTAGATTCACAAATCACTTGTCTTCCAGGTCTTGCTCCAGTAGTAATTTGACGGTTCAGGATGTTCTCAGTTTCTTACAGTCCGGACTAGACATTCCCCTGTCTGTCAGCGCTCTTCGTGTGCAAGTCTCGGCAATCTCGGCCTTTTCTGGAGTATCCTGGGCTAAACATCCTTTGGTTCAGCAATTTTTTAGAGGAGCGATTAGACTTAGACCACAGAGGAAACCTAGGTTCCCCAAGTGGGATTTACCGCTAGTTCTCGACTTCTTCTCTCATCTGGACAGAGCACTTTCAGTCAAAGAATTGTCCCTAATGACATCTTTTTTGGTGGCCATATCCTCAGCAAAAAGAGTCTCTGAGATTCAGTCTTTAGGGTCAAAGGAACCTTTCCTCACATTCTTCCCTGACAGAGTGGTCCTAGTGCCAATGCTGGGTTCGAACCCAAAGGTTACCTCAGTCTTTCACGAAAATCAGGACATTACCCTTCCTACCTTTCATTCGACTGGGAATCAGGATCTTCATCCTCTCGACATGGGAGTTATCTTGAAACGATACCTGGAGGCGACAGCTTCTTTCCGGCAATCAGATTATCTTTTTGTTCTTTTTCATGGTAAAAGCAAAGGCCTTAGGGCTTCGGTCAGATCCATCTCCACGTGGGTGGTTCAGGCGATCCAGTGGACTTATAATGAGAAGGGCTTGGCTCCTCCTGAGGCGGTTACGGCGCATTCCACGAGAAGTCTCTCTACTTCTTGGGCAGCTTCACGTCATGTGGCTCCTGAGGTTATCTGCAGGGCTGCCTCTTGGTCATCCATTTATACATTTATGGCTCACTATTGTGTTGAACCTGCCAGTTTATCTTCTGTTGATTTTGGCTTAAAGGTGCTGTCGGTGGACAGTGTTAAATAAATTTTTTGTTCAGCATTTTTTGCCCACCCGAGTGTGTTTGGCGAGTTATTTCCCACACGTTGCTGCCATGGAGTCTGTCAGGAAAACGGAAAAATTCCTATCAAAATACTTACCGTAATTTTCCTTTCCTGATGGACTCCATGGCAGCAGGAGTTCCCTCCCAAAATGGCTGGAGTAGGCTAGTTATCGAACACGGCCATGGGCAGGGAGCAAAGATTTATGGGAGTAGTGTCCTATAGGGTAGTGGAGGCGGGACTTAACCCACACGTTGCTGCCATGGAGTCCATCAGGAAAGGAAAATTACGGTAAGTATTTTGATAGGAATTTTCCGTTGTATGGTAAAAAAGGTATATATAATGAATGGGGAGGGTGAGTATGAAAAGGGGGGGGGGGAGAGGAAGGGGGTAGGGGTAATGGGTTCTGGAGATTTAAAAAGGGTAGAAAATGAGTAAGAAAATGAGTAGAAAATGAATAAAAATTAGTAAAAAATGAGTAAAAAAAGCTTAAAAAAAGGGGAGAAAAAAATAATAGAGAAGGTAAAAAAAAGAGCAAAAAGCATACATGAAGTATGTAGATGTAACTGTATTGGAAATAGGATGTGTAGGACATGTGTATATAAGGGGATAATAAAAATAAAAATAGTGTATATGTGTACACACATACACAGACACACACGTAAATACATACGCGTGCATGTGTAAAATGGAAAAAACGTAAAAACGAGATATATAAATATAAATAAAAACGTACACACGCACACATATATCTACACATATACACATGTGTACGTGTGCACGCACATGCATGCGTATAGGGCACGGGGGAAGAAGAAAAACGTGCACACGCACACATACACCCATACACACATATATGTGTATATGTGTGTACGCACATGCATGCGTATAGGGCACAGGGGAAGGAGAAGAGTGCGAGGAAGTAGAATACGGGGGGGGGGGGGGACGAAAAAAAGGGGGGAAAAAAACTAAGGGGGGGGGGGGGGGGGGGAGAGGAGTAGGAATTTTTCCACTCATACAGGATAATAAGAATTATTTTCTAAACGTGCATAGGTACATATACAAGCCAGTATCAATACATGATCATTTAAAGGAAAAAAAGAACATAATCATTTGGGAAATGCAGTAATGATAAAAACATGAGACAGTATATATAATAATATATATAACATATATATTAATTACTAGATAGAACGGATAGATTGAGATGATATATATAGATGAGGGGGTGTTTTTATTGTAAAGTCATGTTGTGTGATTGGGAGAACACCATGGATGAGGTGTATCTAATATGAGGCAGTGGTACATCAAAGAATGGTGGCAATTTCGATACATTCGTTGATTCCCCCTGGGGAGAGTGCGTCGAGGGTGTAGATCCAGAAGGTTTCACGAGAGCATAATTTTTTTAATCTTTCCGCTGGGGGAAGATGGTTAGGGATCTGCTCAATAACCCAGACCTTGAGGCCTAATGTGGACCCCTTATGAGAGAGGGCGAAGTGTCTAGGCACGCTGTGTGGATCTGTGCCTCCTTCTATTAGTCTACGATGCTCACCGAAACGCTGTCTAAGTGTCCCAATGGTTCTCCCTACATATATGAGACCACAGGGACAACTTAGTCCATATATTACGAAATCAGATGAGCAATTCAAAAATTCCTTTAACCACTTCCCACCCGGCCAATGTATATATACGGCCGGGTGGGAGCCACCTGCTCCTGATAGGACGTTCAGGAACGTCATTCAGGAGCAGCGGGATCGCGCGCGCGCGCGCGCGCGCAGCGGCGCGATCCCGATGTGCTCGTGTCACCCGGACACGGCACATCTCAGATCGGCAGGAGGGCTCTGTGATTGGCCCTCCTGATCACATGACGGCCGTGTCCAATCACGGCCGTCATGTGATGTAAACAAACAGCCGGTTGCTAGGCAATCGGCTCTCCTCTCCTCACACGGAAGTCACCGCTGAGAAGAGGAGAGCAGAACGCTGCAGCCGGCTGATGATCAGTGAGTATGGGCTGCTTTTCACAGCTTTTTACTCACTGATCATCAGTGTAGTGTAAACACACAACACACCACACAGTGAAAACACAGTCCCCACATATGTCCCCAAAACACACATGTCCCCAAAACATACATGTCCCCAAATAATAAAAACACATGTCCCTAATAATAAAAACATGTCCCCCACATATGTCCCACTAAAATCACATGTCCCAATGATTATCTGCACACATATGTACGTGATCACCTGCACACATATGTACATGATCATTTGCGTACATATGTCCGTGATCACACAAACCAATTATTATACACTTAACGGAATTTTTTTTACCAAAAACATGTAGCAGAATACATTTTGGCTTAAATTTATGACAAAATTTGATTTTATTGGATTTCTTTTCAAATAGAAAAAAGAAAATATTGTTTTTTTCCCAAATTTCCGCTTTTTTTGCGCTTATATCGCAAAAAAAAAAAAACGGAGTCGTGAATAAATAACACCAAAATAAAGCTCTATTTGTGCGAACAAAATGATAACAATTTCATTTGGGTACAGTGTAGCATGACCGCGCAATTGTCACTGAAAGCGCTAGAGCGCTGAAAGCTGAAAATTGGGCTGGGAAGGAAGGGGGTGAAAGTGCCCTGTATTGAAGTGGTTAATGCATAGGTTTTGCCCTTGGTGGTGAATTCTTTTTGTCCGTGATTGACAAATTTACAGGTTTTACAGAGTGCTTTGTAACATTGATACATCCCAATTAGGGGTATCAGTTGGAGGGTTTTAGGGGAATTGGGTTGGGTTTTTAATTTGCTGGGTGCGATTTTGTTTCTCAAGTTTGGGGCCCTACGGTAAGTAACAGATGGTCAGACTGGGAGTTCGGTTCTCAGGTGGGGGTCCTGCTGTAGGATACTCCAGTATTTTTTTAAAATTCTTTCCATAGTTTTATGTTCATTATGGAAGGTGGTGATAAATCTGCTTGAGAAATTCTGTGGGGGAGCGGTCTGTTTTTGCCGCAGTTTTTTCTGAGAGGCACTGTTTGAAAGCGTTTTCTATGAGAGGTGCAGGATAGTTTTTTCTTTAAATTTAGTTTTCAAGATGTTACTGGATTCAATATAGTCAATTTGTTTGGTGCAATTTTGCCTTAGACGCCAAAATTGTCCCTTTGGGATGTTTTTAATCCATTTAGGGTAGTGACAGCTATTAAAATGAAGGTAGGAATTACCCGCAGTTGGTTTCGTATAGTTTTTTGAGACAATAGTGTGACCTTCATGTCCCAATTCTAAGTCTAAGAATGCTATGGTCTCGGAGTTGGTATTAGACGTAAAGGATAGGCCATAGGGGTTGTTGTTGCAATGTTGAACAAAGGAGGGGATTGAGTCAGCCGCTCCATCCCAAATGAGAATCAGGTCATCTATGTATCTGCCAAAAAAGATTATGTTTTCTGAAAAAGGATTGTTTTTATAGATAAAGTGGGACTCCCAGAAGCCCATCGCAAGGTTCGCATATGAGGGCGCAAAGTTGGCGCCCATAGCTGTACCTTGGGTCTGTTGGTAGAAGTCGCCGTTGAAGGTAAAATAGTTGTGTGTCAAGCAAAAATTAACGGCCTTCAGCACGAAGTCAGCTTGCCTCATATTTATTAGGGGCTCATTGATTAGATAGTCTTCAATGGCTTTTAGGCCAAAGGCATGTGGAATAGAGGTATAAAGTGAGCTAACATCCAGGGAAAGCCAGGTATAGGAAGTTTCCCATCTGTAAGGGGCCAGGAGTTCCAGGAGGTGACGACCATCGCAAATATAGGATTGTAGTTGTGTCACCAGTGGCTGTAGGAACTGATCGATATATAAACTAAAGCCAGTGGTGACACTATCCATAGCGGCCACAATTGGTCGGCCGGGAGGATGATGAAGATTTTTATGTACTTTGGGTAGGTAATAAAAGTAAGGGATTTGGTAAAACATTTTTTGTAGGAAGGCACCTTCTGTTTTTGTGAGGATGCCTTCTTGGAGGGCTGATTTGGTTAGAGCCTCTGCTTCCTTTGCAAAAATATTAGTTGGGTCGTAGGTCAATTTTTTGTAAGTGGAGTCATCTGCAAGGAGGCGGAGGGACTCCGCCACATAGTCGGGTCTATCTAGGAGGACTATTCCGCCCCCTTTGTCAGCAGGCTTGATTACTAGGTCTTCTTTATGCATTAGCTTGTCTAAGGCTAGGATTTCAGAGCGAGTGAGATTGTTTTTATATTTTTGATTTTTTTGAGATTTTGAAGTGGTGGTACATAATTTGATCATGTCCGCATAGACCACTCGATAAAAACTTTCAATGTATGGGCCTTTTGAGTGAGTGGGAAAGAAGATGGATTTAGGTTTCAGTGATGTGTGGATAATGGGAGGGAATGAGATGAGATGTTGGGTGAGTAGTTGTGATGTCATTTCATCGTCATTAGAGATTTCTAGGGTGTCGATGTCAATAAAAGATGAGTTGGAACTGGATCCTGTATGGTCATGAACTGGAGATGTAATCGGTGGGTCGGGTAGTTCTTTAATCTCTTTTGAGTTTTTTTCTTGTTTTATGTGGAAGTGTCTTTTAAGAGTCAGCGTACGTACGTAATTATTCAAATCTTTGAAAATAGTGAATGGGTTGGGTCTATTTATTGGTGCAAAATTTAATCCCCGACTAAGTAATGAGATATCAGCGGGTGATGGATTATATGAGGATAGATTAAAGATTTTTACAGTTTTTGATGTTTCAGTATGTTTGTGTCACTGATCAGACACGGCCAGTGAGGCCGCGTACACACGCGGGGACTGTTCGCTCAACTTTGTCCGCTGAACAGTGTTTCGGCGGACAGTCCGCTCGTGTGTGGGCTTTCAGCGGACAGTTTCAGCGGACAGTCTGACGAACAAAGTTTTTCGGAAATTCTGAAAAACTGTCCGCTGAAACTTGGTTTGAGCGGACAGTCCGCCCGTGTGTAGGCTTGTTCGTCAAACTAAGTCTCGTGCATGCTCAGAAAGAATTTACACGCCGAAGGTTGCATTGCAGTGTATAGGACGTCGTTTTCCAGTCCCGTCGTACGTGCCATTCACGTCATCGCGCACGGTTTCAGCGGACTGTTCGTTCGTCGTGTGTGGGCAAGTCCGTCCATGCTAATTTTGAGCGGACTGTCCGCTGAAACTGTTTGACGGACAAAGTTGAGCGAACAGTCCCCGCGTGTGTACGCGGCCTGACAGATCGATTTGGAGCGTGGCCTGCGGGGGTGTGCGTCAGGTGTGTTTCGGGAGGAGATCATATGACATCATTTGACAATAGTGGTTAATTTAGGCCTATTATCGCTGGATAAGAAAATTAGGTGTTATGCCCCATACACACGTTCGGACATTCTGACAACAAAATCCATCGGATTTTTTCCGACAGATGTTGGCTAAAACTTGTCTTGCATACACACGGTCGCACAAAGTTGTATTTCAGCGTGACCAATTCTCGCACATGCCTTTGCTTCATGAGAATAATCCTGATGATTTCAGGAATTATCTCAGGATGACTGACCTTGTTTTTCACCGTCTGTTGGCTTTGCTGTCCCCTTACATCAGCAGGCAGGATACCTGCATGAGGCAAGCCATCAATCTGGAGCAGAGGCTAGTTGCCACGTTGTGGTACTTGGCGACAGGGAGCGCCTGCAGGACCTCAAGTTCTCCACAGGCATCTCCCCCCAGGCTCTGGGGATCATTATTCCAGAGACCTGTTCTGCCATCATTCAGGTCCTGCAGAAGGACTATATTAAGGTAAGTTTTCTCCTTTAACATCACATTCTATGTATTTAATGTTACTAATGTATTTTATTTCTTTCATCATTCCCTAATTACCATGATTGGAATATGCTATAATATGCTGTGCCTCTTTGTCCTCATACATGCTGGAAGCTTTTAAAGTTCTTTTTTTGTCCTTCAGGCATATTTGCCTTCACTAACCTCCCCAGCATGCTCTCCTTGGCCCATATACACCTAAAGCCTAGCCTTTGTGTCTAATCTGCTTGCAATGTCAATGTGCAAAATGACAATTTTTTTTTATTATTTGATATGTCCACCATCTCCAACATCTCTACAAAAGACATATTTGAGGCCTTAAACCTTCTCCTCCAGGATCGGGACGTTTCTGGCTCCGGGCTTTCCTCGTCCTACTCGTTGCTGTAATTAGGATGCACCTGCTGTGTCTCCACCATGTGCTCTCCCCACTGCGGCAAAAGAGAAGGGGCGGGGAATAGACTAGAAAGAATGTCAAGGGCGGGCGGAGTTTCACACATGCGCACTGTATATAAAACGTAACACGCGTGCATCGTACGTATGATCTGTGAGAGGAGGAAGGAGTAGCAGAAGCACCGATCATGTGAACGAAGGTACAATTTAAACTTGGTACATCACTGGTCTATACTGCTTCTAGATTGAGGCCTATATTGGGTCAAGATTAGCAGAGTTTAGCCTGACATTAGGGTTTGTCTTGTGTTGTGTCTTGCAGAGAAAATGGATGGGTTGAAAGACCACAGTTTTCTGCCTATTTTCATAGACAAGTACAGGGACCTGCCCTGTCTATGGAAGGTGAAACACCAACATTATAACAATAAATGAAAGAGGAAGGCAGCGCTGGAGAAACTGCTGGAGTTGGTGAAGCCGGTGGTCCCCACGGCAGACATGCCTTATTTAAAAGCCAAAATTGATGGCCTGAGGAGTACATATCTGAGGGAGTGCAAGAAGGTCCAGGACTCCACGAGATCAGGAGCTGCAGCAGATGATGTTTATGTCCCCAGGCTGTTGTACTATGAGACAGCATTTTCTGTCAGACCAGACTGAGGTCAGGCAATCACTCTCCACTCTTCCTTCCACACTTCGTTCCACCCCTGCTGAGGCTTCTGATGCCCACCCTGGGCCTTCCAGACAGGAAGAAGTGGAGGAGCCCAGCTTGAGCCAGGCATAGTATTGTTCAACATATTTTTTGAGTAAAAATTAATGAGGTTAACTAGATGTGATTATTGATCACTAATTGATGATTTAATAAAGTGTTTTACATATCAATAGTCAGTAGTAGCCAAAAATAATTGGGACAAGAATGAAAATTGCTGGGCTCAGAATGATAGTCTTTTTTATTTGTTAACATTCAATTTGCAACAGTCATGAACTGAAAATTGTGTGTGATTGATGAACCAAAAACTAAAAGTATGTCCCTTTTTCATACACAGGAAGACCTCCAGCCAGGAGCAGGTCGTGGAATGTGGCAGCAAGGAAGTGGCTGTGGAATGTGGCAGCCAGGAGGAGGTAGGGGTTAGTGTAAGCATGGAGGAGGCAGGGGTTAGTGGCAGCCAGGAGGTGGGCAGGCCTAGGAGCCTGACAGAATCCCAAGTCCCTCCCCTCCGCCTTCTAACCAAAAGGCCCAGAAAGGGGGGGAACGTGGAGAAGTCAGTGCTCAGGCTGATTGGTGAGGCCCTCAAAACCACCCCCACTCATCAAGAGGCCTTTGCCGTGTTGGCTGCCTGCAAACTAGAGAAAATGGGGAAGGGCCAACACCTCATGTGTGAGGAACTAATTTACCTCACACTAAACAAGGGGGTGAGGGGCGAACTAACCCCAAAAGCCCACCTGTGTGAGTTGGACCATACTCCTCTCCTCCTCCTTCTGCCACACCTCCAACACCACAGCCACAGCCCGGAAGGAAGCATGGAAGGAAGACCAGAGAGTGATGGCCTGGGTTCAGTCTGGTCTGACAAAAGATGCAGGCTCTTGTATGACCACAGCCTGGGGACATAGATGTCATCTGCTGCTGTTCCTGATCTCTTGGACTTCTGGACCAGACTGTACTCCCTTATATATGGACTCTTCAGGCCACCAATTTTGCCTTTAAATAGTTGATGTGTGATCTGGGGGCCAAAGGCTTCGACAATTTCAGCAGTTTCTCCAGCATTGCCTTCCTCTGTATTTGGTTATGACACCTAATTAAGGTTTTTTTTTTTGGTTAAAGAAATACTTGCCTATGTGTTTTACTTCAAAAATGACAGTTTATTTGTGAGCAGGCAGGTACATTTCAAAAATACAAAGTCAAATTAACAAGGGACACCAACACCAAACAACCTCCTCGAGATTAAAAAATAAAACAATAAAATACAAAGATGACCTAAATTTAAAAAAAAGGACATCTTGATTGAAAAAGCATATTAAAAGTACAGTTTATGCTGAGAGAATGCAACTTCATGCATTTTATGCTGAGAGAATGCAACTTCATGCATTCTCTCAGCATAAATTACACATCTAATCTCTCAACTACCTATTACAATTTTGAAGGCCCCGGAGCACCAGGACAATGGAAATGCCAAATGCAAAGTGACCCCATTTTGGAACATAAACACACCAACATATAATCTATGAGGCATAATGAGTCTTTTGAATGGTTAATTTTTTCCAGAAGTTTTTGGAAAATGTGGAAAAAGATGAAAACGCATTTTTTTTTTTTTTACAGAAAGTTGTCAATTTATAAGATATTTCCAACACATAGCATGTACATAGCAAAAATGACAACCCAAAATATATCCTGATATTCCTACTGTGTATGGCGATACCACCTGTGTGAGACTTTTACACAGCCTGGCCACATAGAGGCCCAACATCCAAGAAGCACCATTAGGTGTTCTAGAGACATAAATTATGCATCCAATTTTCTTACAATCTATCACGTTTTTGAAGGCCCTTCATATTTTTAACATAGCATGTACATACCACAAATTACACCCTAAAATACATTCTGCTGAGTAAAGGGTAAACAAAAGATTACCTGTGGTTTTAGTAAGGCAATTGTCCACAGGAGGAGAGACCTGATCCTGGCAGCAGGCAGGGACGTGGTCAGCAACAGTGAATGGAATTGTTCAGGCAGCAGGCAGGAATATTGTCCATAGTCAGTACAGGCAGGGATACTGTCCATATACAGTCCAGGGTCAGTGCAAGTAGAGACATTGCCAGCAGTGCCAAAATATTGGTACTGGTAGTAAGCAGGAACACGGTCCAAGTAGCAGGCCAGGAAAGAATGGGGGCAAGGGTAGAGGCTTCTCCCACTTAAATCGCTTTGAAGCCTCCGAATCTCTCGACCCTAATCGGGGAATGAGAAAACGAAAAAATTTGTTTTCTTCATCCAGAACAACTATTTTGGAGCCCCTCACATATGTGAGACTCCTGTGTTCCCACTAGCATAACAGGGTAAAAGATCAATCCAAGAGACAGGCAAAAAACATGGTCAAACAGTCCAGGGTCAGTTCCAGAGCAGACAGAAGTAGGTACAGTTTTGCATTAGGCAGAAGTGTGGTAGCATAACAGGCCAGGGTCAGTTCTGGGGAAAGCAGAAGTATGTTTAGCGTTAGGCGGAAGCCTGGTCATATAACAGGCCAGGGTCGGTTCTGGAGAAGGCAGAGGTATGTTTAGCGTTAGGCAGAAGCTTGATCGTATAACAGGCGGGGGTCGGTTCCGGAGAAGGCAGAGGTATGTACAGTTCAGTGCAATGGCATAAGGGGTGTGGAGGAAAATGACAGGAAATGAGAATTACGTTTACTATACTTCCCTAATAATGTAGAGAAGTATGGTAACAGTGGAAACATTTACCTATACAGAGGGTTGCTTTACTAAGAAAAATGGGAATTAATGGTAGCTCTGCATTTAGTGACACCCAATTAAGCCAATTAAGACTTCAACTAGGTGAACATGTGAATGAAAAAAATGCGCTAATACTGGCGAACATGCCTTTGTACTCATCAAATTGGTATATCCACAAATATGCAAGTGCCAATTGCTACCAAGTTTGGAACTGCACTGCAGCCATGATCGAAATTGAAGAAAGCTGCCACATCTACATACACACACATCTGATTCAATCTTCATTTTAAAGCGGGAGTCCGCCGTTTTTTTTTTTTAAAGCCAGCAGCTACAAATACTGCAGTTGCTGACTTTTAAAATAATGACACTTACTCGCCCAGCGCGCCCGCGATGTCGGCACCCAAAGCCGATCTCTCGATCATCTCTCGGGTGCTGCCGCCGCCATCTTGGGTATGGGAATCAGGAAGTGGAGCCTTGCGGCTTCATTTCCCGGTTCCCTACTGCGCATGCGCGAGTCACGCTGCGCAATAAGGATGGTCCCCGCTGTCTCTGAGATCCGTGTGTTTCCCAGCAGGCAGCGGGGGACCTTCGGAAAGGGGCGTAGATTCTGCGGAAAGAGGCGTTGCTTCTGCAGAATCTACGCCGGAAGTGGGTGCAGATACCTGTACTGTACAGGTACCTGCACCCCCCTCCCCCCTGAAAGGTGCCAATTGTGGCACCGGAGGGGGGGAGGGTTCCAATGAGCGGAAGCTTCACTTTAGGGTGGACCTCCACTTTAAGAATATAATATACTATCAATGTTATTTTTACATTCTACATTTTGATATTTTTCTTGTAATATTTTTCTAGTTTTATTATTAAATACATTTTTGAGTTTTTACACAAGATCTGAACAGACTTTCTTGGAACTTTCCTCATCAATATGAATTATTGAAATATCAATATTAATATCATATTAACGTTTTTTACAACATTCGGGCAACACAGGAGGCAGTTTTCATGTGCTTTACAAGTCCTATTTCTAAAACGCCTGAAAACTGCATCAGTGTGAAAGGGGTATCAGACCCCTGATCCCTCTTCTGCCCTGCAAGGCAGCTAATCAAACTGAGATCTGTGGGGAGGCCACATTTTCTCCTCTTTCCCCCTGGCCTGCAAGGCTCCCCCGGCCCCTCCTATGCATAAGTAACCATTGGGCCTATTATCTGTATCCCATTGTTCTATTGTGTCTGTCCGCTTGGGAGAAAAGTATTATGGGATATATATATGTCATGTGGATTAGCTGTGAGGAGGGAGGGGGAAATTCCTCCAACAGCTCTCCCTGCTGATAGGACAGCCTACTGATGAGAAATTTGAATCCACCTTTGTGTCAGTTACTGAATGTAGTCTACTCCGCCCTGTGTCATTATGTAAAGGAGGGGGATGTCCCCTGAGATTATATCTATGTACCTTTGTTCAAATAAACAGTTCACGTTCAGCAGACAAAAAGAAGCACTGCCTAGTTCTTGGTTGCAAGCGGTTGGAATATCTGATATTTGTATTCAGACTGGAGGTAGCAATATTTGACAAAAGCACTCAAGCGGAGTGTGGGACGCAGTGTTCATTTTGGCAGCATATTTCAATTTAGTTTTAGTCTTAGTCTTAGGACTAAAATGGCATTTTAGTTTTAGTCCCATTTTAGTCTTCTGCAGTTGTTTTAGTTTTAGTCATATTTAGTCGACTAAATCTCCAGTACATTTTAGTTGACTACGTAATGTAAAGCATTAGTTAACATTTCTCTACGATTTCCAAACTCATTATATACTAAACATGTACAGAGTAAAATATTTTGTTTCGGAATTTCGTTTTCGTCCGAAAAATTTATTTATTTAGTTACTCCCGAAATTCATTTTTGTTTATTTAGTTTTTCGTTCAAAAATTGCATTAGTCCGAAAATCCACATGAATTACAGTTGAATCTGTCTTTGAAGGCTTATGGTGTCTGTCGAATGTATAAAGAAGATTCGACGGAGCTAGTATATAGCATACTTCGTGTGAACTTTAAAACCCTATTAAAGTCTATGGAACTCCAACGTTCAAAATCTAAAGTACTAATTTTAAAGGCTAATATGCAAGTTACTGTCCTAAAAAGTGTTTGGGGACCCGGGTCCTGCCCCAGGGGACTTGTATCAATGCAAAAAAAAGTTTTAAAAACTGCCGTTTTTTCGGGAGCAGTGAATTTAATATTGATTAAAGTGAAACAATAAAAGTGTAATATTCCTTTAAATTTCATAGGGGGGGGGGGGGTGTCTATAGTATGCCTGTGAAGGGGCGCATGTTTCTGGTGCTTAGAACTGTCCCTGCACAAAGTGTCATTTATGCAGGAAAAAAAGTCCTTTAAAATTACTCGCAGTTATTATGAATTGTCGGCTCCGTAATACAGAGAACACTCATTGAAAGTCATTGATAAAAAAAAAGCGTGGGGGTCCCCCAAATTCAAATACCAGGCCCTTCAGGTCTGGTATGGATATTAAGGGGAACCCTGCGTCAAATTTAAAAAAAATTTGACGTGGGGTTCCCCCTAAATATCCATACCAGACCCTTCAGGTCTGGTATGGATATTAAGGGAAACCCCGTGTCAAATGAAAAAAAAAATTGACGTGGGGGTCCCCCTAAAAATCCATACCAGACCCTTTATTCGAGCACGCAACCTGGCAGGCCGCAGAAAAAGAGGGGAAGACGAGAGAGCGCCCCCCTCCCTCCTGAACCGTACCAGGCCACATGCCCTCAACATTGGGAGGGTGGTTTGGGGGTCTGTGACCCCTCAAAGCACCTTGTCCTCATGTTGATGTGGAGAAGGGCCTCATCCCCACAACCGTGGCTGGTGGTTGTGGGGGTCTGCGGGCGGGGGGCTTATCAGAATCTGGAAGCCCCCTTTAACAAGGGGACCCCCAGATCCCGGCCCCCACGTTTGAAATGGTAAGGGGGTACAAAAGTACCCCTACCATTTCACAAAGAACGTGTAAAAAATAGTTAAATAAGACAAACACCCTTCTGAAAAATTCCTTTATTAAAAATAAAAAAAATAAAAAAAAGATTCCAGCGGTGGTAATCCACTCTTGCTATCCAGTGACGGACGATCATCTCTCCGGGGTCCAGTGACGGCTGATCTGAATCAGCGCAGCGAATCCATCCATCTTCTGTCTCCACTGAGGAGACACTGCAGGATCCCGGCGGCCTGACGTTTGTTATATGCGGAGGACGGGGCCACCCGTCACCTGACCCCCCCCCCTCTGGCGCAAGGGGAAACCCGGGTTTCCCCGTGACGTATGGGTGACCCCGCCCTCTCTGATGTAACGGAAACCTGCCTGTGTTACATCAGAGGGGGCAGGGTCACCCATACGTCATGGGGAAACCCTGGTTTCCCCTTGCGTCAGAGGGGGGCGGGGTCAGGTGAAGGGTGGCCCCGCCCTCCGCATATAACAAACGTCAGGCTGCCAGAATCCCCGCAGTGTCTCCTCCGTGGAGACAGAAGATGGATGGATTCGCTGCGCTGGATCAGATCAACCATCGCTGGACCCCGGAGATCCATCGCTGGATAGCAAGAGTGGATTACCACCGCTGGAATCTTTTTTTATTTTTTTTTTATTTTTAATAAAGGAATTTTTCAAAAGTGTGTTTGTCTTATTTAACTATTTTTTACACTTTCTTTGTGAAATGGTAGGGGTACTTTTGTACCCCCTTACCATTTCAAACAGGGGGGGTCGGGATCTGGGGGTCCCCTTGTTAAAGGGGGCTTCCAGATTCTGATAAGCCCCCTCCCCGCAGACCCCCACAACCACCGGCCATGGATGAGGCCCTTCTCCACATCAACATGGGGACAAGGTGCTTTGAGGGGTCACAGACCCCCAAAGCATCCTCCCAATGTTGAGGGCATGTGGCCTGGTACGGTTCAGGAGGGAGGGGGGGCCGCTCTCTCGTCCCCCCCTCTTTTCCTGCGGCCTGCCAGGTTGCGTGCTCGGATAAAGGGTCTGGTATGGATATTTAGGGGGAACCCCGCGTCAATTTTTTTTTTAATTTGACGCAGGGTTCCCCTTAATATCCATACCAGACCTGAAGGGCCTGGTAATTGAATTTGGGGGACTCCCACGCTTTTTTTTAATTTATTTTTTAATTTTTTTTATCAATGACTTTCAATGAGTGTTCTCTGTATTACGGAGCCGACAATTCATAATAGCTGCGAGTGATTTTAAAGGACTTTTTTTCCTGCATAAATGACACTTTGTGCAGGGACAGTTCTAAGCACCAGAAACATGCGCCCCTTCACAGGCATACTATAGACACCCCCGTATGAAATTTAAAGGAATATTACACTTTTATTGTTTCACTTTAATCATTATTAAAATCACTGCTCCCGAAAAAACGGCCGTTTTTAAAACTTTTTTTTGCATTGATACATGTCCCCTGGGGCAGGACCCGGGTCCCCAAACACTTTTTAGGACAGTAACTTGCAGAATCTTTTCTCTCTGTCAAATCTTTTTTCTCTGTCGAATATTTTCTCTATATAATCTTGGACTAATAGAGGTAAGGTTAGGCACATTCGACCACATGTTCTATAGACACAGATTGTTATTGTCAGAGTCACGTCAAATCTCCTATTCTATATCGAACTGTTGTAACAACTAAAACGAAAATAAAGCATTTATTTATGTCAGATCTTTCGTTTTTCGGATTCTGTGCTTTCGTTTTCGTTTGTCAAAACGAAAACTAAAAGAGCTGAAATTCGGACGAAAATGCATTCGGACGAAAACGAATGCACATGTCTATTATATACTGCTGGAGTGTAAAATCTAACATGTTATTTATTATGGTATTGAGGTATGAACATGCACTACAGACCAGTGTTAATTTTGAAGTCAAATTTCTATTTAGTTTTAGTCTAATGCCCCAAACACACTACTAGATTTTCTGCAGATTTTTTCCTTCAGGTTTATCAAAACCATGTAGTGCAAGGGCCTGCCTGATTGGATACAAATTGAAACTCCTAAGGTTTGACCTCATACTATATGGGTTTGGTAAATCTGAAGAAAAAAAACAGCAGAAAATCTGATAGTGTGTATGGGGCTTTAGTCTTTTGACTAAAATGGCATTTTAGTTTTAGTCCCATTTTAGTCTTTTGACTAAAACACAATTTTAGTTTTATTTGTATTTTAGTCATCTCAGTTGTTTCCGTTTTAGTTGTCTTTTAGTTGAGTAAAATATTATTCATTTAGTTGACAAAGTTAACACTGGTGGGACTGGGATGATTCCGTTTCATATATTTTCCATGCCAAAGCCCAGTTTTTCATTCCCTTTTGTTTGACAGTAGTAATATTGACCCTCAGAATGGCTAGAATTAACTAACAAGATTTGCTCCTCATGCACTTACCCTCAGGTTCTTCAACTTTCACACAGATTTTGCCAAACCCCATGAGAACCAAACCTGGTCAGTTTCACTCATCGCTAATTCTTCTTAAACTCCTACAGAACTTGCTCCCCCTCATCCAAAATTGTGGTTGTCCTTCTCTTGGACTCATTTATTTCTTCTGTATTTACATAATTTACATGGTCATCATGCTTTATATCTGATATTTGTATGTCATTTTTCTTTAAGGGCCCCTTAGTCTTAACTAGTTTAATGTAGTATGATCATGGATTGAACTGGTTTAATACATCTGAATTGTGTGCTGTGTGAATCAGACCACAATAGACCTGAGATTGGATCCGGACTATTTTTTCTGATGCAGTGTTCCACAATACATGGTATTGAGTTACATTGAATTGTGGCTCACTACAAAGCAAATGTGCCAGTTCAGTGCACTGGGTGCCATTCAAAATGAACGTTGTAACTTATCACGTGTTACTACAATGCATATATCTAATAAATTTCTCAAAATTAGCTTATGTTATAAAATAAAATAGTTGGGTATTTATTTCTGTAAACATGGAATTTTCAGAATGACATTTAATAAAAAATAGTTTGTGTTATGGTTTTTATATTTTATATGATTTATGTGACATAATTTCAGGATCACAGTTGATGAGAACAGAGTAGATGATGTAGCTTTTTGTAGCTGTCACTGTTAGAGTTTCTGGTATTACCATAATAATTTTCACTTATTATACCAGAGCTGTCAGGGTAAAAGCAGGCTTACATATTAACAACTTGCCAAACAGCCGACATCATTATACGGCAGCAGCTGCCCATGATTGCTCCAGAGAGAGCCAGAATGGGGATCTGTCAATGCAAACAAACAGATCCCCATTCTGTCAGGAAAGTAGAGAGAGAGATCTGCTGTTCCTAGTGATTAAGAACAGTGATCTCTCTGTACTCCCAGTCAGCCCCCCCAACACCTCCCAGGGAACATATTTAACTCCTTGATTGCCCCCTAGTGTTAACCCTTTCATTACCAGTGTCATTTATACAGTAATCAGTGCATTTTTATAGCACTGATCACTGTATAAATGTCACTGGTCCCAAAAAAGTGTCCGATCTGTCCACCGCAATGTTGCAGTCCCATTAAAAATCGCTTATCACCACCATTACTAGTAAAAAAAATAATATAAATGCAATAAATCTTTCCCCTATTTAGTAGACACTAACTTTTGCTAAAATCAATCAATATACGCTTTTGCAATATATTTTTTTTACCAAAAATACGTAGAAGAATTTATATTGGCCTAAACTGATGAAGAAATTTCTTTTTTTATATATATTTATTATAGCAAAAAGTAAAAAATATAGTTTTTTTTCAAAATTGACAGTCTTTTTTTGTTTATAGCGCAAAAAATAAAAACTACAGAGGTGATCAAATACCAACAAAAGAAAGCTCTATTTGTGGACAAAAAATTATATCAATTTTGTTTGGGTACATCTTCGCATGACAGCGCAATTGTCAGTTAAAGCGATGCAGTGCTGTATCACGAAAAATGGCCTGGTCATTATGGGGGAAAATCTTCTGGGGCTGAAGTGGTAACTATTGCTGTAAGAACAATTTGTTATAAAAAAAATACAATGTTGGACTTTTCAGTTCTTGATCAAAACACAACATAAAACAGTAGGAAGAAGAAAATGTGCCCCACAAAAATGTACTATTATTCGAGATACAAAGATAAAATAGCTAAACAATGACTAGAAAATTACATTGATGGTGCAGTTGTAACATTGATGCAAGTCACCCTGATGTTGTTTACATCTGGATATTGATTTAGAAATGTATAGATGTATTATAGCCTACCTATGAGCTCCCTATCAAAGTGGGGATATTTGTTTTAACATTGTTTTTATGTTTGTATGTTGAATAAAATAATACTTTGAGGGGGCACATTTTGCTTTTCTTTGTGTTTTACGCTGTGCTTTGGCCAAGAACAATAGCCCAATAGTGTAGTTATTTTACATATAAATTGTTATTTATATGATTAGGGATCTATTTATCTATCTTACTTTTTAGAAAGAAATGATTGGTCTTGGTGACTTTGATTGATCCCAGTTCTTATCCTTTGACAAAAGTTGTTCAAATAAGACAAGGTAATTATCTGCATATGGATCTTTATATGTATCTACTTCCCACAGGCATTTTACAGAAATCCAGAAAAATAGAATGACTGAATCAGGAAATCTTTTCTTTATTTGTCCCACAGTGGGATTTATTTAATGAGGATGGTGCTACATTTGCTCTAGAAACTCAGAGAATCTCCCTACACTAAACTTGCCAGGAGATTTCCCGGACCAGAAATGTAAATGTACTTTAGACCTTTTGAAACATACATAAACCAGTAGGTAGTGAACAAATCACTTATGGTGGTTGTAAATAAGGTTCATTCATAAAACATATTGAGAGCGACTTTGGGAACTCAATATGTACAGTCTGGAGGAAATAAGGGAAAGGGGAGACATGATTGAATCCTTTTAAATAAATCTAGGGGGTGAATAAGGTTCAGGAGGGCAGTTTTCTCAATATGAAAACAAAATCAAGAACACGGGAACATGACCTCATTATAACTGGAGGGAAGTTCAAAACTAATCTTGGAGAGTATTATTTTACTGAAAGAGTAGTTGATGCTTGGAATAAACTACCAGCAGAGGTAGTGAGACAGTCAGCAGTAAATGCATTTAAACATGCTTGTGATAAACTTAGATCTATAGTCAGACAATAAAGGTAATGAAAAAAACAAAACAAAACAATAACCCCCTCCAAAAAAAAAAACTAAGACAAAAACCAAGCCAAAAAAAAAAAAAAAAATGGGCAAACTCAATGGACTACTCATTCTTTTTCTGACATCACTTTTCTATGTTTCTATGTTTCTATTGCCACAGGAATTTGCTCACTTTAAATTAGGACATCATCTTCTATACACCCAGACTAGTAAATTATTCTAAACAGCCATTAACAACCGCAAACATCATGGACATGTGGATTTAAGATGTTTTTTAGATCAACGGACTAACTTGTTAAAGAGGGGGTTACAAAGGTGGCTTATTATAACATACAAATTAAACTGGCTGCACTAAGAACATAGACTAGATCGCTATTGTGCTTTTTCATGTTCTTATAATAACAAAACTATGCAAACACGGAGAGAAGTTTACTTTATAGTAAAGTTTTATTAAAGTTTAGGTAGTGATACATTTGTATTTTCATGTTTAAAACTGATGCTGGACACGTCTAAAAGATCCAATTTTAGAACTAGAAGCTCCCCAGTCAGTGTATCTTCTATACTCTCCAGGTCTCAGGTAATACTGACGTCCTTTGTAGTTGGGCTCCTCATAGAACATCCAGTATCCATCATGAACATGGCAGGAGTGGATATCATTGTAGCGGAACTGCTCGTAAACATGAGGACAATCTTCAGTAAACTCCATCATCTGTCCCTTAAAGTCTTCTTTTTCATAGACATTTAATCTGAAGGGTCCACGATGCTGTATTAAATAAAATGTATTATGTCAATTGCTGTTGCTTTAGAAATAGGGAACAGCTGGGGAGCAAATTAAACAAGCTATTGCAAGTTTTAATTCACATTTCAAAAATATTACTGAGCATATTTAAAAAATAAAGCAAAATATACCTGTGGGGTCAGACGACAGGATCTGATAGAGTCATTGTATCCCAACCATTGCTGGAAATCAGGATATTCTCCCTTCCTCAAAAAGTACTGGTGTCCTCTGTAGTTGGGATGTTCATACAGGATCCAGTTCCCATTTTCCACTCGGATGGAGTTACAGTGATTGAAGTAGGAAGACAAGTCAGAGGAATCAGAGTTGCACTCATAGGAGCGACCCTGGAAGTTTCTATCCTCGTAGAAGACGATCTAGAGACAGGCGGTGACATGTATTTAAAACAGGTTTCAAAACTCATGAATATTATATACACTATACAGTATTATTCTTTGCTTATATCTTGCATATAACATGCTTATTATTCATTTCAGAACTCTTGCTGCTTTGGTGGCAGCTTAAAAATATTTAATATGCACTATAATATGTCATCTAACTACTTGCAGAAAATTCTTAGAAAAAGATCATTTTAATTCTTTACAGTACAAATGTCAGCCTGTATTCTGCTATACAAATTGAAAAGTAACATACCTTAACCATTTTGACTGGAGATGTGACCCAGGAGCTGTGAGCTGTGAACTGTGAGCTGTTTCAGGGTTGGAATGACGACTCTTTTATATACCTCTTTCTGCCGATGTTGCAGAAAGTCAATGATGCTGACTGTTTTCTGTTAGCTATAGGATATGTATAGGTCTTTTGTCTTATTTGTGCACACAACTCACTTTCATTGACCTGTTGTACACGCAACTACTCCAGAGGTCATAGGTGAAAACATTATTTTTAAACTAACATCATTTAAAAAATAAAAATAAAGCATTGCTTATATTTTATGTCATGGTAGATAGAGTATTATAAATTGTGAAAAAAACAATCAGTGGCAAAATAAAATTACTTCCTCCTATAACAGGGTAAATGTGTGAAATCACCAATATATGTGACTGCACAGCTGCTGAACACTTACAGTGATACACCACACCAAATTCAATATTGTTTTCTAAATAGTGCAGCGCTGCACTATTTATAAAACAAAAGATACAGTATTATGGTAGAACAAATTACAATTCATTTGGAAGGCACTGTTTTTACACAGGGGGCTTCCCAACTATTCAAAAAGATATGTTTGATTGAAAAATGATCCGTACATATTTATCTGTCTATGGCACATAATATTTCAATACATTTATGAATGTGAGTTCTGATTTAGTAGATTGGCTACTATTAGAGAATGAAGAGTTCATTCCTAATATTTTACAAAAAGAAAGATCATAAAGTTGCTTCTGTGGCCTCTATCCACCTTGTGATTTGGCAAATTATTATTATTATTATTATACAGGATTTATATAGCGCGGATAGTTTTACGCAGCACTTTACAACATTACAATACAATAAAATTCAATACAGGTGGAATCAGAGGGACCTTCTCATTAGAGCTTACAATCTAGGAGGGAGGGTCAAGTTATACAAAAGGGTAATAGCTGTGGGGGATTGGGCCCAATTAGCCATTTTCCCTCCCCGGTGTCATGAGACTCATTAGTGATAAAAGGCCTTGATGTGAATGGTGAGCAGGTGTGTTAAATTTGGTGTTATCACTCTCACTCTCTCATACTGGTCACTGGAAGTTCAACATGGCACCTCACACCAAAGTACTCTCTGAGGATCTGAAAAAAAAAAATTGTTGATCTACATAAGTGTAGCACCCTGGTCTTGAACAGGGATGCGATCAGATATAGTTTGCTAGGTGGTCACTAACCTGGACAATTGCTAGGGGATCTTCTGATTCTTTACCTAACTCTGAGTTTGATGCACCTCTCCCCTCTACCACTGGGTGGCATTGTCACCTATGGCATTGAAATGATAAGGTGCATATTAAAGCGGTTCTTCACCCTAAAGGGGAAGTTCCGCTAGTATTATCCCTCCCCCCCTCCGGTGCCACAATCGGCACCTTTCGGGGGGAGGGGGGTGCAGTTACCTGGATAATCCAGGTAACTGCACCCACTTCCGGCCAGACCGCCGCATGGCTCCGCCCACCGCCACATGGCTCCGCCCCCCCGTTGTGTTCTGGGAAACACACAGTTCCCAGAGACACAGCGGGGAACCAGCGCAGCGCGACTCGCGCATGCGCAGTAGGGAACCGGGCAGTGAAGCCCTCTTGCTTCACTTCCCGATTCCCTGACAGAGGATGGCGGCGGTGGCTGCAGCGAGACGAGCGATCGCTTGTCATCTGCCGCCGACATCGCTGGAACCTGGGACAGGTAAGTGTGATATTATTAAAAGTCAGCAGCTGCAATATTAGTAGCTGCTGGCTTTTAATATTTTTTTTTTTTGTGCAGCTCCTCTTTAACTTCGAGTATGAGTGGATAGGTTGCTCTAGCCAATTGGCAGAGTTTTTCTTTGGCCCCATAGCCTGCTGGGAGAACCTATTTATTTGGGAGGAGTCAGGTGATTGGGCTTCGGTGCCACCTGGGGAGCTGTCTGGGTGGACATGTGTTGAAATCACCCGGCTGCTAGTCCAGAAGCCTGAGGCCTAGCCAGGAGTTACCTGGTTGCTAGGCAGTCTGAGGCCTACCCAGGATAAGAAGGAGCCTAACCAAGCCTAACCAAGTTGCATGGGTTCTACCAGCTGGAGAACCCCTCTTTGTCGGAGGTAAAGGGACAGATTTGCTAATGGAGGACAACCATTCCTGTTGCCAGAGGCAAAGCTTTAACCAAGGTCAGAGGTAAAGGGGATACTGTCGCCATCAAGGGACAATGCACCTGTTATCAGAGGCCAGAGTTCAGAGTCTGAGAGAGTACCAGAGCAGCCTTATTTACTAACCATGGATGGTGAAGAAGTTGGGAAGTCTCAGTGGAAGCCAGTGGGATAGTGGGGGTGACGCTTGCAAGAGATTTCAGTTGTTGGGCTGAAGAGCCGAGTAAGGAACCCAGCAGGTCAGTGTGGGTGGCCCTCGGTAGCTACAGCGGGAGGCTGTGAGATGGAGGTCAGGTCCTACACAACGGGGATACCAAGTTTGGTATGTGTACAGATCTGTGTTGAAGTCGACCAACTAGTTCAGTTGCTAAAGGAAACAGCTTGTTCAGGCCCTGTTCAGCTTTAAGGCTTCCAGAGCTGTACATTCAATATGCTGTTCTATTTTTGTGAGTCTCAGAGTCTGCTAAGTGCTTTTGCACCTCCTCAAAGGGTGTCCCTAACCCTCTCTTCCCAGTTCTTTAAGAGAAAATAAATCTCTTTTGTTCTGCATCATCAAAGTGTCTGGCGCCAAACTTAATCTACACTACTCTGCACCCACTAGGCCTAGTGACCCACACTGTGAGAATGGATGTCAGTGCTCCCTGACCCTGAAGTTCACCATCAGCTCCTCTGAGGTCGGGGCCATGGCTACATAAAGAGCCTAGGCTATAAGAAGATTGCCAACATCCTGATACTAAGCTGCAGCACAGTGGCCAAGACCATACAGAGATTTACCAGGACAGGTTCCATTTAGAACAGGCAATGCCATTGTCAACCAAAGAAAAAGGGAAATAGACCTATTATTGCTGCCAGCATTGCCGCAGAGGTTGAAGGGGTGGGTGGGGGGGGGGGGAGTCAGCCTGCCGGGGCTTGGAACATAAGCTGCACAAGCTGCACACTGCTTCAGATTGGTCTGCATGGCTGTTGTCCCAGAAGGAAGCCTCTTCTAAAAATGATGCACAAGAATGGTCGCAAACAATTTGCTTAAGACAAGCAGACTAAGGACATGGATTACTGGAATCATGTCCTGTGGTCTGATGAGACCAAGATAAACATATTTGTTTCATATGTGTCAAGTGTGTGGGGCAGCAATCAGATGAGGAGTACAAAGACAAGTGTGTCTTGCCTACAGTCAAGCATGGTGGTGGGAGTGCCATGGTCTGGGGCTGTATGAGTGCTGCCAGCACTGGAAAGCTTGTACTGTGACATACTGAAGCAGAGCATGATCCCCTCCCTTCGGAGACTGGTCTGCAGGGCAGTATTCCAACATGATAATGACCCCAAACACACCTTTGAGACAACCACTGCCTTGATAAAGAAGCTGAGGATAAAGGTTATGGACTGGCCAAGCATGTCTCCAGGCCTAAACCCTATAGAGCATCTGTGGGGCATCCTCAAAAACGGAAGGTGGAGGAGCGCAAGGTCTCTAACATCCACCAGCTCCATGATGTCATCATGGAGGAGTGGAAGAGGATTCCAATGGCAATATGTGAAGGTTTGGTGAACTTCATGCCCAAGGGGGTTAAGGTAGTGCTGGAAAATAAGAGTGGCCACACAAAATATTGACATTTAGGGCCCAATTTGGAAATTTTCACTTAGGGGTGTACTTACTTTTGTTCCAGCAGTTTAGACATTAATGGCTGTGTGTTGAGTTATTTTGAGGGGACAGCAAATCGACACTGTTATACAAGCTGTACACTCACTACTTTACATTGTAGCAAAGTGTAATTTCTTCATTGTTGTCACATGAAAGATATAATAAAATATATACAAAAATGTGAGGGGTGTACTCACTTTTGTGAGATACTGTATATAGTGAGTGTCCCAATCGTTTAAGCAGCTGGCACATGAGGTAATTATACAAACCCTTGTAATCAATGCAATCTAGTAAATGTGCAGCGCTAGATAAAATTATACAGTCATATAGCAAAAATATAGGCAGTGATCAGATTAATCCTAAAATGCAAAAATAAATTATATTGTCAAAAGTATTGGGGTGGGAGACGTGGCTCGTGATGGGCGTATAAGCTGCTAGCTCTGTTAGCCGACCGGGGAACATCCAGCACATCCAGTGGGACCCTGTGCCCATGGAGACCGAACACAGCTCCACACTATCACGATCCAGCAATGTCATGCAAAAGGAAGGACGAGTGATACCCTAAAAAGCTTACAGCTTTCTTTCTGCAGCCAGCACCAGGCAAAGAGAAACCTCAAGATGGCGCTAGCACAGTGAGTACAACACAACACCCCGATCAAGTAGGCCTCAACCTACAATCATCTATTGCAGCCTTCCCTAGCTCAGGCCAGCCAGTCCTTGATACAACAATGAAAGACATTCTTCTTTTATTACAATCATCCATCATGGCAAACTTCTCCTCTCTTAAACACAAATTTATATCTGAAATGCAAGGTGTGGGAGAGAGGGTGAAGTATATTGAGAATAGAATGGATTAATGCAACGCTACAGTAAATTATTTAATTGATGCATATAAAGATCAAAGTGATGACAACGATTGGATAAAAGCGAAGCTCGCAGATCTCGAAGATCGCTCGCGTCGCAATAATGTCAAAATACACAGGGTGCCCGAATCCATTCCTCCATCAGACCTGCATAAATACGCCAGTGATATGATTTTCAATTTACTCCCTGAGGTGTCAGCAATTGAACACACTATTGGTCGTATTCACCGCATTCCCAAGCCCAAATACCTGGATGCATCAATCCCCAGGGATAGTCTAATGAAGATTAATTTCTTCCCAATTAAAGAGAAACTCCTTGCTAAAGTGATGTCAATCCCTGATCTTCAAGCCCCAAACAATGGTGTGCAACTATATGCTGATCTTTTTCAATATACCCTTAACCTGAGAAGACAAATGAAAATGATTTCCAAAGCCCTCAATAACCACAAAATCCCATACAAATGGCCCCACCCAGCTACCATAATGATCACTCACAATGGAACATCCTATACAGTATCAAAGCCCAAAGATGGCCTAAGGCTCCTACACTCCTAGTATTTAATCCTACAGCTGCCCATGGGTGACTTTGTCTCCTCCTCAGGTCCTCCCAAACATGAATACCAATGATGAGAGAAACAAAACTCAAAATATAATGAACCCTCCTGCTGCATCATTTCCTAGCTACGACCTATATCCCCGGTCAGGCTTCCATCTAGACAACACCTATTATTGAACTCAATCCTCACGTATGATCAGCTTCTTGCAGAATAACTGCTGACCTTCAAGTTTTGTTTTGTTTTTCTCCTAATTTTCAGTCTACAAAGGTTAATACTATTATTTTTTTCCTTTATCACTGACTGCTTTACTATAAAAGCACGGCACTACATTTTTTACTTCTAGGACTCCCAACAACAAAGTGACGAGCATCCTCACCTGAGGAATTATCCAAGAATACCACCTGGACATCTAAATGTGAGTTTGCGCTATCAACCCACACCAATAGCATTCGCCTCATTATGTCCATCAACTTCTTATCCATAAAAGCGAAAGGCTTAAATCACCCAGCAAAAAGAGCATCTTTATGGAAAACAGCACTAACACATAACTGTGATATACTATGCGTTCAAGAAACACCACATCCTTCTGCCAACGTAAATCCTTTCCACACATCTACAAATCTTGCTACTCACGAAAACAACGTGGAGTACTAATAGCTGTTTGAGACACTATCTCTTTCCAGCTACAGAAATGCACCCTCGACTTAGGGGGCAGATACATCATTCTAAACTTCACTATAGAAAATATCCAATATACCATAATAACTCTGTATGCCCTTCACCAAAGACAGATGCCCTTTCTCAAAACCACCTTTAAAAAAATTGAAGAAGCACTAGAAGGACACCTACTAATATGTGGGGACTTCAACATAGTGCCTGACAACAAGTTGGATACCTCTTCTGGTCCCAAGAGATTATCGTCACCTTTGAACAAATTCATCACAGCTAATGATTTATATGATGTATGGAAGTGTTGTCACGCTGATGAGAAGGACTACATGTACCTATCCCCACTTCTTAACACATATTCTCGCATAGACCTATTTCTCTCTGATAAATGGCTACTGCAAAATATTCACACGTCTCAAATCCACACCACGACCTGATCAGACCATGCACATGTAAGCATCAAAAGCACAAATAAACCATTCATTTTCTCCTTCAAAACCCAACCAATACTGAGCACCAATCCCAAAAATTTGATGAATTGTTCACTTTAAATACAGGCTCAGTGTTTGATCCGGTGATCCTGTGGAATACCCGCAAAGCTTACATTAGAGAATTGTTTTTCTCAACTAGGCTCAAAACTTAGGAAAAGGATGACGCAGCGCTTAGGAGAACTGACGGTAGCTATTGAAACCACAAATCTTCACCCTTCATCACTGCAATCTCAAATGTTCAAATTATGCCATGAACCTTGCTCTTTGTTACTTGAAAACTTTGAAATAACGCAAAGCAAGCTTAAGCTAAACATATGTAATGGGTAACAAAGCAGGGAAGGTAATGGCTCTCCACATTAAAGGGCACCGCCTAAAATCTAAAATAGTATATCTTTACCATCCAACTACCCGTGACAAACTCTTAAATCATCTATAAATATCTGATGCATTCAGCTGCTATTACAGCTGCCTGTACAACATCAATGCTGACGAAAACACACACCAACCATCCCAGGAAGAGATTCAGTCCTTCTTCAACCACATTAACCTTCCCTCATTATCGACTGACCAAATTTAGTTTCTAAATACACCATTCTCTACAGACGAAATTAAACAAGTAATGGAAAAATTACCAAACTCCAAATTCCCAGGTCCTGGTGGATTCACCGGAGAATACTTCAAAACACTTCAAACAATATTAACCCCACATCTGTGTGACTTGCACAACCACACTGCCTACTCCTTATCTTTTCCAAATGAAACGCTATCTGCCATTGTGGTAATGTTGCCAAAACCAGTAAAGGAGCCGACATCCCCCCAAAATGTCCACCTCATATTCCTATTGAACCTTGATCTCAAGATATACGCCAAAATGTTAGCTAGCAGACTGATAGATATTCTTTCCTCTTTGATACATAAGAACCAAACCGGCTTCACTAAAGGCTGCCAGACCTCAGACGCCACAAGGAGGTTAATTAATATCCTCCACCATACAAATACCACTGGAACATCTTCTCTGCTTCTATCTCTAGACACAGAGAAGACAAATTTGACAGAGTCAATTGGAACTACCTCTCTCTAGTTCTAAAGAAGTTTAAATTTGAAGGCTAAATTTCCAAAGCCATACTAGCCCAGTATACTAAACCCTTTGACGAGCATACACATACAACCATCTATCTACCCCATTCCAAATTACAAATGGCACGAGACAAGGGTGCCCTTTATCCCGTTTAATTTTCAATTTAGTGATGGAACCTTTAGCTGAACATATTAGATCCAACAACAAAATAACGGGTATCAACATCGAACCCCACAAACACAAAATCTGTTTATTGCTATCTAACCCTCATCATCCCTTATAGAAGTCCAAAAAATTCTTACATGGTTTAGCTAAGTCTCATATTAAAAAGCAAACAAAACCAAATCATACATTCTAGACTTAGGAATCGATGCTGTAACACAAAGCTTCCTCCAACAACAATTCCCATACACATGGGCAGATACAATTATATCCTATCTAGACATACAGCTAAAAAGATTCACAAAAACACTCTTTCAACATAATTACCTTCCCTTCTGCACTAAACTACAAGCTCTCCATAACATGGCCAAATGTGAATTCTCATGGATGGGTAGATTAGCTGTGCTCAAAATGATGCAACTCTCTCAAATCATTTACCTTTTTAGAACACTTCCAATTCTGATACCAATCAGCTACTTTAAATCCCTACATTCCCTTTAATACAGATTTGTTTAGAATGGGAGGAAGTCCAGATGTACACACTCCAAACTAATTAAACATAGGCTTAGTGGGGGTGTAGGATATATTGACTTTCGCGACTATCATTCGGCATCAATCTTGACGCAGCTTAAAGAATGGTTCTTATCCTCCCTGACAACGATCTGGTGCTCAATAGAATCATCATATAGTCCTCATTACCCAATATCATCATGGCTATTCAGTGCTCAACTAGGAGCATGGGTCCAATCCTTCATACCCCCAATCATGATAGTAACACTCAGGTCTTGGAAACGGATGCTACAACAAGCTCAAACATACCCAAAGAACACTACCTTGAAAATGCCTTTATCAGCACTAACCCCTTTCATAGCCCATATATCCTTCACATCCTGGATCAAAAAAGGGTTCAACTACCTTCATAACCTATACATTGGAAACTCTGTTAAAACCTTTCCTTCTCTTCAAAAATAATTTAATCTCCCACAAGGCGACATATACCAATACATGCAAATACAACACTGTCTCTTAAAAATCTCCTACAGTCACCAGAACATCCAAGCTCTGGCGTGGTCTTTCCAAATATCTCCTACCTCACACCAAAAAGGAATCACAACGTCTTATAACATTCTCCAACAGAAATGTACATTCATCAAATCTCCCCCTACATGCAATGGGAAGCTGATTTAGGACAGTCCTTCATGATTAAGGATGAGCCGAACACCCCCCTGTTCGGTTCGCACCAGAACCTGCGAACAGACCTAAACTTCGTGTGAACTTTAGAACCCTATTAAAGTCTATGGGACTCGAACGTTCACAATCTAAAGTGCTAATTTTAAAGGCTAATATGCAAGTTACTGTCCTAAAAAGTGTTTGGGGACCTGGGTCCTGCCACAGGGGACATGGATCAATGCAAAAAAAAGTTTTAAAAACGGCCGTTTTTTCAGGAGCAGTGATTTAAATAATGATTAAAGTGAAACAATAAAAGTGTAATATTCCTTTAAATTTCGTAGCTGGGGGGTGTCTATAGTATGCCTGTGAAGGGGTGCATGTTTCCCGTGCTTAGAACTGTCCCTGCACAAAGTGTCATTTGTGCAGGAAAAAAAGTCTTTTAAAATCACTTGCGGCTATATTGTCGGCTCCCGTAATACAGAGAACACTCAATGAGTGTTCTCTGTATTAGCCGACAATTCATTCATTCATTGATTAAAAAAAAAAAAAAAGTGTGGGGTTCCCCTAAATTCAATTACCAGGCCCTTCAGGTCTGGTATGGATATTAAGGGGAACCCCGTGTCAAATTTAAAAAAAAATTTTGACGTGGGGGTCCCCCTAAATATCCATACCAGACCCTTCAGGTCTGGTATGGATATTAAGGGGAACCCCACATCAAATTTTAAAAAAAAATTTACGTGGGGGTCCCCCTAAAAATCCATACCAGACCCTTTATCCGAGCACGCAACCTGGCAGGCCGCAGGAAAAAAGGGGGGATGAGATAGCGCCCCCCCTCCTGAACCATACCAGGCCACATGCCCTCAACATTGGAAGGATGCTTTGGGGGTCTGTGACCCCTCAAAGCACCATGTCCCCATGTTGATATGGAGAAGGGCCTCATCCCCACAACCCTGAGCGGTGGTTGTGGGGGTCTGCGGGCGGGGGGCTTATCAGAATCTGGAATCCCCCTTTAACAAGAGGACCCCCATATCCCGGCCCCCCCTGTTTGAAATGGTAAGGGGGTACAAAAGTACCCCTACCATTTCACAAAGAAAGTGTAAAAATGGTCAAATAAGACAAACACACTTTTGAAAAATTCCTTTATTAAAAATAAAAAAAAATAAAAAAAGATTCCAGCGGTGCTAATCCACTCTTGCTATCCAGCGGCAGATCTCTGGGGTCCAGCGATGGATGATCATATCCAGCGACGGGGGATCTCTCAGTCCAGCGCTGTCCAAACATCCGTCTTCTGTCTCCACTGCGGAGACACTGCGGGGATCCCAGCACTGACGTTTCTTATATTAGGAGGGTGGGGCCACCCGTCACCTGACCCCGCCCCTTCTGACGCTGGTGAGGAAAGCTATGGGGTTCCCCAGTGACGTATGCGTGACCCCGCCCCCTCTGATGTAACGCAGATTTCCGTTACATCAGAGGGGGCTGGGTCACCCATACTTTATTAGGGAATCCCTGGCTCCCCTCACCAGCGTCAGAGGGCGGCGGGGTCAGGTGACGGATGGCCTTTTCCCTCCTAATATAAGAAACGTCAGCACTGGGATCCCGCAGTGTCTCCGCAGTGGAGACAGAAGACGGATGTATGGACAGCGCTGGACTGAGAGATCCCCCGTCGCTGGATATGATCATCCATCGCTGGATAGCAAGAGTGGATTAGCACCGCTGGAATCTTTTTTTATTTTTTTATTTTTTTTTAATAAAGGAATTTTTCAAAAGTGTGTTTGTCTTATTTTACCATTTTTACACTTTCTTTGTGAAATGGTAGGGGTACTTTTGTACCTCCTTACCATTTCAAACAGGGGGGGGGCGGGATCTGGGGGTCCCCTTGTTAAAGGGGGCTTCCAGATTCTGATAAGCCCCCCGCCCGCAGACCCCCACAACCACCGCTCAGGGTTGTGGGGATGAGGCCCTTCTCCACATCAACATGGAGACAAGGTGCTTTGAGGGTTCACAGACCCCCAAAGCATCCTCCTAATGTTGAGGGCACGCTTTTTTTTAAAATCAATGAATGAATGAATTGTCGGCTAATAAAGAGAACACTCATTGAGTGTTCTCTGTATTACGGGAGCCGACAATATAGCCGCAAGTGATTTTAAAAGACTTTTTTTCCTGCACAAATGACATTTTGTGCAGGGACAGTTCTAAGCACGGGAAACATGCGCCCCTTCACAGGCATACTATAGACAGCTACGAAATTTAAAAGAATATTACACTTTTATTGTTTCACTTTAATTATTATTAAAATCACTGCTCCTGAAAAAACAGACGTTTTTAAAACTTTTTTTTGCATTGATCCATGTCCCCTGGGGCAGGACCCAGGTCTCCAAACACTTTTTAGGACAGTAACTTGCATATTAGCCTTTAAAATTAGCACTTTACATTTCTCCCATAGACTTGTACAGGGTGTTCCGGCTTTTCGAATTTGCTGCGAACAGCCCAAATTGTTCACTGTTCGTCTCGAACTCGAATTCGAAGCTCATCCCTATTCATGATATATCAGTAGACTAAAGCGTGTAAAGCCACACAGAAGGCTACCTGCTGCTCTACACTATGGGAACTAACCTCAAAAATCGCACTAAGATGGTACCTGACCCCAGACAAAATCTCACGATACAGTCCTCATCTACTCAATAGATGCTGGAGAAACTGTGGTCAAATGGGGACATCCTACATATCCTTTTGGGGATGCCCTACACTCTCAACTTACTGGAATGCTATATTTAACATTATCTCTGAAATTACTCAACAACAAGTCCCTATGAACTCAGGACTAACAATACTATCCCCAGATGTAGATTCTCTCCTACCTAAATCACAACATACAATTACCCACATACTTCTTTTTTTTTTTTTTAAACAACGAGTTTATTGGTAATGAGAATAACAGAGCATTCAAAGTACAATATACATAGGCCATCAAAACAGAGGATGACGATCACGTATTAAAAATACAGTATACCCAATTTGTTTACATTTCTGTTTGTCATACAGTGTGCAAGCCTACCCCGTCAGCCCCCCGTTCCTACACCCAGTGCATCTGCCAGAGGGGCAGGTGAGTACAACCACACCCAGGGGCTACGCTCCGTATATGTAGAAATCCGTATGCACTCAATCTATGCCACCAGCCCCCCCCCACCCCGCCATCCAAGCAGGCATCTCTCCCAAGCACCCGGCAGAGTACAACCCAAGGTGATCCTGTGACTGCAGCTGCGCCAAGCTTCATAGTGTGATCCGGAGAATTTAGTCTATGCAGGTATCCGGACTGTTGAGCCACTGGTCCCAGATCTTATTGTACTTGTTAGGGCACCCCCTATGTGCATAGACAGCCTTCTTTAAGGGTAATGGTAAATTCACCTCGGTTATCCATGCCCTGACTGTGAGAGGTACAGAGCGCAACCACAGCTTGGCAATTAGCTTCCTAGCACTAAACAGGGTCTTGTGTATAAAGACAGTATGGGATTGATCAGTCGGTGTATCTGCCAAAAAACCCAACAGACACGTCTTAGGGTCTAATCGTAAGGGGGAGCCCATATGGTCATGTAGGAACTGTATGACACGTAGCCAAAATGCCTGAATATCCGGGTAGGACCAAATTAAGTGGTAAAATGTACATGGGTGATCCCCACACCGCGGACACCGTGGGTCCTGAGAGGCTTTATATTTACGGATTCTTGCCGGCGTGAGGTATGATTTGTGTATAATGTATAATTGGGTTAACCGATCTGATAGCTTAGTAGAGACTAGTTTAACATTTGTAAGGACCTGCTCCCAATCCTCAGTCTCCAGCGGGCCTATCTCCTCTTCCCACCTATGCTTTGCTACCTCGGCAATCCTGGTCACTGAGCATGCCCTGAGGAGGTTATATATGGTGGATATCAGTTTAGTGGACCCACATACTTCTAGCAGCAAGATTATCAATCACAATAAAGTGGAAAAACACCCTACCTCCTTCTCTAACAGAAGTGATAGGTCTAACGCATTAACATTGCTCCTATGAACTAATGATGGCCTCCTACTAAGGGCGGCTACAATCCTCACTCCTTCAATGGTCACCTTGCAACTCTTGGTACCCCAAAAATTGGTAATACTATGTATATATCTTTAATAACTCTACGAAAGATGGAATTGAGGTCATCGGGACACAGTTTGTACCCATTGGGGTGCCTGGAGTGAACTCAACTCAACTCCCAATTTTCTCTTCTCCACACATGTTGGTTACATTAGTTGTATTATTTTTATTATTATACAGGATTTATAAAGCACCAACAGTTTACGCAGCTCTTTACAATATAAAATAAAGACAATACAGTTATAATGCAATAAAATACAAGAGGATTAAGAGTAGGGGATAGCCAGACAGGTTGAGGTAGTGAGTTCCAGAGGATGGGAGCGGTTCTGGAGAAATCCTGGAGGCAAGCATGGGAGGAGTGTCAGAAACCATGAATCAGACTGAGACAGAAGTACAGTTAAATCTTACTTGTTTAATAATAATAAAAAAAGGTAAACAGAGTAAATGTAGTCAAAACATAGCCAGAGTTCAAGAACTGGAATGGATAGTCAGACAAGCCAAAATGTCAGCGAGAGATGAGTGTAGCAGAACAGCAAGCAGGATCTGGAGCCAGAAGGAATGTCAGCCAAGCAAGTCTTTAACAGGAACACAGGAGAGCGTCTCTAGACATGTGACCAAGGTGAAGGGAGAGTTTATCTGGGCTGGACGGCTTAAGTAGGCAGGACTGACAAGCAGGATATCATCAACAGGTGAGTCACCGTGTAGACATAAGAGCTGAGCCCAACCCTGACAAAGAGGAGACGAGGGAGCTTGAGAGTAGGAGGTCTTGTGAGGAGGGGACGGTTTGGGTGATATTTGGAGACAAGATTGGTGATGTAGCTCGGGGAAGAGTTGTGAATGGTTTTGTATGTTGTGGTTAGTATTTTAAATTTAATTCGCTGGGCGATTGGGAGCCAGTGTGTAGGGATTGAAGGAGAGGGGTGGCAGATGCTAAACAGTGGGTAAGGTGGATAAGCCTGCCAGCAGAATTTGCGATAGACTGAAGAGGGAATAGCCTATGGAGAGGCAGGTCAATGAGATGGGAGTTGCAATAGTCAAGGCGAGAGATAACAAGGGTGTGAATGAGAAGCTTGGTGATTTAATTTGTTAAAAAGGGGCACATTTTAAACATGTTACAGAGGTGAATTCTACAAACTTTTGACAACGATTGGATTTGAGGCTGAACGGACAAGTCAGAGTATAGGATTACACCTAGTACCCTGGCGTGAGTGGTGGGACTGATGGTTGCATTGATGGAAAAGTCATGGAGGGGGGCACGGGAGGGGGGGGATATTAATAGCTCAGTTTTTGGAGAGATTTTATTTAAGAAAGTGGTGCGACATCCATGCTGATATGTCAGTTAGTAAGTTAGTAATGCTTGAGGAGACTGAAGGAGTGAGGTGAGGAGTAGACAGATAGATTTGGGTGTCGTTAGCGTATAAGTGGTATTGGAAGCCATGGGTGGTTATCAAGTGACCAATGGAGGGGGTGTAGATAGAGAAGAGAAGGGGTCCAAGAACAGAGCCTTGGGGGACCCCCACAGAAAGAAGCAATGGAGAGGAGGAGACAGAGTTGTAGGTAACACTGAAGGAACGCTGTGATAGGTAGGCAGAGAACCATGATAGAGCAGAATCTTGAAGGCCACGGGAATGGAGTTTATTGAGAATAGCAGGTGGTCAACAGTATCAAAGGCCACAGAGATGTCAAGTAGGAGTATGGAGTAGTGGCGGTCGGTTTTAGCAGTTAGTAAATCATTAGTGAGTTTTGGTAAGGCAGTCCTGCCAGCGAAAGCCAGACTGTAAGAGGTCAAGAAGGTTATTTTCACTGAGGTAGGAGCTAAGATTGTTGTAGACCAAGCATTCTAGAAGTTTAGAGGTGAATGGGAGCAATGAGATGGGTCTTCAGTTGTTCGGGTTGGTGGGGTCCAGTGAGGGCTTTTTAAGTATGGGAGTGATCTGTGCATGTTTTAGAGGGGAGAGGAAGGTGCCACTAGAGAGGGAGAGATAAAAGATGTGAGTGAGGGAGCATAGGATAGAAAAAGAGGGTTACCATAGTAGTTGTAAGGGAACAAGATGCAGGGGACAATTGGTTAGTTGGGCATCTGTGAAAAGTTTTGTAACCTCTTCAGTAGTAGCCAGTTCAAAAGAGGAGAGTGTTGAATGTGCTGGTATGTTTGGTGGGCAAGATGTACGCACAGTGGAGGCATCCTCATGAATTGCATCAATCTTGTCATTGAAGTGATTGGCAATCTCTTGGGAAGTGAGTTAGTGGGTAGAGGGGTTGGGGGACAAAGCAGAGAGTTAAAGGTTGAGAAGAGCTGACGGGGACTGGATGACAAGGTATTAATAAGAGAGACAAAGTAGGCTTGTTTGGCAGAATGTAGGCAGGAATTGTATTTTAGAAGGGCATTCTTATATAGGGTGAAGTCTTGCAGACATTTGGTTTTACGCCACAGTCGTTCAAGAGCACGGCGATGTCTCTTGACATTTCTAATGTTGTCAGTGTGCCAGGGTTGCAGTGGTTGGGGCCTGATTCTGCGTGTAGTTAGAGGAGCAAGTGCATCCAGTGATGATGAGAGTGAACTGTTGTAGACAGAGGTGGCCAGGTCAAGACAGGGGTGAGATTATGTCATATAGTTGGTCAGTAGCAGAATAGAGAAGAGAAGGGTTAAAGTGGCGAAGGTTCCTACAAGTAATCGTTTGCTGCTTGTAGGGATGGGTAGTTGGGTAGTTGGAGGCAAGGATAAAGTGAAACTGATGAAGTTGTGATCAGAAAGAGGAAAGGGGATGTTGGTGAGATTTGGTTTCAGAGATGGGAGAATACAAGGTCAAGGGTATTACCATTGGAGAGAGAAGAAGTATGTGTCCATTGGGTTAGGTCAAAAGATGAGGTTAAGTTGAGAAGTTGAGCTGTAGCTGGGCTGTTAACATTGAAAGGAATGTTGAAGTCACCAAGAATGATAGTGGGTATTTCAGAGGAGAGAAAGTAGGGTAGCCAGGCAGCGAAGTATCCCTGCTATTTTACTGCTTCCCTTGTCCTACCTCTGTACCCTCTGTGTATACATTATCATTCTATCATACCGTGTAACAGTCGTGTTTATTTCACGTTTATTACTAGGGATGAGCTTCGAGTTCGTGTCGAACTCATGTTCGACTCAAACATTGCCTGTTCGTCTGTTCAGCGAACAGTGAACAATTTGGGGTGTTCGCGGCAAATTCGAAAAGCCACGGAACACCCTGTACAAGTCTATGGGAGAAATGTAAAATGCTAATTTTAAAGGCTAATATGCAAGTTATTGTCCTAAAAAGTGTTTGGGGACCTGGGTCCTGCCCCAGGGGACATGTATCAATGCAAAAAAAAGTTTTAAAAACTGCAGTTTTTTTTCGGGAGCAGTTATTTTAATAATGCTTAAAGCGGGAGTCCGCCGGGACTCCGCGTTTTTTTTTTTTTTAAAAGCCAGCAGCTACAAATACTGCAGCTGCTGACTTTTAAAATAGTGACACTTACCTGTCCAGCGCGCCCGCGATGTCGGCACCCGAAGCCGATCTCTAGATCGTCTCTCGGGTGCTGCCGCTGGCATCTTGGGTATGGGAATCAGGAAATGGAGCCTTTCGGCTTCATTTCCCGGTTCCCTACTGCGCATGCGCGAGTCGCGCTGCGCAATAAGGACGGTCCCCGCTGCCTCTGGGATCTGTGTGTTTCCCAGCAGGCAGCGGGGCACTTGCGGAAAGGGGCGGGCACTTGCGGAAAGGGGCGTAATCTACGCCCCTTTCCGCAGAGAGCTATCCCGGAAGTGGGTGCAGATACCTGTACTGTACAGGTATCTGCACCCCCCTCCCCCCTGAAAGGTGCCAATTGTGGCGCCGGAGGGGGGGAGGGTTCAGATGAGCGGAAGGTCCACTTTAGGGTGGACCTCCGCTTTAAAGTGAAACAATAAAAGTGTGATATTCCTTTAAATTTCGTACCTGGGAGGTGTGTATAGTATGCCTGTGAAGGGGCGCATGTTTCCCGTGCTTAGAACTGTCCCTGCACAGTGTCATTTCTGTAGGAACAAAAGTCATTTAAAATCACTCGCAGCTATAATGAATTGTTGGCTCCCTGTAATACAGAGCACAGTCATTGAAAGTCATTGATGAAAAAAAAAAAAAAAAAAGCGTGGGGTTCCACCAAATTCAATTACCAGGCCCTTCAGGTCCCTGGTGTCAAATAAAAAAAAAAATGACATGGGGTTCCCCCTATATATCCATACCAGAAGGTTCTGGTATGGATTTTAAGGGGAACTCCACGCCAAATTAAAAAAAAATGTTGTGGAGTTCCCCCTAAAAATCCATACCAGAACCTTTATCCAAGCACGCAACCTGGCAGGCCATAGGAAAAGAGGGGGGGACGAGAGGGCGCCCCCCCTCCTGAACCATACAAGGCCACATGTCCTCAACATTGGGAGGATGCTTTGGGGGTCTGTGGCACCTTGTCCCCATGTTAATGAGGACAAGGGCCTCATCCCCACAACCCTGGCCGGTGGTTGTGGGGGTCTGTGGGCGGGGGGGCTTATCAGAATCTGGAAGCCCCTTTAACAAGGGGACCTCCAGATCCCGCCCCCCCTGTTTGAAATGGTAAGGGGGTACAAAAGTATCCCTACCATTTCACAAAGAAAGTGTAAAAGAATGTTAAAAAAGACACACACACCGTTGAAAAGGTCCTTTATTAAAAATAAAAAATAAATAAAAAAAGATTCCAGCGGTGGTAATCCACTCTTGCTATCCAGCGACGGATGATCATCTCTCCGGGGTCCAGCGATGGCTGATCTGATCCAGTGATGGGTGATCTCTCCCTCCAGCGCAGCGCAGTCCATCCATCCTCTGTCTCCACTGGCGGGGACACTGCGGGGATCCCAGCAGCCTGACATTTCTTATATGAGGAGGGTGGGGCAACCCGTCACCTGACCCCGCCCCCTCTGACGCAAGTGGGAAAGCCGGGCTTCCCCAATGACGTGTGGGTGACCCTGCCCCCTCTGATGTAACGGAAACCTGCAAAGGGGCTAGTAAATATGTAATTTACTGACCCCTGTCTTTTTGAAATTAACACAGTGAACACATTCGCTCATTGTGTCTATTCATAACTGAAGCATAGTAAACTATGTGAATGAACAGGAAGCACAGAGCACTTCCCATTCATACATTGCTCCATGTAGAGGCTGCAGAGAAAGTCATGTGTGTTTGAGCTTTGGGGTGCATGCCTTAATGTATGTACAGTATTTTACAAAAGTGAGTACACCCCTCACATTTTTGTAAGTATTTTATTATATCTTTTCACGTGACAACTCTGAAGAAATTACACTTTGCTACAATGTAAAATAGTGAGTGTACAGCTTGTATAACAGTGTAAATTTGCTGTCCCCTCAAAATAACTCAGCCATTAATATCTAAAAGTGAGTATACCCCTAAGTGAAAATGTCCAAATTGGACCCTAAGTGTCAATATTTTGTGTGCACATCATTATTTTCCAGCACTGCCTTAATCCTCTTGGGCATGGAGTTCACCAGAGCTTCACAGGTTGCCACTAGAGTCCTCTTCAACTTCTCCATGATGACAACACAGAGCTGGTGGATGTTAGAGACCTTGCACTCCTCCACCTTCCATTTGAGGATGCCCCACAGATGCTCAATAGGGTTTAGGTCTGAAGACATGCTTGGCCAGTCCATCACCTTTACCCTCAGCTTCTTTAGCAAGGCAGTGGTTGTCTTGGAGGTGTGTTTGGAGTCATTATCATGTTAGAATACTGCCCTGTGGCCAAGTTTCTGAAGGGAGGGGATGATGCTCTGCTTCAGTATGTCACAGTACACGTTGGCATTCATGGTTTCCTCAGTGAACTGTAGCTCCCCAGTGCCGGCAGCACTCATGCAGCCCCAGACCATGACACTCCCACCACCATGCTAGACTTAGGCAAGACACACTTGTCTTTGTACTCCTCAGCTGGTTGCCGCTACACATACTTGACACCATCTGAACCAAATACATTTTTTTTGGTCTCATCAGACCACAGAATATGGTTCCAGTAATCCATGTCCTTAGCCTGCTTATCTTCAGCCAACTGTGGGCTTTCTTGTGCATCATCTTTAGAAGAGGCTTCTTTCTGGAATGACAGCCATGCAGACCAATTTGATGCAGTGTGCGGTGTATGGTCTGATCACTTACAGGCTGATCCTCCACCCCTTCAACCTCTGCAGCAATGCTGGCAGCACACATACATCTATTTACCAAAGACAACCTTTGGATTTGACACTGAGCATGTGCACTCAGCTTCTTTGGTCGATCATGACGAGGCCTAATCTGAGTGGAATCTGCCCTGTTAATGTTAAACTGCTGTATGTTCTTGGCCACTGTGCTGCAGCTCAGTTTCAGGGTCTTGGCAATCTTCTTATAGCCTAGGCCAGTGATGGTGAACCTTGGCACCCCAGAGGTTTTAGAACTACATTTCCCATGATGATCAACTACACTGCAGAATGCATGATCATCATGGGAAATGTAGTTCCAAAACATCTGGGGTGCCAAGGTTCGCCATCACTGGCCTAGGCCATCTTCATGTAGAGCAACAATTCTTTTTTTTCAGATCTTCCGAGAGTTATTTGCTATGAGGTGCCATGTTGAACTTCCAGTGACCAGTATGAGAGAGTGAGAGTGATAAAACCAAATTTAACACACCTGATCCCCATTCACACCTGAGACCTTGTAACACTAACGAGTCATATGACACCAGGGAGGGAAAATGGCTAATTGGGCCCAAATTTGGACACTTCACTTCACTTTTTTTGCCAGTGGTTTAGACAGTGGCTGTGTGTTGAGTTACTTCGAGGAGACAGCTAATTTATGCGGTTATATAAGCTGTATACTCACTACTTTACATTGTAGCAAAGTGTCATTTCTTCAGTGTTGTCACATGTAAAGATATAATAAAATATTTACAGAAATGTGAGGGGTGTACTCACTTTTATGAGATACTGTATGTATCTATCTATCTTACTTTTTAGAAAAAAATGGTTGGTGTTGGTGACTTTGATTAATGCCAGTTGTTACCTTTGACATACATTTTTCAAACAAGTCAAGGCAATTATTTGTATATGGATCTGTATATTGCTATACTCTACAATTGTTTTTTTCAATTTTCAATATTCCCACTGACAATTTACAGCAATCTAAAAAAACGGAATGACTGAACTGGGAAAGCTTTTCTTTATTTGTCCCACAGTGTGATTTATTTAAGAAGGATGGTGCTGTATGTGCTCTGGAAACTCAGAGAATCTCCATACACTAAACTTGCCAGGAGATGTAAATGTACTTTAGACCTTTTGAAACACACATAAATCAGCAGGTAGTGATCAAGTCACTTATATTGCCACAGGAATTTGCTCACTTTAAATAAAGACATCATCGTCTGTACACTCAGAATAGTAAATTATTCTAAACAGCCATTACCAACCACAAACATCATGTAGATTTGAATTAATGATGTATTTTAGATCAACAGACTAACTTGTTAAAGTGGATGTAAACCCTGTTCATAAAATCTGAGCAAGGCACAAATATCTGCAGTGTTTTCTTATCTGTCTTCACAGCCCTAAGTCTCGTGGCTTTCTCCTGCTCAGTTCTTCTGTTATCAGCATGATAACTTCTAACAAGTTCTCCATCAACTGTGATAAAACCAGGCTGAATTTTGTGTCAGAGTGGGTGCTATAAATAGATTAGCAGAGAAACAGCTGTACATTGTTTCTTCCTTTTTCTGCTTATGTGGAGACGGGGGGGGGGGGGGGGGGTGTGCCTTTCCTCCAATCAGCTGTCTCACAATGTATAGCAAGAATCAACATCCACAAGTGAATCAGAAAGAGAAAATTCTATCAGGATGTACACGTTCTAAACAGTATATAAAGCTGAAGACAGCAGAAATACATGTAAAACTTGTAGGGGGATTTGTTTCATCTCTGTGTATCATCTGAGGCTGTTCACTTTACTGGGTATATGTGAGGGTTTACATCCACTTTAAGAAAGGTGGCAAATTATTATAACATACACTTGAAACTGGCTTCACTAAGAACATAGACTAGATCACTATTGTCCTTTTTCATATTCTTATAATAACAAAACTATGCAAACGCAGAGAAAAGTTTACTTTACAGTAAAGTTTTATTAACGATTAGGTGGTGATACATTTGTATTTTTATACTTGAAACTGATGCTGGACACGTCTAAAAGATCCAATTTTAGAGCTAGAAGCTCCCCAGTCAGTGTATCTTCTATACTCTCCAGGTCTCAGGTAATACTGACGTCCTTTGTAGTTGGGCTCCTCATAGAACATCCAGTATCCATCATATACATTGCAGGAGTGGATATCATTGTAGCGGAACTGCTCGTAAACATGAGGACAATCTTCAGTAAACTCCATCATCTGTCCCTTAAAGTCTTCTCTTTCATAGACACTTAATCTGAAGGGTCCACGGTGCTGTAATAAATAAAATGTATTATGTCAATTGCTGTTGCTTTAGAAATATGGTACAGGTGGGAAGGAAATGAAATAAACTATTGCAAGGTTGAATTCCCATTTCAAAATATTACTGAGCATATTTTAAAAATAAAGTAAAATATACCTGTGGGGTCAGGCGGCAGGATCTGATAGAGTCATTGTATCCCAACCATTGCTGGAAATCAGGATATTCTCCCTTCCTCAAAAAGTACTGGTGTCCTCTGTAGTTGGGATGTTCATACAGGATCCAGTTCCCATTTTCCACTCGGATGGAGTTACAGCGAATTAAGTATGAAGACAAGTCAGAGGAATCAGAGTTGCACTCATAGGAGCGACCCTGGAAGTTTCTATCCTCATAGAAGACAATCTATAGACAGACGGTGACAGTATTTAAAATCGTTTTCAAAACTTATGAATGCTATATACATTATACAGTATTATTTTTTGCTTATAGCTTGCATATAACATGCTTATTTTTAATTTCAGAACTCTGACTGCTTTGGCTGCTGCTTAAAAATATTTCAAATGCACTACAATATGTCATCTAGCTATGTGCAGATAATCCTTAGAAAAAGTATAATTTCAATTCTTTACAGTACAAATTCCAGCCTGTATTCTGCCATACAAATTGAAAATTAGCATACCTTAACCATTTTGACTGGAGATGTGACCGAGGAGCTGTGAGCTGTGAACTGTGAGCTGTTTCAGGGTTGGAATGACGACTCTTTTATATACCTCTTTCTGCTGATGTTACAGAAAGTCAATGATGCTGACAGTTTTCTGTTAGCTATAGTATATGTATAGGTCTTTTGTCTTATTTGTGCACACAACTTACTTTCATTGACCTGTTGTATATTTGCAACTGCTCCAGAGGTCATAGGTGGACAGATTTCTTACAACCTAACGTCATAAAAAAATAAAATAAAGCATTGCTTTTATTTTATGTCATGGTAGATATTAAGGTAGAATAAATTACAATTCATTTGAAAGGCACTCTTTTTGCACCAAGGGTTTCAAAGCTATTCAAAAAGATGTTTGGTTGAAAAAAGATCCATGCGCATATATATATGTCTATGGCATATAATACTTCAATATGTTTATGGATGTGAGTTATGATTTAGCAGATTCGCTGCTATTAGAGAATGAATAATTAACTCCTAATTTTACAAAAAGAAAGACGATAAAGTTGCTTCTGTGGCCTATATCCACCTTGTGAATTGGAAAATGAAAAATACACCAGAAAGGAAATATGGGCCAGTCTGGATGACTGGTCTAGTTTGCACATCCAATTATTTTGGAGCCATCAGTCATTCATGGAGTCAAAGATACAGTCATGTAAAAAGTAGGAACAGCCGATAGAAATTGTGTACATATTTGAACAGGCAAGCACTAAAGTGGTCTTAAAGAATTAAGATATTTATAGCATCAAATCATTGTTTTCTTTTTGGGACTTTTAGCATGGCAACCAATATATTCAACCAATTTTTATATAAAAGTATAAATATTATTATTCATAGTTAGAAAGGACTTTCATGAGGCATGAGGCTCAAACATTTCTTAAAATCAACAATAGCAGATATTAATACAGATTTGTTTGCTAGGTGGTGATACCCAATACCATACACGACTGTACATCACCTATGCATTTTATGCATTAAGGTAAAAAACCTTCTGTGTTACTTTATACTTACCTGAGCCCAATCTCTGTCCAATGCTGTGCACAAGAGCAGTGGTTCTCTCCACTCTCAGCCTCCTCACTGAACAGATTGATAGAAGCTGGAGCCATTGACTCCTGCTGCTATCAATCAAATCCTGTGAAGAGGGAGTAGGGGAAGGAGCCGAGCTGCACTGTCTGTGTCTGCATGAGTGCTCTCATAGAAATCAGCTTTTAAAGTGGTTGTATACTCTGCTTTCACATTTTTACCTACAGGTAAGCCTATAATGAGGCTTATCTGTAGGTAAAATTAACATCTCCTAAACCTGTATGGTTTAGGAGATATCCACCTTGCATACAGCAGCTGACGTCAATGGTGCATACGGTCTGAAGGTCCAGTGGATGCTGGCAGAAAATCAGAGATCCTTGCCAGAAACAGGACTCCCGCACAGTGAGTGGCCGGAGCTGCAAACCCGGAGGGAACATGTCAGCTCTCTCAGCGGTGACTGGGAGGCGATGTTTGTGCTTCGTTCTAAGGTAAGTATTTCATAATGAGCTTTAAGGATACATTTTTAAAAAAATCTGGTCCCCAACCAGAAATGTCAACAAAGGGGAGAGCACGGGGACTATTGCGGTACACATCACAGAGGATAAAGACATTAAAAAAAAACAATTGTGTAAAAATAATATATCAATTTATTTAGACATAAAAACATAGTATTGATACAAATGATCAGGGGCTGGTATAGAAGGTGAAGTATGTCAACTAGTTTCGCTTTTCAGCTTCTTCAGGAAATACATACATCTAAAATGAATATGAAAATGCCTATGCCCCCAGGATAGTTCAGGCGACCGAGGGAAGCCTCCCCCGGTGGCTGGGAGGGGTATTTACCCCGACATTAGCCGATATCTGTGTGAAAATGTTTATGTTGAGACTCGCTGGTTTGTAAACTTGCCTCAAGACATTTCTCAGGTGACAAGCAAGTGTGAAGTTCGTCTCAACCACCAGAGATAAACCAGTATGGCTGAGAGAAATGGATGTGCCCGTGAAATAGATTAGACCATGAGCTTTAAGAAATATCTCCAATCTTCACAGAAAAAAATAATACCACATATGTAATAAAGTAGGAAAATATTAGAACTTCTTATTATGATTTTTTTGTCACCTGTGTTTATCTAGCCACTTAAAGTGGCTGTAAACCTAACACATGAAATATGAACAAAGCGTAGCCCTCTATAGTGTGTACAGTACATGTCTCAATTAAGAGCACTAAGTGTCAGTTCTGTCTGCTGCTTCATTCTCTTCTATTATATTCTACCAAGTTTTCTTGACACCAGGAGAAAAATGGTGATGGGGAGGGAGCTCCAGCAGATTGACAGTCTCAACTCTGTTCCTTTGAGTTGTGTGGAAGAGATGTGTCTTTTCCCTCCAATCAGCTCTTAGGGCACCCCTCACTGAGCTCTGCAGAGTGTAACTTTAGCTCTCTGCCCCTTTTTTTCAGAACTCTCAGACAAGCTTTATAAATTCAGTACTTTGACTGGATGTAGAGAAGATAAGACTGTAGATAAACAGGTACAACTTATATATATATATATATATATATATATATATATATATATATATATATATATATATATATATATATATATATATATATATATATATGAGGATTTGTTTCATCTCTGTGTATTACCTGAGGCCAATTACTTTGCTGGGTATGTGTAATGCCGCATACACACGACCGGACTTTCCTGGAAACTAGGTCCGACGGTCTTCTCGATGGACTTTCGGCAGAGTTCCGACAGACTTTCCGAACGAATGGACTAAGTCCATTCGAAAGTCCATTCGTTTTGAACGTGATGATGTAAACTGGACTATACAAGGAAGTTCAATAGCCAGTAGCCAATAGCTGCCCTTGTGTCGTATTTGGTCCGTCGGACCAGCACACAGACGAACAGTTTTCCAGATTTGAGTCAGTCGGAATTGATTAAGTCAGGTAGATTTGAAACATGTACTATTTCTAGGTCCGCAGGATTTTTTTCCCGAAAGACGAACGGATTAGCCCACACACGATCAGAGTGTCCGACGGACTAATCCCGTCGGACCTAGTTTGCCGGAAAGTCCGGTCGTGTGTACGCGGCATAAGGCTTTACAACCACTTTAACTCTAAACTATGTATATGTGTGTTGCCCAACTTTGAGTGGTTATACAGGGATGATGCCTATAGCTGCAGGTATTATCCCGGTATTGTTCTTTTCAGTCAGCGGTCAACTTTCTTGTAAGAGCAATCCTAGTGGCCTTCTTGGGAACCTGAGAGTGCAGCCAGCGGTTCCGCCAGCTGACCATAAAGCTGATCAAGGACAAAAATGGCCCCAATCATCTTTATGGTCTGAGAAACCAGAAGTAACAAGTATTTCATCACTTCCAGTTTCACTGGATGTTAACAAACCATTACTGGTTTGGAAAAAGTATTTAATTACACCGATCTTGGTATTATCCCAAGATTTTAAGGGCAGAGGAGACTCCAGATCTCTCAGTAAAGAGTACCTGTCAATGTCTATTGCTATTATTAGGCACAGTGTAAAAAAAAAAAAAATGTAAAGCACCCACATCCCCCTGTGCTCGCATGCAAAGGAACGCATGCATCAGTCCTGCATCAGGGCATAAACAGTGATTGCACCACACATGCAAGGTATCACTGCAAATGGCAGATCAAGATCAATAATTCTTGCACCAAACCTTCTGTGTAAATCTAAAGTGGTAACCTGTAAAGGCTTTCAAAGCGACGCCTATGGGTGATAAAATACACATAGTTTGTAGTCCTTGCATGGGTATGCACAATTTTAAAGTGTGACATATTTGGTATCTATTTACTCTGCATAATATCATCTTTTATATTTTACCAAACAGTTGGGTATTATATTGTGTTTCTTGTGCATTAAACTTCATTAAAGTATATTTTTTATTCAAAAAATTACGCTTTAAAAATCCGTGTGACATAAAAAATTGCAGCCTCCACCATTTTATTTAAAAAAACATTATTATTTAAAAAACTTTTCTAGCAGAAAATACAGTTTTTTTATATTAAACAAAAAGATAAAAAAGTATGTCTGCTCTTGAAGGGCCTAGTGATGACCACACTCCCTATTGTATGTGATGACGAACCTTGGCCCCCCAGATGCTTTGAAACTACATTTCCCATGATGCTCATATGCAGTGTAGTTGAGCATCATGGCAAATGTAGTTCCAAAACATCTGGGGTGGCAAGGTTCACCATCACTGCCCTATTGCTAGTCTGGGCATCACATTCTCCACCCCCCCCCCCCACTTAACTTAATTGCAGGGTGCTCCTTCCAGGAGTTCCTTTCTCTTATTGATTTTTTTAATTTAGCATGGCAGTATGTTTCACATGGATCTGGGAACAGAAATACTACAAGTTCCATCTTGTATTGCAGCAGAGGAACTCACAGATCTGAAAAGAAAACAGGAGCTGTGATATCACTGCACATGAATTACTTCCTCCCTCATCATAACACAACATATGTACATCAGTGCAGACCTTGGATGTAAACAATGCAGGAGCCTGTGCATTGTAGCTGTGTACCTGCGATTTTTTTTTTTTTTTTGTGTTTTTTAGTAAAGACTGTGAATTTATTTTTTTTTTTTTGAAAAATGTGGACTGTGCCTTTAAAGTATATGTAAACATTTACCTTGTAAAACAACCCATTAATATTAATTATATATAACAGTACCAATAACGTTTTCTTTTTCTATAGGTGATCTCTGTTCTCTGTTGCATAAGGGAAGTGGGTGGAGACTCCCTGTGCTTATTGGGGAGAGGGGGGTGAAGTTGTGGCAGCAGCAGCTAGAACTGCACAGATACAGTCCAGTGTAAAATCCAGAGACAGGAGCACACTGTGATGGGTTGGGCAGGGGGATGTGTCAGAAGGAGGCAGAGAAACGGCAGTATGCTGGTCCTTCAGTTGATTAGCTGTACTGAGGGCGTTTCAGCAGAAGTCAGATTACTGGAGTACAAACAGGCTATACTCCCATGTAGGATGTAAGGAACAAAACAAAAGTGCTTCCATACCCTGGTGAGTTTGAAATAGGAAATCAGAGGGACTTGCAAAATCATCAGGTATTTCACACAAAGGAGGCAATGGAAAGAGAACAGGATACTTTTATTACAACTAAATGGTAACATAGACACATATCATAAAATATGAAATGTTGGGGTAACATACACTTTTAGCAAAGTGGCATGATCAGCAGAAAACTCTGACATTTTACAAATTGGCTTGTAATCACAACTTATGATTCCATTTAAGAAATAGGCACCATTTACACTTGCTAATGGGGTTGTTTTTAATTACCTGCATGAGACTCATCAGGATTGCCTGTGATTAGTTGTGGTGGAAAGCCCCATTGAAAGCAATAAAATCTGACCGTGCCCGCAGATATTCACGGGGGTTCACATATAATCATCCGCTGGTAATCACTGCATGAGCGATCAACCCTGGGTTCATCTGAAAATAATTGCTGCATGAGCAAATACATGTAAACAGCTGTGAAAAACTTCAATTGCTGTTAGGGTACCATTGCTTTCAATGGGGCTTCACTCCCCCAGCTAATTGTAAGAAACCCTACTGAGTATCCAGGGTATTGTTGCAAACGGTCTCATTTGTAAGTGTGAATGGGACCTAAATGCTTAAATCGTTATTAAAGCCTTGTTTTTTTTTTTTATTACAAACATGTTATACTTACTTGCTCTGTGCATCGGTTTTGCACAGAGCAGACCATATCATCCTCTCCTTGGGTCTCACACCGGTGCTCCTGGGCCCTCCCTCTTGCCGGGTGCCCCCAACAGCAACCTGCTTGCTCTGGGGGTACCCAAGTAGGTGTGCTCCCAAAGCATGTGTGCCTATTCACACACAGACACGTGGTTCAGCCCCACCCCCTCATCTCCTGATGGGCTCAGTGGCTGTGACTGACAGCAGCAGGAGCCAATTAGGAGTGCGAGTCCCCAGAGAGTTAAGGCTCTCCTGGACATCGATGGATTGAGAGGTGGCTCAGGTAAGTATTACACGATAATAAATATGTAAACTGCAACTGGTGCTAGGGTAACTGCGGTTTTCTCATTGATAATAAAACACACCCAATGCAATTGGTTAATTTCATCTCATTGGATGTGTCTTGTTAGACAATTAGTAGGTGTTCTCAGTTAATTAACCCTTTTGATGCTCATTCCTATTACTTCTAATATTACTTCTAATATATCTTTCAAATTTTATAGTATAATATTTTTACCCAAATCTTTCAATACATTACAAAGAACAGATAAGTATTTCTAAACCCAATACATTTATATTTTCAGATTTTGATCTTTAAAGGTGACCATACACTACTCAGTTAGATCTTAAATAAATGAGATTCAGTGTAAGAGCCTTTTTGATTTCCTATCATTTGAATTAATTGTTCAAGTGCATCTACCTATTTTGCCAAAATATTCAGTTGCACAGAGATTGGCCAGTCAGATTGCATAGTGCATGAACATCTTAAGTGCCAAATTTGGAATGTAGATGTGCCATGACCCATTTGTATTTTCCTAACAATATTTCTTGGGCATTATACAAGGCACATGAAAAAACACCTTTTTTCATTCCATGCTATAGGGATCAGGAATCTTAAAACTACGGCTCTCATGCTGTTGCGGAACTATGCATCCCATGAGGCATTGTAAAACTCTGACATTCACAGACATGACTAGGCATGATGAGAATTGTAGTTCCTGAACAACTGGAGGACCGTAGTTTGAAGACCCCTGTGCTAGGCCATTATTATGCCTCCAGAACTGTCTAAATTTGCCTTAATATGTATGAATGTGTGTAGGGGACCCACACAAACACCACCCCATGATAAAAGAAATATATATATATATATATATATATATATATATATATATCTTTTTTTCTTAATTTGCAAATAAGTATCATCACTTCCTCAGACAACAGTGAGTGGGGCATGGTGGTGGGAAGAAATTAGCAGCAGTACAAGCAACTTCCTGGAGGGGCGTGATGTCATTCCTGTGTGCTGGCCACCGCTTCCGTGAACCAGCTATGTGCCACGGGTACATACCTCCACGCACACAGCAGTTGCGCATCACACATACAAAGTTGCTCATCTAGATGCATTTGGCGCATCTAGCTGCAGGAACCCAATTTTTAGGGAAATTAATAGTAAAGCAGATGCATATTTCCAGGACTGGACTAACAAATGTTTATAGTGAAAGGCAATTGGTGTTTTCTATTAAACAACCATGGCAGTGACTAGCTGATAAGCGCAGGGTACAGGCTCCCTGCACAGTAAAAATGCAAATGAGATTGTAAATATTGCACTGCTGCTTTGTTCAGTAGTAGGTAAGTGTTGTCACCCCAAATAAGAAAATTGGAAAGCTGTAATTGCTCTGTATTTCTAAAGGTAAACTAAAAAGAAATAAACTTTCAGCAGGGGCATAGGTAAACATACCCATATTTTTGGGGTTTACCTACACTTAAATTGGTATCCAATGTACGATCAGCCATAACATTAGGATCACTGACAGGTAAAGTGTAAAACATTGGCTATCTTGTTACAATGACATCTGAAAGTCAGTGGGCTATATTAGGCAAGTAAACATGTTGTCCATGAAGATGATGTGTTCAAAGCAGAAAAAAATGTTCACCACAGTTTGTTGTGTATGGAGCTACTTAGACCAGTGTTCCCATGCTGTCAATGTCCATAGCCCAAAAGCAACTACAAATGGCATGTGAGCTTCAGAACTGGACCAGAGAGCAATGAAGGAAGGTGGCCAGATCTACTGAATGCCATTTTCTTTTACATCATGTGAATGGTGGGGTGAGTGTGAGAGAAAGGGCACCAGAATTCAGTATAGGAAGATAGAAAGCTGGCAAGAGTAGTGTGATGCTTTTGGGCAATCAAGATAATTGCAATAAACTCATGGGCTGCTATAAGATACCAAAAATGAATCACTAAAAAGTTGAATGTAAAATTATAATAGTGGTGTGCTGCTCCTTTTAATGTGCACCATCACTAAAGCCAAAATATTAAAATAGTGACAATGCAACTGTGTGATAAAATTAAATCTCCATAACCGTATTCAAGTGATAGCCTGTAAACATAAAAAAATTAAAATATGGGATGATATAAATAACATTAACATTTAAAAAAAAAATTAGACTCAAGAATTAGATATGGATGAATAGGCCGTGCCCTTTATTATAGGTTTAAAATATACAACTCAAGTAAAATATATATTTACCATTCAAAACAATACTACCAAACATATGTAGTTTTTTCAAAAATTATATATACATATATATTTTATATAATTCAGCTATACAAGCTTGAGCTAACCACTCAAGTTAAATATATATCACCCTTTGCATAACGCAACAGAAAGCCACAGAAACAAAGTAAGTTCAACCACGAAGAAAACACATAAAACACAAAAAACAACACCTCATAAGTAGGGCCACGACAGGGAGGATAGGGTGGGACAAGCAGCTTAGTTGTCTTCACGATTTCTTCAGTCTTCTGTCAGTTAAACTGACGCATTCCTTTCCATTTATAGGCTGCCCTGCTCAAGTATTGGACCGTTACTGTAACTATATCGAATATTAACCAATGTTAGGTAAGTATAATTTTTTTTTTTATATATTTATTAATAATAAAAAATTTTACTACCAAATTTCTGTTTGTCATTAATGATCCCATAATTGGTGGGGATGGGGACATTTCATGCCCCTTCCCCCACTAATATGGGATCATATAAAGAACATTAACATTTAAAAAAAAAATTTGACTCAAGAATTAGATATGGATGAATAGTCCGTGCCCTTTATTATAGGTTTAAAATATACAACTCAAGTAAAATATATATTTACCATTCAAAACAATACTACCAAACATATGTAGTTTTTTCAAAAATTATATATATATATATATATGTTTTATATAACTCAGCTATACAAGCTTGAGCTAACCACTCAAGTTAAATATATATTCCCACACGCCAGACTTGCTTAACAAGACTGGCACACCCCACGAGTCACAGCCAATTCAACACATGACTGATCGTCCACATTAAAGATATCTAGACCGATATCAGAAAGATGAACCTTATCAGGTCTATAAAGAACCGATAAGCCACCTTCCAATTCTAAATGCCGAAACGAAAAAACACGAATGCTTGGCATAAATTTCATCATAGAACGATTAACCCGTTTCCAAATTTTTTCTGAAAAACTGCATTCCGGCGACGTCAACCAAAGGAGTCAAGGAACAATTTCGGAAAAAATAAAAACCGTATCTGGTAGAATAGCTTGAAAACAACACAAATCCAATTTAATCTGACTCAACATACCTAAAGTATTACAACGACCTATATCATTGCCAACTAAATGCAAGACAACAATATGCAGGGTAGGCCAATGTTCTAGCAAGAAAGAAAATTTTGAATGGAAATCAGTCCATGACATGTCACGTTCTCCAAACCAATGTAGTTAAAATTTTTCACACAGCAAACCAAGATGAGGTCCATAGACTCTTCTGTCAGCCTGATGCTTTGCCCAGTAGACAAACGAATGTCCAAAAATCCAAACTACACATAGGCCATCTGAAATTAAAACAAAGAATTAGGTCTGACATAGTATTTATAACAATTAGATTTCCATCTACCAATATTTTTAATGCTATTGTCACTTAAACCCAGCATGGCCACTTCAGTGGCAGCTCCAATCCTAAAAGAGTGAGAGGTAATTTTCAAATCAGCCAACCGCAAATGAACCAAACATTTCCATAGAATAGCAGAAAACTGATATATTGTCACTGGATTCCCATCCAAATTAATTTTGAAAACTTAGAAGGACGAAAGGACAAATAATGCTGCAGAAGAGAAAATACACAAAAGCGCGAATCAGTATTTTTCCGCAAAGTGATCCATCTTTCATGACCAAAAGGATCAGTTTTACTCTTGCGCAGCAAAATCCATACACAATCATCCTGCAAAACAATATCCTTAAAGGAAACACCCGAGCAAGCATGTTTATTACGTGGAAGCAATTCCGAAACTCTAAAAGCCCTGAAGAAACAAAGGTAAAACGCTACTCGAAACAGCAAAGCTTCATAGGATGAAAAACAAACCACGGCAGTAGCATCGCCAATATTAGCCAGCATGTCACTAGAAATTGGCAACCTAGCATCAGGAACACAAACACGCTTGCGATAACCTTTCAACGCGCATTTCACAGAAAAAAATTGCATACACGAACCAATACCCGATAGGCGAGTAAAAAACAAAATGCCAGACAAAATTTTAACAATATATGAATATGAGTAAGAACGAGACATGAGTTGACTAATAAATGACAAAACCAAGCTTTCTGAAAAAGAAGCTTGTTGGAGACCAGATGGCATCAGAAATTAAGTCCACAACGACCACGCTGCTGAGTATGATGCCCACGTGGCAGGAGCTACAGAGTTCTTAAGAGCCATAAGAAGAGGGTCTAAACAAGGTCCCACAAATGACGCAGGCAGGAAGTTGAATGAAGATCTGCCGATGGCACCAATCGTTTGAATTTGGCAATCTGTAAACGGGATAAACTGTCAGCAATCACATTATCAACACCAGGAACATATTTTGCTTTGAGCCAAATATTAAAATACAAACACTGAAATACTATTTGTCATAAAATGGTAATAAGCGACAAGGATTTAGAAGATAAACAGTTGACCGCAAACACCACACCCTTATTGTCAGAATGAAGCAAAATCCTACGATTTTTAAAATGAGCACCCCATAAAAGCAAAGAAACCAAAACCGGAAAAAGCTCTAGCAAAACAATGTTGGACGTCAAACCAGACAATTTCCACCTATCCGGCCAACATTCCGCAGATCAATGGCCATTCCAAAAAACACCATAGCCATGAGATCCAGCAGCATTGTCAGGGAAATAGGCGCAATCTCGCGAGGTACGTTCGTGTTAACGCGCGTCAGCGCACACGGAGGCGCAATGTGGTTCCAAGACGAACGCCCAATGTTGCGTCTGATTGAGTGCGAGTACGCGGTGTGATACGAACGCATAACTTTACACGTCGTAGGCGTACGAACGCTATGGCGCGCACACGACGTGACCTAGGCACCTTGCCTATTTAAACGTTCACCTGACAGTGCCGCATCGCTGGATTATCATCAGCTTCTCCTGTGTACCTGTGTTCCGTGATTCCTGCGGTCTGATCTCCTGTGTACCGACCCGGCTTGTTTGACCTGCTTCTGTTGTTCTCCTGGCTCCTACCTCTGGCTTGTACCCGACGTCCCTTGTCTGCTCCCTGCACCCGACCTCGGCTTGGCTTGGCTCCTGCTCTCCGTTCTTCAGCTCAGGACCCGTTGCTCCGACCTCAGGACTGATCTTCCGTGTTTGACCCTCGGCCTGGCCTTGACCCTGCTATTGGACTTCCGTTGTCTCTCTCCTGAACTTCCTTGCACAGTTGCCTCCGGAGACTTGTTCACTCAGCTATTATCATCTGCTGCTGCTACCAGGCAACCTGTGCTACTGTGGGCACTGCATCCCTGTGTCATCTTCAGGGTTGTGCTGCACTCGGCCGCAAGGGGAGCCCTCTCAGCATCTCGGCCTCCCCTTAGATCGTGACAGTATAATCCAGCCATGTCAGAGGCCGACAGAGGTGACTCCCCAATGGAGGCCATTCTACAAGAAGTCATGACCCTTACCCCAGCTATTGAGGAACTCCAAGAAAGGTATCTCTGGCTGAAGGAACATCTGCAGCGCTCTCCTGAGTCGCCCATCCCCTCCGGCCAAGGTTCTGCTACCATAATTACAACCTCTCCAGAGCCACGAGTTCTAGCCCCAGAGTGTTTTCATGGGGACCGAAGAAAATTTAGATCCTTCAAGAACTCATGTTATTTATACTTCTCCCTGCAACCTCAGACTTTTGCTTCTGAAGTGACCAAAGTGGGTTTTACCATTTCCCTATTAAGGGACGATCCCCAGACGTGGGCCCATGGCCTACTGGAGCAATGCAGCCCTTTCATTAATACTTTGGACCAGTTTTTGCTATGGCACGTCTATATGATGACCCCTTACGGACAACTACAGCTGAAGCAACTTTGTACTCCCTTCGCCAGGGTGAGCGGCCTGTAGAGGACTATACAGTGAAATTCCGCACATGGTCTACAGATTCTGGCTGGAATGAAGCGGCTCTAAAATATCTATATCGGGTGGGGTTGTCTGAAGTCCTCAAAGACGAGCTAGCCAGATTAGAGGTTCCCGCAACACTTGAGGATCTTATCCAACTTACCATCCAGCTTGATAGGCGTCTACGGGAACGCCAGTCTGAACGCGCTCGGACTCTTTATCCTATCCAGGCTCCACCTTCGGTCTGCCCGGCGGCAACTTCTGTTCCGAGTGACCTGTTCCGTCCCTCCTTAACCTCTGAAGAAAGACTTCGTCGCCGACAGGCACACCTTTGTTTCTATTGTGGGGAATCAGGACATTTCATAAACAACTGCCCCACAAGACCAAGTAGACCAATCCTTTGTACTCCATTTCACCTCCAAGTAACGAAGCCAGCTTCAGCCCATATCCCCCTTCCTGTCACATTGATGGTGGCAGGCAAAGGAGTTCATCTGCAGGCAATACTTGACTCCGGGGCCTGTAGCTGTTTTCTGGATTTAACCCTAGCTAAGAGTCTTTCTCTTCCACTCCTTCTCAAGAAACAAAGATTGACTGTCCGTCTGGCCGATGGCTCCCTACCTAGCTCTGGCCATGTCACCAGGGAAACAATAGCCATCCTACTGACCACAGATTCGGGTCATCGGGAATTTCTTAAATTTGATGTCCTGTGTTCCCCTATGTTTCCCGTCATCCTAGGAATTCCATGGCTGCAGGCACACAATCCTCAGATTGATTGGCTCAAGAAGGAGATATCCTTCACTTCCGCCTACTGCCAGCAACATTGTCTGGATTCCGAATCTAGAGACTTGTCCAGCTGTTTGACCGTACAACCCATACCCAGTCCAGTTCCTAACATACTAGCAGCTTACCAGGAATTCAAAGATGTGTTCGACAAGAAGAAGGCAAATATCTTACCTCCACATCGCCCCTATGATTGCCCTATCGAGTTATTACCGGGAGCTCCCATTCCCTTTGGCCGGATATTTCCCCTTTCTGAAACTGAACTTGAGGCCCTGAGACAATACATAGATGAGAACCTGGCAAAAGGATTCATTCGTCCTTCTTCATCCCCTGCCGGTGCAGGCATCTTCTTCGTAGAAAAGAAGGACAAGACTTAAAGACCATGTGTGGACTACAGGGAATTAAATAATATCACCCTTAAGAACCGCTACCCACTTCCGCTCATCCCCGAACTTTTCCAAAGATTCCACACTTCACGTATCTTCACCAAACTTGATTTACGTGGAGCCTACAACCTTGTCCGTATCCGGGAGGGGGACAAGTGGAAGACGGCATTCAGAACGAGATTTGGGCATTTCGAATATTTTGTCATGCCTTTTGGATTGTGCAATGCCCCGGCAACCTTTCAGCACTTCATTAACGACATCTCCTGGGAGCATTTAGACCACTTTGTTGTCGCTTATCTTGACGACATTCTTATTTTTTCGACCACTCTGGAACTTCACAGAATACACGTTAAGAAAGTATTATGTATCCTTAGGACACATGGATTATTCGTTAAGGCCGAGAAGTGCGATTTTGAAAAGGAATCCATTCAATTCTTGGGACTCATCATCACCACAGGTGGAATTGCCATGGACCCCCAAAAGGTGAAGTCTATCCTAGACTGGCCCGCTCCTTCTGACAAGAAGGGTGTTCAGAGATTTATTGGGTTCGCAAACTTCTACCGAAGATTCATAAGGAACTTCTCCACCATTGTAGCACCCATTACTCAGACCACTCGTCAACATACCAAGTTCCATTGGTCCTCGGCAGCGCAGTCCGCCTTTGACCAGCTCAAGACCCTCTTCACTACCGCACCAATTCTGCAGCATCCAGATCCCGCCTTACCCTACGTGCTGGAAGTTGATGCCTCAGAGGTGGCCACAGGGGTGATTCTATCCCAACGTCAAGGCCCCAAGGCATTACTACATCCTGTAGCCTTTTTCTCACGAAAAATGAGTCCCCCGGAGAAAAACTACGATGTAGGGGATAGGGAACTTCTGGCAATCAAAACCGCCCTCGAAGAGTGGAGGTATCTCCTGGAGGGTGCCGCTCACCCCATCCTGGTTTTTACCAATCATAAAAACTTAGAATACCTCCGCACGGCCAAACGTCTAAGACCCCGACAGGCCCGATGGGCTTTATTCTTCTCGAGGTTCAATTTCCATATAACCTATCGCCCAGGATCAAAGAATAGCAAAGCAGATGCTTTGTCCCGAATGTTCCCAGATACCCCGGAAGGAATCCCACCCAGTACAATTTTGTCCCCTCAAAATTTCCTACTAATCCAACCGGATCTAAGATCTTCAATTGAGCAGGCCTCTAGCCAGTGTACGGAAACTGAAGTTTCTTCCCTGAGAAGCCAAGAAGGGCTTCTATGGCATCAAGGTAAGATTTTTGTTCCCCAGCAAGCCAGGTTACTCGTATTAAAGACCTTTCACGACCATCAACTAGCTGGCCACTTTGGAGTCCGGAAGACAATTGACCTTGTGCAGCGGGCCTTATGGTGACCTACCCTAAGATCAGACTGTAAAGAGTACGTTGACTCCTGTACAACCTGCCAGCGTAACAAAGGGTCTAACGCCAGATCCTGGGACCTGTTAAGGCCGCTGCCAGTCCCGGAAAAACCTTGGAAAGAAATCTCAATGGATTTCATTGTGGAGTTACCTCTCTCAGAAGAGTTTACGACCATCCTGGTGGTGGTGGACCGTTTATCCAAGATGGCGCATTTTTTGCCGATGAAAGGGACCCCCTCTGCCTTGGATACAGCAAAAACCTTTATAAAAGAAATTGTCCGATTACATGGAGTACCTGACAGCATTGTATCGGATAGAGGGGTACAGTTTACCTCCAGGTTTTGGAAGGAGCTCTGTAAGTTACTGTCAATTAGAATATGTTTATCCTCGGCCTATCATCCACAGAGTAACGGTCAAACTGAAAGAACCAACCAGACGCTTGAACAATACCTAAGATGCTTCTGTTCTTTTTCCCAGGATGATTGGGTTTCCTTGCTACCTTGTGCGGAATTTGCTTATAACAACTCAGTGCACGCCTCTACCAACCAATCCCCTTTTTGGGCAAATTACGGATTCCATCCTTCATTTTTACCTAATACCAATCCTGAATCTACCGTCCCGGCAGTTCAAGATAGAGTAAACCTCATTCAAGCAAACTATCAAATGCTTCAGGATACCATGAAGAAGGAGGACTACAAGAGACATTATGACAAAAGGAAGAGAGTTAACCCTACCTTTAAGATATGGGACAAAGTGTGGCTCTCAGCAGCGAATCTTAAACTGTCATGTCCATCCCGGAAGTTGGGACCTAAATTCCTGGGTCCTTTTGAGATTAAGCGTGAAATTAACCCTGTAGCATTTGAACTTGTTTTGCCTAAATCTTTCAGAATCCATCCTGTGTTTCATGTTTCCCTTCTTAAATGTGTCATCTTCAGTCCTTTTTCAGGGAGAGAAGAAGTGCCCCCGCCTCCGGTTCAGGTTGGTGATGAAACTGAATTCGAAGTTGAGTCTATCCTTGACTGTCGTCGGAGAGGTAGGACAATCCAGTTTCTAATTAAGTGGCAGGGGTATTCTGCTGAAGAGAATTCTTGGGAACCTGCAAATTATGTACATGCTCCTAGGCTTATACACAGGTTTCGCAGCCGTCATCCCGAAAAATGGGCTCGTTTAGGCATCCGGAGGCTGCCCCTTGGGGGGAGGCACTGTCAGGGAAATAGGCGCAACCTCGCGAGGTACGTTCGTGTTAACGCGCGTCAGTGCACACGGAGGCGCAATGTGGTTCCAAGACGAACGCCCGACGTTGCGTCTGATCGAGTGCGAGTACGCGGTGTGATACGAACGCATAACGTTACACGTCGTAGGCGTACGAGCGCTATGGCGCGCACACGAAGTGACCTAGGCACCTTGCCTATTTAAACGTTCACCTGACAGTGCCGCATCGCTGGATTATTGTCAGCTTCTACTGTGTACCTGTGTTCCGTGATTCCTGCGGTCTGATCTCCTGTGTACCGACCCGGCTTGTTTGACCTGCTTCTGTTGTTCTCCTGGCTCCTACCTCTGGCTTGTACCCGACGTTCCTTGTCTACTCCCTGCACCCGACCTCGGCTTGGCTTGGCTCCTGCTCTCCGGTCTTCAGCTCCGGACCCGTTGCTCCGACCTCAGGACTGATCTTCCGTGTTTGACCCGCGGCCTGGCCTTGACCCTGCTATTGGACTTCCGTTGTCTCTCTCCTGAACTTCCTTGCACAGTTGCCTCCGGAGACTTGTTCACTCAGCTATTATCATCTGCTGCTGCTACCAGGCAATCTGTGCTACTGTGGGCACTGCATCCCTGTGTCATCTTCAGGGTTGTGCTGCACTCGGCCGCAAGGGGAGCCCTCTCAGCATCTCGGCCTCCCCTTAGATCGTGACAAGCATCCATATACAAATCAAGAGAAGATGAGGAACAAAATGGAAATTGCCAGATAGCACAACCATTAAATTCCACTAAAAATCTCTTCCAAACAATTAAATCTTCTTTAATTTCATTAGTAATTCGAACAAAATGAAAAGGAGAGGACAGACCAGAGATAACTCTATACAAACGTTTAGAAAAAACCCTGCCCATCGGAAGCACACGGGATGCAAATGCCAGGAGTCCAAGTAAAGATTGTAGAACCTTCAGGGGGGCGTGTCCGGATGTAGCAGGAATAAGTGGTGTTCCAGTGGAGCTCCGTAAATCCTAATTGCATCCGCAACCATCCTGAACCTTAGAGCGCCGGGGGGGTCTCCAAATCCTCCCTATCTGGTGCCAGCTAGTACCTGCATCGGCCCCGGTGGATATTGTGGTGGTCGGCGGGCGGATCGCTCCTTTACAGGGCCGAGTTCGGCCTCCTGCTCTGTGGACCCGCCGCCATCTTGTGGCCTACCTCGCCTCCAGCGTCCTCGGGCTCCGGTGCTGCGATCTGCGGGTGGAGAGGCAGAACACAGCGGCGCATCCGCAGCAGCCACACCTGGGTGAGCGTCGGACGGTGAGGGGGCTGGATGCTGGAAGGGATCTCACGAAGCCGCTCCCGGGAGCCCGCGGACCGCCGCCATCTTGCGGCCTGACAATCCGCCGCCATCCTCCTGCCTCAAACATCTGGGGGGTCTCCTGTTAATCCCCCGAGGCCATCGGAAGTCTGCAGCACCCATCCCAGCGGCTATTTGTGGAGCCTGGCCGTTTGATTGGTCCCGGCGGGGCCGCTCCACACCTAGGACCCTGCGGCCATCTTGAGGCCTACCCTCCGGTCATCATCTGCGGACTCAGGCTCCACTGTCTACAGGAGCCTCTTCACATCCGCTGGCAGTTCCTGAAAGAAGGTTGGTCTGAGGGGGGGCCTGGGGAAAGAGAGGGGGACCCCTTGCAGGTGCCATCTTGCGGCCTACTCTCCTGGGCACATCCTCCACCCTCATCCTTTGCCCTCAGGTGCAGTGCTTCGGCATTACAGTGTTGCCCTCCTAGTGACTGCTGCTGTGCCCCCTCCCCCCCCCCGTGTGACCAGCCATACAAGCCCTGCTTTGCCCTCTCTGTGTCTCCTCTTATAGTGATTGTGCCCTACTGGAAGCCCTGACCTTGAGCGGGTAGCTCACCCCACTCCTGTCCTCTGGCTTGCACGGGGAACCTGGGCACCTGTCTGCCACCCCTCCCAGCAAAGGTTTTTGGCCCAGTCCCAGGACACCAACACTGACATAGCTTGCTGCTGCCAAGACCTAGGCTCTTAACCCGCAGAACCCTCCAAGATCCTCCTTCATCACAGGTTGTACCTCAGATGGGTCACCCTAAGACCCGCTGCTCCAAATCCGGCTCAAGGACTCCTCGTGCCCCCCTGCCGGCTGCTGACTCAGCTACAAGGTGGTCCTCGGCTGTGATGGCGTCTGGCGCGCGGGAGGCCGCGGAATCGGGGGAGGTGGGGGCTCCCACAGGTGCTGAGATCCTGGCAGCCATAACATCCTGTAAAGAAACCCTGACAGCTAAGATCGACTTCTTGAGTGTAGATGTTGGCCTCATCCGCCAGGACATGGATAAGTTCCGCTCACGTGTCGCCGAGATGGAGGATAGGCTCTCTGCGGTGGAGGATACGGTCCGCTCTGACTCCAGGGAAGTGAAGGCCTTGCAAATCCAGGTGAAGGCGCTACAAGAACGTGCAATAGATACTGAAAATCGCCTCAGGCGCAATAATATCCGCATACTTGGACTTCCTGAAAGGGCTGAGGGCCCTAGGCCCGCTGAGTTTGCTGAAGGACTCCTGTCCACCTTGTTTAACCTGGGGGAGTTGCCACCCACCTTTGTGGTGGAGAGAGCCCACAGGGTCCCACCACTCCCTACGAGGCCTGGGGCACCTCCGCGCCCCTTTCTGCTGCGGCTGTTAAATTACCGCGACCTGGACCGTATCCTTGCCTGATATCAAGTATGAGAACACCAAGCTTCTATTCTTTCCGGACTTCTCTCAGGAAGTACAACAAAGACGCAAGTCCTTTACCGATGTGAGACGCCGGCTCAGAGAAAGAGGAATTCGTTTTGGTCTTCTATATCCCAGCAGGTTACGAATTACCGATGGTGACAACACCCGCTTTTTTGACACCCTGGAGGCTGCGGCGGCGTGGCTGGATGCCCGCTGATCATATCTGCTCGGGGGCTTGATGTGGCTGAACGTGATTGCCGGGGGGTAGCTACGTATCCCTCTTCTTTTGCAATGCTTCGACCCAAGTGGAATCCTGGAAACTTTAATCTTTGTTCCCGGCCCTTTCTCCCCATTGAGTCCAGCTTTGCCCTTGCAGATTGCTTGTTTGTCCTGCATCGCGGGATGGAATGTGCTTACTCCTGTCTAAGGAGCTCCACTGGAGGTCACCGAGGAGTCCACCTTTTGTTTGAGACGCACCCCCTGTCTACTTCCCCTCCCCGTTCTTTCTCCAGGACTGGACTGCTCCTTCCGAAATTGGTGCAGACTCTACTGGGAAGGACTGTACCCACCTGGGGCCCACCATCCGGGGGTCTCGGTGACCTGAAAGTTCTACACTTTACTGTGTATCAGCAAGTCACCTAAGGAGCACACATACCTGTAAATTATGTATTGGTTCACTGAAGCAAATTTACTTATACTGTAGAAGCATCATCTGCAAGTGTGTGCCAATGTGTTCCACAATTTATTTAACCCTGTTTGTGAGGTCAGTGTATAAAAGACTGAGACTTGTGGCTCACTGACTTGACCTGACCAAAAATCAAAGCCTCTCGGTCACTTTCTCTTAATCTGTGATAGGCTGCACTTCCTTCTATAGCCCCATTTCAAAAACCTTTCCTTCAAACGTTTGACCTTCTGTTGAAAATCACCCAGATCCCAACAATTTCAATGGGCCCTCAAATATTAACCCATGGGAATGTTATGAATTGATGTTTCTGGATGGAAGTTCTCAGCATGCAATATATTATTGGTAGCCGTGGCCTTTTGTAAAGCCTGTTTTTTACAATGTGATCCTCTCCCAATTCAATAATTAGATCCAAAAGCTCTACAGGGGTGGCATTCACTTGTAAATTTCAAGTTATGTTTGTTGGCCTCCAAACTCCTGACAAAGTCTCAGTGCCTCTCCAAAAATGAGGATGTCTTTGCACAATGACAATCCCATCAAGCAATCAGGACTCCCAGTCCCTCAAATAAATGTTTGCATAGGCAGGGGCACATTTAGCACCCACTGATGCACCTTGAACCTGAAAATAATACCTCCAATCAAACGGAAACTTGTTATGTGTCAACAAAGATTCCAGCAATTTGACAAGGATGGCCATATAGTTGTTAAATAGAGGTAATAGTAAATCTTTACTAAAAAAGGCTTATAATAAAATCAAAGTACAAGGAGAATCTCCTTTGATCACACACTCTAACGTGAAAACATACCCTACCACTATGCAAATAATTGCTTGATTTTCAAAACAACACAAAGAAAAAGCAAAATCTTTTGTAAGTTTTGGCACTTATTAGCAGCCGATGATATAATTTTCCAAATATGTGAAACCATGTACTGAAATAACATATCGGCACCCCTGTTCACTGAGTGAAAAGTCACCACACACATGCAGGTAGTGCTAGTAGAAAAACTACAGGCACTTTCCCATGTGGTAAATGTAACTATTATACTTTATTCTGACAGACTGGGAGATAATTTTTCTCAATGATAGCATTTAAAGGTATCATGTAAATTGTCACACCCCAAGTGTCACTTATTTAATAAATGTGCATTTTGAGACTTTTTATATTGGAAAAAAAAAGATTACTATTTTTCAAAAGAATTCAAGATCCTTTTTTTCTTATTTCCAAGAAGAGAATGCAAACTCCAAAAAAGTGGATATGTGGGTTTGCTTCACAATTTCAACTGCATGACTATTAAATTCCAAGCCTTGGAACACATTCCCCCACATAATCGTGGAAGCAATATTGATACTATTCTCCTTCAACTGGAGACAAAATGGATATACAGTATATGTTAAAAGCTACATATTATTCGTTTTCGTCCAAATGCATTTTCGTCCGAATTTCAGGTATTTTCGTTATCGTTTTGACAAACGATAACGAAAGCGCAGAATCCGAAAAACAAAAGATCCGACATAAACAAATGCTCTATTTTCATTTTCGTTGTGACAACAGTTCCATATAGAATAGGAGATTCGACATGACACTGACAATAACAATCTGTGTCTATTAAACCTGTGGTCAAATGTGCCTAACCGTACTCTATTAGTCCAAGATTATATAGAGAAAAGATTCGACAGAGAGAAAAGATTCGACATAGAGAGAAAAGATTCGACATATAGAGAAAATATTCGACATAGAGAGAAAATATTCTGGAATTGGGTGGGGTAAGTAAAATAAAAATAATGTTGATGATGAATGTTATTGGCTGATTGTAACCAAAGAGGAGGAGCAGTAAAATAGCTAGAACTAAGTACACATGTACAGCCAATTTACTTTCACTTACGATTGCTAGCAGAGAGAGACACAGACACTGAATCATTTCAGAAGACAGTCAATCTTAGCTGGTCCGTTTGTCAGAGAACCTGAACTATTAAGCATAAGCACAGTAGCAGAACAATAGTGAAGCAAGCTACAGTTCAACTTAGCTTTTTCCTAATAATCTGCTGCTATTGTGTTAGTGTGTGAACGTTATAGTGATACTGGTGTTGTTGCTAGTGTTGTTGTGATAGCCTCAGAGGCTGCCTGTGTTGTGGGGGGGGGATTTATTATTATAGAATCTTGTTACCTGTCTGATCAGTGATCCCTATCACCAGTCCACCAGTTTCTGTTTGTACTAGTATATATACAGCAACAGCAATGTACTGTTCTAATGGAAAAGTGAAGGCAGGTAGAGGTAGTGCTCGTGGTCGTGGTCGCGGTGGACACCTTGCTAAAAAAAAATGGCAAGGTCTCTGCTACTAGTGTCTCTGACACTTCTGTCACCACAAACATGCTGCCCACAACAGTGGGTGTTACCACCACTGCCACCAGCAAAGCTAGTTCCACCACCACCAGTTCTACTATGAGTATTCCTGTCAGACCACCAACATCTGCTGCCGCTTCCTCTGCCAGTGCAGCGCTTCCTTCTACTTCTACAGGTGTCATGGCTTCTTATTTTTTATGGGATAGGCAAGAAACCTAGTATAAAACAAGTGGTGTTGCCTGTACACTCACAACCACCAATCACACTGCCAGTGCCACTGCCCAGCTCCCCATAGAAGCAATCGAGGTAGACAGCAGCAGAGACAGAGTCTGAGACTTTTTTTCATTGACCTAAGAGAATGATTTTGAATGTGATGCTCCTCTTTCCCCAACAACTGCAGATGTTTTATACACTCTTACCCCACAAGACTTACAGTATGACCTAGAGAAAGTGCAAGAGGGATATTCTGTGAGGAGTAGGACAGGTAGTAGTTCACTTTTTTCATCTGCTGCTAACTCCCCTTCCCCCTCTGTTATTATGGAGGAAGAATCCTGTGATGATAACACAGACCTCCCCAACACCCCTGCCATTAGCACTAGTTCACCAAGTGTAACTGTAGTGGCAACAGCTTCCACCACTGGTGTGCTACCTGCTGCAGCTATATCAGCCCTAAATAGTACTAGAGATCAACAGGGTCAAGGGGCCACATCCCGCCGCAGCAACGTGTGGAAATACTTCCAAACACTGGAAGGCGGGTTCTTTGCAAAGTGAAAGTTGTGTGGGAAGCAAGTCAGTAGGGGTAAAAAGGGACATTAACCAAAGCTGGTATGAACCTTTACCTTAAAAATGACCACCACTCTAGTTTACTGCGGGCAGAGGCAGAAAAAGATGGTAGCGCAGGAAGCAGCATAACGGACTCTGACTGTACTGGTGGTACCTCCTCAACCACACCACTTTCTCAGAGCACAGCCCATAGAGAGGGTTCAATTAAGACAAACCGTCCACGTGCAGTAGTTCCACTGCAGACCCAATCAGGCTCCTCGTCCTCCCAAGGACATCATCAGCCTACCCTAGATAGTTTTTTTGGCTTTAGTTTCAAGGGCATGTCAAAACAGCAGGCCAACAAGATCACCCGCCCCATTGGCCAATTCATTGCTGTTGGAGGAGCCTATTTTTGCATGATTGAAGGGGAGCAGTTTAAACAGCTCATGCATGCCCTTGCTCCATGATACGCTGTTCCTGCACAAACAACTTTCAGCAGAAAGATTATTCCAGCACTATACCATTCGTGCGTTGCAGTATTGAAGGAAAAAATGGCCAAAGCCGAGGGTCAGACAATTCATTTGACCACTGTTTTGTCAACAGCTCCCAGCGGTCAACATGCTTTCCTGTCTTTGACTGCACACTGGTGGCAGGCCACTGTGCCTGTTGGTGGTGTCACTAGTTTAAGAGTTCAAACTTCATCAGGAAGCAGGTCTGCAGCTCAAGACCAGCAGAGTTATCAAGCTTTCCTGCTCCGCACAGTAGTCCGTGATGATAAACACAGCTCTGCCAACATATTGCGGGCAATTAGATCGATGTTGGACAATTGGTTTGGAGAGCGGGCAGTCACCAATGTTTTTGTTGGGTTCATAGTGACAGACTAAGGTTCAAACATGGTTAAAGTGCTCCAAGATGGATCTTTTTTTGGTGTGCGCTGTTCTGCACACATACTGCATTTAGTGGTCAAGGGTGCAATCCCAGTGGAGAAAAATAACAAGACTGCTCCAATCTTAGACCTTTGCAGGCAGATTGAGGGCATTTCCACCTCAGTGTAGGGGCTAATCAACTGTTGAGGGAGGAGCAAGAACAAACAGGGCTCCTCATACATTGCCTGAAACAAGATATCAGCACCTGGTGGAACTATACCCTGGAAATGCTGGAACGCATTTTGGAGCAAAAGAGAGCCATCCACAATCTATCATCTCACCACAGCATTGGGATTGATTCCACACCGGGGCGTCATGACTGGTGTATAATTGGGCAGCTTATTTCTGTCTTAAAACCCTTTTGTAATGTGACAGAAAACTTGAGTCAGAGCAATGTTAGCCTAGGATAGGTCATACCCTTGTTTACCTATCTCATAGATAAGATGGGATCGTTCCTAGAAAACAGTGAGCCTGTTTGTGGCAGCCCACTTCATGCCGATGTAGTGTCTTTCATCAGAAAGCTACAAGACAACTTAAAAGATCGGCTAAATGACCGTGTCTGCAAAAGCCCTGAACTCATGCTGGCTACCCTGTATGATCCCAGGATCAAAGGTAAACTGGCACTCAGAGCCTATCCTACTGGAAAGAAAAACTGATTGAAAGGGTCCGTAATTTGCAGCAACAGAAATGTATGCCGAATGAGGCCGATTTGGAAGATTCACCTGCCATGTCTGTTATTTCAAGGCCTGGCACCATCACTCAAAAACAACTGAGTGGAGCATGTGCATGTTGGGTAGAGGCACTTGATCTGGTGGATGCAGGTCAAGAAGCAGATAATCGAGAGGAGAGCAGTGCCTTTGAAATGTTTAGGGCCTACCTATATGAAGCACCTTTGCTTCTTACAGAGGACCCTTTGACCTATTGGGATGTGTTGGAATCAGACAGGAATTAGTATTATACATCTACACAGCTGTTTGTACAGCCGAACTCAGCCATATTGATGCCAGGCAGTCTCACATGTTTAAAAGCAAGGAATGTGACACAATTTGAATAGCAGAATGAGTTCTATTCAGCCCACCTGGAATGTACTGAACTTCAAAGATAATATGGCACCGGCTTGTCTGCAAGAACAAAGGACAGCTGGGGGGGGGCGTCCGAGATCGAGCCACAAGATGGCAATCCAGTCGGAGCAGTTGCAATTCATGGGCAAACACTGCCCCCCCAGAGGCCAAGTATGGCAGGACTGTTAGCCTGGGGGAGGAAACGCCCCAGAGACGCTGATTGGTCTACGGGAAAAAGTAGGATGGGCTATGGGGTGTGGTATGGCTGAGGTATGTTTAACAAAAAGGTTTGCAACCATGAGTTGGATCTCTTTATTCCATCATGAGGCGTAGCTGCGAAGGTCGGATAAGTATGGCTTATATTATACTTTGATTGTATGCTATGTATTATTGTAACTTCTATTGATACCTTATGCACGCTGTATTATTTCCTTGGGAAATAAATCAGATTTGATTGATCTTAGACCGTGTATTGATTTCATAGCCAAGGGTGGTAGTATTGTGATATTAACAATAACATGTGCTTGGCGTATTTGAGGCTTAGCTGAACTATAGGGACTAGACAAAGGAATACATAACTGATAGTAGTAGTACTAGACTGAATTGATCAGTTACTTCATTTGGCACCCCAGAAGGCGTGTAAAACGTATTTTTACACAGAATCCACAAAAATCTAAGGTATTTTTGTTTGAGTCCCTGTAAGCACAGATGCTCAAAGCCACCCAGAACTGAAAGTCATCTCTAGTGTGGACAAGATTGGCGCTGGCTCGCGAATTCTGAAACCACGCTTGGATGAGCAGGAAAATTCTGTGAGATATTTCACTGGTATAAACGCACGCGTAAAACCTGGTGAGAACTGTGACTGATATATATATATATATATATATATGTACGTATTGTTGTGTTTGCTGCAGAAACTTGTAACCAGAGGGCAAATTGGCGCACTGGCGAGATAAGGGACTGATCATCCCTGGTTATGTGATATAACCGCAGATTGACAGGATAAATCATACAATTTTGAGGGAAAAGTGGAAATATCCATGTGATTGTGAAAAAGCTTTCTGTCCCAAAAAGAAATTCCCTATGACCTGCTATCGGATAGGAGGGCATTGAATAAGAGTGTGTTCTCCTAAAGAAATTCGTGGGTAAACGGATTTGTATTTTTTTTTCTGTATTTGGAGTGGGACTACAGGTCAAAGCTAGCTTCTAAACAGCTTCATCTGTGTCTTTGTGTGCTTGGTATCTGTTTGTTTAGTGTATTGCTAATGCACAGTGTTGGTTAGAGAGTGATATTGCTCTGGTCCAATAGAAGACCAAGGCATTGATTAAGAGTGTGCCTTGTGTCTTGTATGCTGTAGAACCACAAGTCACTGGAAATTTAAACGGTTCGTATTTTTTTTTTTTTTTGGTTTGTTTGTTGGTAGGAATCTGTCTTTGTGGGGGTTATATAGTTGTTTGTCTGGTTTCTATTGTCTAAGCAACCATAGTGTGGATAGGCTAATTAGCATATCAATGGAAGCCATTGAAGGTTTCATTAGCAAGCATGGTGGGATTAGATTTCAATTTACTCACGAAAGTAAATTAACATATCAATTCAATGATCTTTTAAAACAATGTAATACACATAACAGTCTCATAAGTAATAAATTAAAAAAAGGCAGGAAACAGAGAATGGCCAATGCCTTATGCATGTTAATGAGCATGAAAGAAATTGCGGAACAAAAAGAATTAGAATGGTTTGCTGATAGAGAAAAAGTGATGGAACAGGTAAGTAATATAGCAATGGGGATTGAAAAGGCTGATGCAGTTGCTCATAGTCGGATTAAACAATTAGTGACTGAGAAATGTGTATTGCAACAGAGATTAGATGAATTAGAACAAACGTGTAAATTAAGAGAAAGTTGCATTGCCTCTTTGAATCAAAGGGAGGCTGAGAATTTGCAGGTAATCACAATGCTTAAGGCACAAGCAGCCATAATGGATTTATCCTCCAAGTGTGCAATAGTGGAGGTACCCTCCACACATGCTCAGTGTATAGAAAAGCTAGAAGTGAAATATGAAGAAAACCCGTATGCTATTATCACTGCAAATGATAGTACTGTGATGGGAATCGATGTGAAAGAAGCAAATAAAGGTGGGATAACTGCACTTGAAATTGACTCAGGAGTTGACACTTCGGATGACTCCTCAGACAACGAAAGTGTAAAGTCTGTGCATTCCAATCGCAGTAATATTATCCAGCAATGGGGGTTTCCAGCGCCATATGCTAAAAAAATGGCCTATGCAGGGAAACCAGAACTAAAATGTTTTTTGTGTAAAAGGGGGGGTCACACTTCAAAATATTGTCGGGCGGCGAATAATGATATCGAAAGGAAAGTATACCCGAAAACGACCCCAAGGCATCATGTGTGTTATTCAGCCAGGTGGGGTAGCCATCCACAGCACGGAACCCATAGTAATCAAACCCATTTCCCGTGTAAAACGCAAATGCGGGGTCTAGAAACTAAAAAGCAATATGTAGGACAGTTGCTTAGAGTCAAAATGGAGATAGACGCATGGTTACTCAAATATAGCACTGGGGGAAACAACGTTAGCAGAACTTAGTGAGCTGCAAGCATGGTAAGAAAATTCTGGTCAATGTTTCCCGGCTATGAAAAAGGTTTGATGCAAGTTTCAAGTTCAGAATATGATAGAGGACCTGGATATAGATATACATTTTTTTTTGTTTTGTACTTTTAGGGATAAACCCCTGAATTGGTATTGTGGTTTTTCTTTTGTGTGGTTAAAAGATGTTTCTGTTATGAGTTTTTTTTTATCTTGTGTTTCTTTACTCTTCTCTTATTGTCAGTCTTTGTAAACTTTTCCTGAGTAATATCCAATACTGCTGATTAACATAAGAATTGTGTGTAATCACTTGTGTGTTCCTTTTTCCAGAGACCAGGAAGAAGTTAAACTGGTCCGTATGCGGACATTTGCATTTGTTTGCAGGTCTCTCAAGCGAGAACAGTGGGAAAAATATAACAGAACAGGGGTTAGGTTATTGTAAATGCATAATCGATTATCACATGGTACCATGAGCTCATTAGTTAGTAATTGTTTGCAAACAATGAAAAATAATAGTACTAAAAAGAGTTACAAATGAAGCTAAAATGTTGTGATGATACATATGCTTTGTTGTGTTTTTCGTTTTCCCCATTAACTAATTGTATTTCAGATTGGAATAAGCACTCTTTGCAGGAGAAAAGTCCATGGATGTTGTCAACTAAAAGTTGAGTGTTTGTCATTGTTGTATGATGGTTGTCTTGTCGTATGATGGTTGTCTTGTCGTATGATGGTTGTCTTGTCATGTTATTTGTGTGATCATGGCCAGATTTTTAAGTTTTTTTACATTTTTTTTTTTTAGTTAATTTTATTTTCTTTTTTTTATTTTCTTTTATTATTTTTTTTCTTCAAAAAATTTTTTTTTTTGATATTGGTTCAGTCCTCTATGTTAGTTATATTTTTATTCAGGTGGAAAAGTAGTAGGTCTAATCCACCTGAAAGGGGGGGAATTGACAATGCCCTCAGTTAGAACCAGTCACCTGAAAGGGGGTAGTGCATACATCGTAAAGATACAGATAGATGCATTGTTTTTGTTGCTTGTAAAATTTGAAGTTTTTGAGAAGCAACATTGACGTTCAGTTTTAAACATTTTTGATCATACCATGGGGATCCATTTTACAGTGGGTTCAGCCTAAAGAGGTCATGGTTGTTTGGATAGTTTGGTCAGAGTTGCAGAAGCCAGGAATATTGAGATCCTGGGCTCCAAGGAGGGAACTATAAGTAAACATGGTAAGCGAGCAGATATTGTGGATAAGAAGTTGATACTGCTCTTGTTTTTCACTTCCAGAATCCAAGTGGGGCGAGAATTGAAGAGGCTTCTGGAACATGGATGACAGATCATCTGGTTGGCAGTTTGTCTGTGCCACACCACGCCGCACATTTGTTCTGATAAACATCAGGAGAGGAAAAAAGGAAAAACTTGAAAGATTCAGATTATACTTGTTTTTTTTCTTATGGACAATTTGGTGCTAATGCTGAATCTGAAAGACTGTGCCTAGCAAGAGAACTTGTGAAATATTTTTGCTGAAGTCTCTCCTGATGAATGCAAACATGTTATTTATACATGTGCAATGGGTTGGAGGTTGGGGAAGAGTTATGACACATCCAATCCGTCAAAACATGAAAATGTAAAATATGTGTTTTTTTGTTGGAAGGAGGAATTGAAAGAAGAAAGGTTTTAATGTATTACATGTATTGATGTAACGGAGACAATATGGTGCAGGTACCCAGGAGGCAGACTGGCGGTTATGCATAATAAGGTAGCTGTTGGTCAGACTAAAGGGTGCCAGGTGACACATCAATGGGGTGAAAACTTCCTCGTAGGGGTGGTGTCTCAATCCTAGTGGTCCTAGAGAGAAGCTTTCGGTTACAGGACATGCGGGACACCAGAACTAGACATGAGGAAGATACGCTCGGTTGGTGTCTCACCTGAGAAGTTGAAACCCTGCACAGATAATGCCAGTAAATACACACAGGAGCATGCTCCGTTAAAATAAAGGGAACAAACGCTGGCTACCAGGGTACCGTAGGACTTCACCACATGGCGCTGCAACAGCTCACGGTGGTTGACAAAAACCTATCACCCTATATGTGCTGAGTATACACTGAATCAAGTGCGGTCATTGCACCAGTGATTTACTCCCAGAGAATGAGGTCCATGCAGGATGCTTATTTCTGAGGAGTAACCCGAAAGAGGAGGGATGTATTCAGCACTATATTGGGGGGGGGAACAATAGCTGGGATGGGTGTTGTTAATGGAGTGGATATCAGCCTCCTGAGGAACAAACTCACAGCCATAGCTTCAGAGAAGGAGCGTGACTTTGTTACCCCGGGAGATTGGTGGTATCCTTGATAACATTCAATGAAGTCACAGAAACACTCGGGTTAGAGTGGCTCCGGATTTTGTCAACCATGTTGAGAGGTTGGTAGGGAGGACAGAAACCTGTCATTGGCTCTGGCGCGCACTCTGTGGCAGGTGGAAATATCAGCCAACATCAAGCTGATTGTACTGTCTCTGTATGAGGGGCAGTGGCCTGATGAGTTAGCATCACCGCTCAGTAAGATTTTGCCAAAACACGTTGCTTACACTAATCCAAAGTAGTGGTCGAATGCCTGTATGGGTGGTACTAAGTTGGATTGTGAAAGGTGTTATGCTGTATGTTCTCATATACAGAAGTGCAGACTTGGTCTGTATATTTGGTGGCATCAATGGGCTTACTGACTGGGGACTCTATCTTGTTGCATTTAAGGCTATATCACACATGTGATCAGAGAAGTTAAACGCTGGAGGCAGGTTGATATTTCCCTTTGTTGAAAGCATGACCACGATGTCCGTTGTATGCCAGATCAATACGTGGGGATGAACGAGTAATGTTGGGAAGTTATTTCTCTCTGTATTCTGGATGGAGAGATCATTGCTGGGAAGAAGGCACCCGGGTATTATTTAGGACATAGGCGAGTTTGTTTCTTTGTCCTAAAGAATACCAGTGTAGAGTTAGTCATGGAACTAGAGGGTTCCTTGAACCTAACCGTAGGTAGAGGTGCATGGTACACATGGGCATGATCTCTGAAATCCAGGCACAGGGGTGGAATTGTGTGGGTTTGGTAATTGTTGTAAACTTATATGTGTAGTTAAGCGATATTTATCTAGAAGGGTCTCCCAGTTGTCTATGCCAGTTGAGGGACGATTTGACGATGAGCTCTCTGTGTACAAATTGGAGACGTTGCTGCCAAGTCAGAGCCCTGCAACGCCGCTGCGAGCAAGCCTGCCTAATCCCGACCCGTATTTACAGTAAAAGGTTATAGGAGGTTGGGAGAGGGGTGCGTAATACATATATAGGTATATATTATGGTAATAAGTTGATTTATGTTTGTGGTAGAGTATGACCTATGGGTATTGTAGGCTAGTAATATGGGCAAGAAAGACCCTCCTCAAGACTCTGGGTCTGAAAGCTGGGTGATATGTTGCTCTGAATGGGTGCTGGTGAATGGTGAATGAATGGGCACCCCTTGCCTGTACTGCCGTCCTGAAGATACCCAAGATGCAGAATGGTGACATGGAAGCTGTCGCTGAAGAATGGTGGAGATGTGTCACTCAGTGGCAAAGCGGCACGTGTTGGGAAACATCACATGGTAAAACAATTATGGACTGCTCCATAGGACCTGTTTCTGCACACGTTGAAAACATAGCGTGGTAAGACACTTGTCTACTGTTCCATGAGAGATGTCTCTGGAGCGCTCGTTGGAAACAACCACGCTTTACACAAGCTAAGGACTGTGCCACAGGTACTGGTTCGGAAGCACATGTTGGGGAACCACAAACGTTAAGACAGTTATGGACTGTTCAAAAGGAGCTGTGTCTGAAGAAGGGTGGTATGCGCCTTTTAGGCGCAAAGCGGAATACGTTGGCATCAGACAGGAATTAGTATTATACATCTACACAGCTGTTTGTACAGCCGAACTCAGCCATATTGATGCCAGGCAGTCTCACATGTTTAAAAGCAAGGAATGTGACACAATTTGAATAGCAGAATGAGTTCTATTCAGCCCACCTGGAATGTACTGAACTTCAAAGATAATATGGCGCCGGCTTGTCTGCAAGAACAAAGGACAGCTGGGGGGGGCGTCCGAGATCGAGCCACAAGATGGCAATCCAGTCGGAGCAGTTGCAATTCATGGGCAAACACTGCCCCCCAGAGGCCAAGTATGGCAGGACTGTTAGCCTGGGGGAGGAAACGCCCCAGAGACGCTGATTGGTCTACAGGAAAAAGTAGGATGGGCTATGGGGTGTGGTATGGCTGAGGTATGTTTAACAAAAAGGTTTGCAACCATGAGTTGGATCTCTTTATTCCATCATGAGGCGTAGCTGCGAAGGTCGGATAAGTATGGCTTATATTATACTTTGATTGTATGCTATGTATTATTGTAACTTCTATTGATACCTTATGCACGCTGTATTATTTCCTTGGGAAATAAATCAGATTTGATTGATCTTAGACCGTGTATTGATTTCATAGCCAAGGGTGGTAGTATTGTGATATTAACAATAACATGTGCTTGGCGTATTTGAGGTTTAGCTGAACTATAGGGACTAGACAAAGGAATACATAACTGATAGTAGTAGTACTAGACTGAATTGATCAGTTACTTCAGGATGGTAAGAAAGGTGTGTGGCCTGGTCTTTGCCTGGTTGCCCAGAAACTACTATCCTGTCCTCCAACCAGTGTGCAAAGTGAGAGAGTTTTCTCTATTACTGGGAACATCCTTCATCCACACTGTGCACAACTAACACCCCATTTGATGGAACAAATAACTTTCCTCAAATTTAACCTCCCTAAGCTGGGTTACCCTACCCTTAACTTGTGAGACCTGAATCATTGTCACCATGTGAAGATAGATAGAGAGGAACCATCCAAATGTTGAGGAAAATATTTTTTTTCATTTTCTTACCAATTGACAATACCAGTTGTCTTTGGTGTGACCCCAAGATTCAAATAGAATTATATTGTTTTAAGCAATCCACATTTTTCCCTTCATTCCTTTCATCACCCTTTTTTGTAATGAGTGTTGTGTATGTGTAGAGTGATTAAAGTGTGCGTGATTGCATGAATGAATGTTGTGTGAATGGACAGTAGCAAGGGTTGAAACCTTGACGTGGCCCTACTGCTCACGTGTTGCTGTCTTTGTAAATAGAAAGACACTTTGTAAGCAACGTGTGCTAATTTAACCATTTTTGTATGATGGTCTGGATATAAGATACAATGATTAAAGATGACCTCAACAGCATGACAGTTTCTTTTGATGGAGAGACTGTCAACTGAAGGATCAGAATATGTTACCAACACAACATAGCACATAGAAGCATACAGCTGGAAACGTGATTCTATGCAAGATAGATTAGTTGGTCACTGCTGAGCTGCACCCAGATGCCCATGACCTCTCCCAATTGCCATCTCTGACCCTGGGGACTCCTGGGCCTTCTCTGATCCTCCGCATGTTTCATGACCATCTGCAATTGTGTGAGTAATCTACCCTGCTGCTATGTTACTCAAGCCCTGGAAATGATGACTGCCCTTTGAACTGTTGCCCCTTGTGATTGCGCTAGCCTGTGAACCTCTGTCCGGTTAACTGTTGCTCTCATGATTGCAAGCCTGCAACCTATGCCCTGTGAACTGTTGAGGGCTGTGTGGTTAACCTCTGCTGTAACTATCTGCTGTTTATTCTGGTGGGGTGAAAGCTGAAAGGCGTGACTGGACACAATATACATGGGATTACCCTTTGCACATTGAAATAGTGTAGAGAGAAATCTCTTACATTTTCTAAGTTCAACCTGATGGTTAAATGTAGAAAAACTACAATTATAAGGCCTCTATTAAGTTAGTAACAATAAATGGACTAGTTAATTTAGATAAACATCACATAATGAATCTACCAAGGAAAGCAAAATTCAAGAAAACAATTAGTTCTGAACAAATTTTTTTTATTTTTAACATAACTGAAAAATAAAATAAAAAAATTATTAAATAATATTCTCCCCCAGCCTGGTGACCAGTTGCTGTAGGGACATATTGATCTCAGCCATCTGCTCACCAGGGTACCGAGTAGCCTCCAGTTGCCTCCGAAGGCTATGTTGGTACCTCTCCAGAGCCAGATAGTGACGGAGCTGCCAGCGATTGTGGAGGGCCAAAGAGTGACATAGCCTCCTGGTTACTGCATATTGTCTCTCTTGGACCTCCACAGTGCGCTGCAGATATGCATTCACATGTGGCTCTGGAGGGGGGATGTGTATTGGGGAGGATGGAGAATCCTCCCCAGGACGCACTGGGGAGGAGGCACCAACGGGTGTGTCCAGGTGGGGGGATAGTGGTGGGTGGAAGAGAACATGCCCTGGAGAACCTGCTGGGGAGGAAGGACAGTGAGCCCAACCAGACGCGGGCAGGTCTAGGCCTTCGTCCACTGGGTGGAGGTGAAGGATGAAGACTTCACCTGTGAAGAAAAGAAAATACATTAGATAGATAATACAATACACATGGCTTTTTTACCCTAACCTTATATAAAGGCAATTATCTCCCAGCCCTTGTAGACAATCATGTAACATTTTGAGATGTTTTCACTTCTACATACCAGTTTTCCATTTTTGATATTCACTTCAGTGAGATGCACCTAATCAATTTGTGTGTAAAAGATAGTGGTGTCTGTGTCAATGCGCTGTGTCATCCCAAATTTGCAGAGCTGTGCAGGAAGATGTAGTACTTTACTGTACTCTGACTGTGGCAAATCTGAGTGTCCTCCCCAGCCAGACTACAAAGGGATTCCCCTCTACACACCAAGCAGTGTAACTATAAAGGGGAATCTCCCAAAGATTTTATCCACTTGGTCACACAGCTGGCTGGAGAAAATCTTAAAGTGTAATGGAGGCCTAAGTGCTGACCAGTGACCACCACTAACTAATCTACCTCATCCAGACTGACTGACTTTCACAAATATGGAAGATCAGTTGCACTTGCAGAAAAACATATCAGCTATACCAGCTATTAATATTAAGTTACATTACAATGTGATGTGACCCAACACAATCTATCTGTGACAGCGGCAAAGCCTCCATCCCTAATATATGTACAACATTTGGAGAGAGAGTGAAATGGGACTTTAAATGAGGCATGTCACTGAATGAATACCTTAATTACATTTATTTATAAAATACAAATCACATCATGAAATGTGTCAGTCTGGGATACAGGACACAGTAAACTATGATACACTTGTTTACATACACTTCTTTAACCTCCCTGGCGGTACGATTATTTCAGATTTTAGGTGCTAAAAGCAGTACAATTATTTTGCATGAAAATTTGGCGTTTTATATTGTAGTCCTGTAATTCTTAGGCCGCGTACACACGGGCGGACTGTCTGACGGACTTGGTCCGCTCGTGTGTGGGCTTCAGCTGACTTTTTCAGCGGACAGTCTGGCGGACTAAGTCTTTCGGAATTTCCGTAATATTGTCCGTCCAAACTTGGTTTCAGCGGACAGTCCGCTCGTGAGTAGGCTAGTTCGACGGACTAAGTATGGCGCATGCTCAGAAAGGATTTACACGGCCGAAGGTTGCATTGCAGTGTATTGGACGTCGTATTTCTAATCCCGTCGTACGTGCCGTACACGTCATCGCGCAAGCTTTCAGCGGACTGTCTGTTCGTCGTGTGTGGTCAAGTCCGTTCATTCAAAAGTAGGACGGACTGTCTGTCGGATTGTCTGACGGACTTAGTTGGACGGATAGTCCGCCCGTGTGTACGCGGCCTTAGGAATAACTCTCTTAAATCTGTCCAAACCAGAGTCTAGCAGACATCCCGGGTATGATAAAGTTTGAAAATTTGAAATCATAAATTATAATATAATAAATAACTATAAATAATTGTACCAAATAATAATATAACAATAATAAAAATTATTCAATAATGTAATCAAATCAAAAACACTGAGATTTGCTCAGTTGCAGAATTGTCACTGTCATTACTTTTCAGTATTTGATGACGGATCTCCCCACAAATTGCTGTCGCTCAATTCTGCGAGTGATTACAATTTATTATCGCTGTTTTCTAGCTGGTCTAAAACCATTTTTGATGTAAAATGACAGTTTGGTTGCTATGGACAATCTCCAGTTTCCAGGCATAAAGAACAGTTTTTATTATATAAAACTGCATGCAGAGCACTGGACAGACCACTAGGGACAAAGGGGATGTGAAATATTTACATACAGCAATGTAATCTGTAAGATTACATTATACTGTATGTATACTGTGTGTTTCACTTTTTGAATTTGGTGCCGATCTCGCGTCGAAACGCTCGCAGGGCACGGAGATCAGCTCCGTGATAGATCGAGCGAGACACGGCTCGCTCGTACAGCGGGGGGACATCGCTGGATCCGAGGGAGAAGGTAAGTAAACATCCTCCTGGATCCAGCGATGCAGTCCCGAGTCTGGCTCGGGGTTACCGCTCTTGGTATAAAAATTCCACCCCGAGCCAGACTCGGGAATACCGTCAGGGGGGTTAAATATACAGGTATTATACAGAATAGAATGCAACGTGGTTAACAATGCAAATGTATATACACACTCATCCATTCATAAAATCAATAAACATAAGCGATTGCTCATGGTGAGCCAAACTTGTTTGGGCATCAGTTGGATATATACTCGACGCACGTTTCATGACTCATGCCAATCATCAGGAGTGAAAAAATGCTCTGAAATTGAATCAAGGATATCTATAAATATGGGATAACATTTAGACGGAGAACTATCTCTCAAATAAAGGAAGGCCAACTCACAATCGGGCCCAAAAATGATGCCCAGCCTATGTCCAGGGGATGCACCTTTGACCTTTCTTCATAGGTATTGATACATATGGGTGAGGTTCTTACATGCATAGATGCAAGGAGTCACAACCAGTGACCACAGACTAAGCTTTTAATAGTAGTAAAAAGAGGAAGTTACAAAAGTCATAAGTCTCTGGGCGTATGCTGGCAGCTCATGGGACTTAACATTATTCTCTCCATTAGCAAACTTTACAATCTTAGAATATTACCATATATAGCTATAACAAAGACAAACAATGCTTAAGTTTGTGAAGGACACAATCGCCAGCTTGTAATACTTATTAGGTGTCCTCAATTTAGCCTATAAAATATGGAGAACAGGCACAAACAATTCTTTTATAATTCCAACATTTCCCTCCTCTTTGTGGCTGTTCTTCATCTGCGGTGGTTTTCAAACACAGTGCCTGTGTTGGACACACTTTCAGCCTAATCATCATCAATCTCATCTGAGGCAGGGACTGTCTGATACATAGTTGTCTCAGTCGGTTTTTGTGATAGTTCACATATGCAAGGGATGCAACAGCATCCACAGGTTACCAGTACGGCCAACACTATGGCGATGGAGAGCGGTGCTGATGAGATCAATCCAGTCCATTTTCCGAACCATCCTTCCAACCAGGATAAAAATGGGTAATTTATTCAGGAGTTCTCAGCCAGTTCATTCTATAATGCGGTGAGGTCCTTGATTGCACATGTTACATTTCCACCTGGAACTGTATTATTGGAAATGAAAGTACAGCACAGGCTCCCAAACATTTTACATTTTACATTTTTTCTGCTAACACCATGTCTAGTGCCATTCCGTTTTACCAAGCTATAAGTGATGTGGGAGATAATTGTTCAACTAGACCTTTAACTGCATCTCTAGTATAATTTACAAATCTCTGTTGATTGTAATAAATGTAATTTATCCAGTCAACATTCTTACTTATTGTACTCCACCAGAAGAACAGAGACTCAAACCCTGCTACCACTTGGTTCTTGGCCTTAAACTCATTCGGCACTCCCCGTGGGATGCCTATCTCTTTAATATAGACCTGGGAATCAAAAGGTGATTTAAGACGCCTCTCTGCTCTCGTGAGTGGCTTTCCTTCTATGGGCATAGCTAGCTGGACCAAAGCACAATCCCCTCGAGGATCCACCAAACATCATCCCTCTGGGTATCATGTTCAAACCAGCCACCTTCCCTTGTGACCACTCTATTCCTACAGTAGTCATTGGGTAATTGTCCCAAACTCTGTTCCGCTCTTCTCATTCCCCAGGAAATTCCCCAGTGAAAAACAAGAATAGTCACCAGGATACGCCGTGACCACTGGCGGTATTTGAGGTCTCTGAACCTGGGGAAACAACAAACTCAAAATATGACAGGATGTATTAATATTAGGTGTGTAACCCTTGTTGTACAGTTTCAACATGCATTGTAGTCCTTTCAGGATCAGTTTGATCATCTAATGGAAAAGGTACTGTAGCCAAGTGAGACCTGGCTCCAGTACATGCCAGGCAATTTTCCATTTTTAGTGTCCTAGCTGTATACCTCAGCAATTCCAGCCACTCATTCTTATCTTGGTATCCTGTCTCCAGAGCAAATCTATCTTCCAAGGTCAGATTAGTGAACCTAACCACAGGGCCATTTGCTCTAGTACTGTTTTTGGTGGCCCTTCTTTCTCATTTTCCCTTTTAACTGCAAGGAAAAAAACCCCCATGGTATCAGCTCCAATGACATATATGCTGATAGCAAACATTTTCTGGTCCCCTAGTTGGGGTTCTGTCAGTAAGATAAGCAACTGATTACAGTTCCTCTGGTGGTTGCAAGGGGAGTTCACAGCTATTGTTACTGATAGTCTGGTCTTTAGTCCTTTAGCAGGTTCTCGTACTCCTGCATAGGGCTCCCATGGGTTGGCATACCCCCAATCTGAGTTAGCCATTGTCCATAGAGTGGATTTCCAGGAGGTACAATCAGTTCCCCATAACGGATAACATATATATATATATATATATATATATATATATATATATATATATATATATATATATATATATATGATCCCACTAGGTTCCGTGCTTGTTGATAACTCCCACAGTCCACCAATTGACACACATCAATCAGTATCGTACTCGTCTCAAAAGTTAGAGTTGAAAATGTTTTTCTCCACAGTGTAGGTGTAGGGTCTCCCTTCAGAACCAGGGTGTTTGAGACCAACATTAAACTCACCAGAGTCCCTGCCATAAACACGGTCTCTTTCATCCTGACTGTGGCTTCCCTAGAAGTAGGGTAGTGGAGACTTCCTGGGTTGCCACAGTAACCTTTTCCTACTCTGCCTGAAAAACCTTTTCACAGTGGGACTGGTGAATCCAAGTGGATCTTTCTGCTATCCTTACTGTGTTAGGGGTGGTCAGAAGGACCTGGAAAGGCCCTTCCCATCTGGGTGTGTGCCAATGCTTCTTCTTAATGACCTTAATCATTACCCAATCATCTACTTGAACTTTCTCATCTGTCTGTACTGGTCCTTCTGGAAATGAACAAACATCATTAATTTGTTTCTGTTTCACCTATTTAGTCATATATTCTGCCAAACTGTGTTCTGTTTCTTCCCCCGATGTTATATCCGGATATAAGGGTATTTTATATGGCCTCTCATGCATCATTTCAAAAGGACTCAATCCTTCTTTATTAGGTGTTACGTGCATGCTGAGAACAGCTACTGGTAAGCAATACATCCAATTCTTCCCTGTTTCTTGCATAGCCATTCTTAGTTTGCTTTTTAGTACACCATTGTGTCTCTCAACCAGCCCTGCTGGCTGTGTGTGGTAGGCACAGTGATATTTTACCTGTATTCCCATAGCTTAATTTAAGTGTGTAATTGTCACTGCATATTTTCTCAGGGATCCCAAACCTTGGGATAATATCTCTTAACAGTCCGCATTCCCTATGGAGAATATTTCTACCCACTTCTACCCACTATTTCTACTACTGACAGTTATGCAAATGGTGCTTACACATATTGACATATTTATCTTTGTCCATTAAGGCAGAACCCCCCCCCGTCAGCAGTTTGGGTTCGTCCGCAGTTCATGTAAAGCCATCATCCTTTCAGCGGTACTCAAATTATCTTGGAAAGATTAATCCCATCTTAATTGTCTAACCTCTTTGGTTATAAAAATAAAATGGTGCCACACTGAAAAAGACTGACATACCTCACATTTAACACACAGTGTATATATGAACATAGAAACATATAAAAATTATATATAAAAATCTTTATATACTGTATATAATGAAACTCCAAAAATGTCTCTCATAAAGTGCAATCTATTAAAATGATTGTGCTACTCCCAACACACATGTCAGTCAACATCAAGTGAATTCCTTCTTGGTGTAATAATCCCTGTGTATGCTTTACATCCATACTCCATCGCAAACTGTGCAACCAGTGCCCTTACCTTCCAGATGTGCACCCAAGAGTGCAATTCCTAATACATTTTATTACATACTGTTATCACTACACTATGGGGTTGTTTTTCCTATCCTATTTGAGTTTTTGAGTGCATATAATTGGATCCCTGACCCCTTAACGGGGTATACACTGCCATTTGTGGCGAAAGCAAGGAGGAAGAGGGAACAAGACCTGGATGATCTGGTACCACTGAAAGTGGATTCAGGTGCTTTAGACCTCTGTAACGTGGGTCACATCTGGAATATGAGGGTACTGGTTGCAAGGTTTGTGGTGGAGCACGGGTGTAAAGAAGGAATTCTCTTGATGTTCACTGGCGTTGCGCTTGGAGTAACACAATATCTATAATAAATTTTCAATATATGAGAGCCTTTGTGACGGAAAGCCTGGCACCCAGCCTGGGTGCTTCCGCCAAGATTCAGCTACCTCCAGTCTGAATCAGGAACCAGGTTCCCAATGACCCACCTAGATGACACTAGCTTAGGTGCAAACTGGAACTAATTTAATTCACACAAAATATATATACCACACAAAATCAGATAAGAGCTTGATCGTGTTATGCAAACACTAATATAATTAACACAGCTTAATTAACACAGCTAAGGAACAGCCAAAATAAGTGGTAATCTAATTAAACAGTAAGCTAACTAGTCACTTAGACAAGCCTAGGCCCACTCAGACAGTTCAGCATTAGTTCTTCAGTTAGAATTCCCACCTAGGAGGCACACAATGGGGAAATTATACCATGGGAGAAAGACACCTTAGTAAGCAGATCATAGCAGGAGACCCCAGCATCAGGTAGTTTTGAGCTGATTATATTATCATCTGCTCTGAGTCACAGTCTAAAGCATTGCTGGTTTTGGAACTAAGGGCCCAAATCTGTATCCAGGTCCTATATTCCAAGAGTCTGTGTGTTTTGTGGAGACATGGACCTGAATCCAAAGTAAAACCACTCCAAGGGTCCCCTGGGCACACACCTCCCAATAATATAGCCCTCTCAAAAGCCAGGGCCCATAATCAGTAGGCAGACCCTTCCAAAAGCCTCTGTATTGGTTGGGTCCTTCACAGACCTCTTTTGGAATTTCCCTATATATGAAGATTTTATATATATTTTTATATGTTTCTATGTTCATATATACCCATTTTATGTTAAATGTAAGGCATGTAAGTCTCTGCCAGTGCGCCACTATTTCATTTTTATATTTATTGCTTATATGTGGAACACATATTGGTGTCAGCAGCAGTAGTGATTAAAGGGATCTGTGGTTTTCTTTTATATATATATTTTTTTTCTTTTTTTTTTTCTCAATCAAAGGTTTTTTATTAAAAATAAGTTCAGGTTTACAATTAGCTCTTAGTCACAAATGTTATTTCCAATGGTATGTAAATATTTAAGAACACAATTACATATTCTGACATAGTGAAAGGTAAAGCGTGTGATTTTTATACAGAAGAAAACATTCAATAAAGTAAATTGTAAAGGAGAAGGTGTTGTGAATAGGGTGTTGGGGGGGGGGGGGGGGGGTAGGCCCTTGGCGTTTGATTTTAACTCATTAGGTTGTGGAAATATAGTGCAAGTCCGTTCTAAGTTCATGCAGTGTTGAAGGTAAAGGGGGTGGAGAATTCACCCGATAAGTGATTGATGTTCAGAAGAAAGCATGAAGGCTAACCATAGTTGCCATGTTTTGTTAAAATGTGTGCTGTTTTCTTTCTTCATAGCCACAATTTCTTCCATATTATATATATATTGTACTCTATTTAACCAGTCTTTGATTCCTGGGGCTTTAGCAGTTTTCCAGTGAATGGGTATGATCGTTTTAGCGGCAGTAAGTAAATGTCGGGTTATTGAATTCTTATAGCGGCTTAAAGTGGTGGGGACTAAGTTAATCAGACAAGTGGCTGCGTTTAATCCTAAATTAGTTTCTGTTATGTGTTTTGTCCAGATCTTAATTTCCTCCTAGTAGGCGCGTATAATGGGGCAGTCCCACCATATGTGTATGAAGGAGCCTGTTTGAGTTTTACATCTCCAGCATGCGTCCGAGGTAGAGTGAAACCATCTCCTGGCCTTTTGTGGTGTTATATACCATTGAGTGAGGATTTTATAGGATATTTCCTGGTATTTGGAGCTTAAAGAGCACTTGTGTGTCCTGATGCATGCCTTTTCCCATTGCTTCTCAGATATGTTAATTTTGAGATCATGTTCCCACTTCTTTTTGTGTTTATTATTATCAGCGTGTGGTGCTTGATTTAGCCACGAGTATGCAAGAGAGGTGGTACTTGGTCCTTGTGATCTCTTTAAACATAGGGTTTCCAGCTGCGTCATTGGGAGGTGGAATTGGTATTTGTGTTTGTTGTTTACCAGGAAATCCTTCAATTGTAGGTAAAACCATCTGCCAGGAAATGCTCCACCCACCTCAGAGCTAAGTGTTTCAAAAGATTTGATTTTCGAATCTGTCATGCAGTGATGAATAAGAAAGTCTTGTGGTATATTATGGTGCATGCCTGGCATAAAATCAGGGTTATTTGCAAGTGGTGTCAGTAGGCCGGGAACTGAGGCAATTTTATGTGATCTTGCTAATGTGTGCCAGATATTAATCGTGTTTTCAATCAGTGGGTGCTTTATTAGTTTATCCTTTCTGGAGTGGAGTGACCATGGATAGTAAAGTGTTTTATGTGGGGCTAAGTTGCTTTCTAGTTGGACCCAGTCTTTATTTGGACTATGGCAGTGCCAATCTATCAATCTGGTAATATGGGCAGCCTGGTGGTATTTTCTAAAATCAGGTAAGCCTATACCCCCACTTCTCTTGGGTAGCGTTAATAGTCGAAATTGAATTTCTGGCTTCTTGTCTGCCCAGAGAAATCTTCTTTGCGTTTGACTAAGTATCTTGAAAAAGTGCTCTGGGATTTTTATTGGTAGGGTGTTAAATAAGTCTAAAAGTCTGGGAAGTATCGTCATCTTCAGTATTGAAGCTCTGCCAAACCAGGAGAACGTTTTTGCGTTCCATCTAAGAAGTTCCTTCTTTATTGTGGCTAGTAGGGGTTTATAATTTAAGCCATATAGTGAATCGATATTACTGGTTAAGTTTATGCCCAGGTACTTAAGAGCATTCTGTTCCCATTTATAAGGATGGTTGTCTTTCAGATTTTTAAGTTGGTCAGGTGGGAGGGTGAGGTTGAGGGCTTCAGATTTCGATTGGTTTACTTTAAAATTGGAGATAAGCCCAAAGGTTTTAAATGTTTTTTGGAGGTTGAGTATAGAAATATGGGGATTGGTGAGGAAGAACAAGAAGTCATCTGCGTAGGCGGCCATTTTATATTCTCTGTCTTTTATTGTGAATCCTTGGATATCAGTATTCAGATTAATTGTTCTTATTAGAGGTTCCAGGGTAATGATAAAGAGGAGTGGTGATAGGGGGCAGCCTTGCGAGTTCCATTATGGATAGATAGGGGTTTGGAAAATGTATTATTTACTTTGATTTTAGCTTGGGGGTTTCGATAGAGGGCTGAGACCCAAGATAGCATGTTCTCGTTTAGGCCAATGTGGGCACACATGGCCATCATATAGTCCCAGGAAACTCTATCTAAAGCCTTTTCTGCATCAGTAGAGAGTAATATTCCTTTAATCTTAGAGTTCTGAGCAAAATGAATTCCATTCAGAGCTTTGGTGGTGTTCTCATGAGTTTCCCTGCCTGGCATGAACCCCACTTGCTCAGGGCCAATTATCTTTGCTAGGAGGGGTTTTAATCTGTTGGCTAAAATTTTGGCTGAGATTGAGGTCAACATTGAGGAGTGAAATGGGTCTAAAGTTTGCGCAGTCAGTGTGCTCTTTGTTGGGTTTGGGGATTACAGCTATATGCTCCACAAGGAAGGACTTGGAGGCATTTCTATTCTTTGCTAGGAAGTTAAAGGCCGATCGGAGGGGCTTCAAAAGAGAATTTGTGTACGTTTTGTAATACTGTGATGTAAAACCATCTGGGCCAGGATTCTTTCCTGGTTTTAAATCTGTGATAGCGTTTGAGATTTCGGATATAGATATGGAATCTTCTAGTTTGCTTGAATCATCTTTCGTTAGGGAAGGTAGTTTACTGTCTTTCAGGAAGTCTTGGATTATGTCTTGTTTTGTGCGTGTTAGGTGGGGTGGCTTGTGTTGAGCCGGTAGGTTATATAGTTTAGAGTAATAGTTGTGGAACAATTCTGCCATTTCTTTGGATTTGTGCTTCAGAGTCCCCTCTTTATCCTTTATGGCATGAATGTGATTTGATATTGACGCATCTTTTAGGGTTTTGGCTAATTGTTTTTCACTCTCGTCTCTAGTTTGTAAAAAATATTTATTTTAAAAAAAGAGATATTTTAATTTTTATATCTAATATAAGCCGTAGGGAAGTTCTGCATTATGTCAATTGCTCTTCTAGTCTGAGCGATTGAGACTGTTTGT